>NW_028270149.1:33135176-33449551 GCF_037043375.1 Chiloscyllium plagiosum | reverse complement strand
CATGTCCCTCTAAACCCTTCCTATTCAAATACCCATCCAGATGCCTTTTAAATGTTGCAATTGTACCAGCCTCCACAACTTCCTCTGTCAGCTCATTCCATACACGCACCACCCTCTGCATGAAAACGTTGCCCCTGAGGTCTCTTTTATATCTTTCCCCTCTCAACCTAAACCTATGTCCTCCAGTTCTGGACACCCCCACCCAGGGAAAAGATTTTCTTTATTTATCCTATCCATGCCCCTCATGATTTTATAAACCTCTATAAGGTCACCCCTCAACCTCCGATGCTCCAGGGAAAACAGCCCCAGCCTATTCAACCTCCACCCATAGCTCAAATCCTCCAGGCCTGGCAACACCCTTGTAAATCTTTTCTGAACCCTTTCAAGTTTCACAACATCCTTCTGATAGGAAGGATACCAGAAATGCACACAATATTCCAACAGTGGCCAAATCAATGTCCTGTACAGCCGCACATGACCTCCCAACTCCTGTACTCAATACTCTGACCAATAAAGGAAAGCATACCAAATGCCTTCTTCACTACCCTATCTACCTGCATCTCTACTTCAAGGAGCTATGAAGCAGAATAAGGAAGGCAAATGGAAATTTGACATTAATGCTAAATAAATAGAGTACAGAACTGTTGTTGCAACTGTACAAGGCATTAGTGAGTCTGCATCTGGAGTACTGCACATAATTTTGGTCCCCTTACTTGAAGTAGTTGCATTGGAGGCAGTTCAGAGGAAATTCATTACCTTGATTTCAGAGATGAGGTAATTGTTTCATGAAGAGGGATTGTGCATTTCAGGCCTATAGTCTCTGGAGTTTAGAAGAATGGGAGATCTAATTGAAAGATGCTAAAGAGAATTGACAAAGTAGCTGTAGAAAGGATATTTCCTCAGATGGGACAATCTAGAATGAGAGGTCACAGTTTTAGGATCAGGAGTAGTGGATTTAAAACAGAGATGAGGAGAAACTACTTCTCATAAAGAGTCATGAATCTGTGGAATTGCTACCACAGAGTGTGGTAAATGCTGGGACATTTGAATAAATTTAAGGTGAAGCTAGGCTGATTTTTAATTACTTGAAGGGTTATGGACAGCAGGTAGGAAAGTGGAGTTGAGGCAGAAATTAGATCAGCCATAATTGTATCAAATAGTGGAGCTAGTTTGAGGGGCTGAATTATGTCTTCCTGCTAAGACACTAGAAATGGGCAATAAATACTGACCCAATCAGTGACACCTATATCCCGTGAGTGAACAAAATAAGTGAAGACAAATTAAATAATCATTTTTAAAAGGGACTCGGCTAATGTGAGGTGTTATGAAGGAAATGCAGAGGACTGGCTAGCTCTTTCTGAGTAGGTACAGATTCACACAAAGGGTCGTACAAATCTGAAACTCTGTCCAAATAATCGTGGATGCTGGTTCAATCGAAACATATAACTGAATGGTGAAATAGGCTTGGACTCTGTGGCCTCTTCCAATGTTTACGTTTACTCTTCCCTGGCTTGTGATGCATAAGAAAAATGTGATCTACACTGGAGATAGAATTTTCAATTTTCCAATCAGGACAAATTACCAGAAAAGTGAAAAGGCAAAATTTCACTAAAGTTACATAGAACCTTGGCTCAACCTTCTCAGGGTGCAACATAATCTGGTCTCCATTTTATATAAAATATTAGAACTGAAGAAGATACAAAGAAGGGTTACAAGGATGATGCTACAACTGAAATAGTTTCTCTGTCAACAAGGATTGACAATGTAAAGTTTATTTTCTCTAGAAAAGAGAAGGCTTCTCTTGAAAGAATTTGATCAGGTAGGAGTAAAAAAGATGTTTCCACTTTTATGGGAGACAGAAAATAGGGGGCATAAATATAAGTAAGTCGCTAATAAATGTAACAGATAATTAAGGAGAAATACAGAGTAAATAGAATATGGAACTTGCTTCAAGTTAAAGTAGCTGAGGTGACTTGTATTGAAGAAATTAGATTATACTGACAGCATTAAGCGTGCTTGGAGGAGGCTTGAGTGTGGACTTGTTGTGTTAAATGGCTGCTTTCTGAAATATACATTCTATATGCAAGGGAGACAATGGTGTAGTGATATTGTAATTGGACTAGTAGTCTGGAGACTAAGGCAATGCCCTGAGAACCTGGGATACAGAGTCCCAGATAATGTTCTGAAGACCTGGATTTGAATCCTATGACAGGATGGTGGAATTTGAATTCAATAAAAATCTGGAAATAAGAGACAATGAAACCATTGCCAATAGTCAGAAAAACCCAGCTGGTTCACCAATGTCCTTTAGGAAAGGAAACTGCCATCTTTACCTGGTCTGGCCTACACGTGACTCCAGGCCCACAACAATGTGGTTGACTCCTAACTGCCCTCTGGGCAATTAAGGATTGGCAATAAATGCTGGCCTAGGCAGCCATGCCCTTGTTCTGAGAATGTATAAAAAATACAATTTCACCACTGCAGACGGTAGAATGTGAATCGAAAAAATCTGGAATTAAAAGTTTAATGATATCTGTAAAATTATTGTCGATTTTAAAAATTCACCTGTCTTACTAATGTCCTTTAGGGAAGGGAATTTGTCATCCTAACCTGTGCTGGATTACATGCGACAGCAGACCCACAGCAATGTGATTGAATCTTAATTGCTCTCTGAAATGGCCCAGCAAACTATTTAGTTCAATGGTAATTAGGGATGGCCAATAAATGCCGGTCTTGCCAACGATGCCCAATCACATGAAGGAATAAGGAAAAATGTAATTATACACTGACATTATTATCAAAATGTTCCCAGGTAAGTGGATACTTTATTTTCTTCATTGAACAGTTTGTTACTCTTCTACCTCTGCCCTCTTATAGTTCAGCAATGGAATGAGATCTGCTTAAAGCTGTGAACTGCTCTACATAGAGCAATACCCCTTGAGATTAATTATATGTTAGATAGAAATGGGTCACATCTACCCTTTCTTGAAAACTCAAATGGTGCCCAGGGAGATATTATGAGTGAAGCACATTTGATATCTGCTCTCCCTCACTAAAACTGTTTTTAAAGCATTAGTAATGAGCAAACCAACTATCCCCTACTCAGTCAACAACAAGAGTTTTTGTACCTGGTATATTGTCAGATAATTGTTGAAGGATATTTCTTTCAGCACATAATTGTTGAACCCACAATATCAGATCTATTAAGAGAGGTGATACAGGCCAGGCATGATGCAAATAGATTCTATAACATCTGTTATTATTACAGGTATGGCATTTCAGCCTTACCAGAAATGAGAGTTATATCATGAAATCAAACTATATTAGACATGACATTTAGTTTTTGTACATCCATTATTAAATGGAGAGTGTCAAAAGCATATTTGAGGTGAGGCATTCTCAGTCTTTTATTTCTGAGCACCTCAGTTCCCCCTACCCACAAGCACTACCTGGTTACAAAAGCTCCATGGACTTTGATCATGCAAGTATCTTAATTGTATGAAACTAGTTACTCAATGAAATGGATAGATTGATTATTCTGTTTTACTTAAATGGGCCCTTACAGCTAATTCTGGGTACCAGATCGAAGACTGGCAGAGAGAATTAATATCAGGTTAAAGCTGTAAGCCTTTTTCCTTGATTAGTGGAGCGCAGTTACTTTCTGAGTCTAATAATCATGCTGCCCAAGCTGAAGGTTTAAAAAAATTCATTCAAAAGAGAGCTGTGGTTGGATTTCACAATGTCTGGTTTCTATACTTTCTCTTGAGACAGTTGGCAGATCCCTTCAAGCTTTCTTATGGAAAAGGATTTGTTGACCCTTGGTCAAGAAATCCTGTCCTGATTAAAGCACGGGTCAAGTCATGTTTTTAAAATAATGTCAAGGTAAAGTTATGATAAAATACTTGTGGTAAGCTATAGTGATTCTTACAATTAGTAAAGAACAAAAAACTACCATTCATATGGTGACAGAAATAGCATTGGTAACAGCAGAGATCAAGTGAAAAAGTAACAAAAATATGAAATAATGATAGAAAATACTAGAAACAGGGTAGAATTTTAACTTCTTGACCCACTGGTTGCAACGGATTTAGCAACACCATGAAGATTTAACTGCATACATTGTCCGCATCACTCTATTGGCAAGGGTTGATGTGCGGGGTTATTGCAGAAGGGGCCACAGGACCAGGTATGTTTGAATCCAGACCTAGAGGCTTGGGGTTTTGAGTATGGAGAGTCAATCTGAGAGATGGTCTAACTCCTGGCACCAGGGCGAGACCAATTCTGGCAGAGGAGGTCTGATCCCAGATGGATGGAGGCAGCTGTTGATCAGATGATGTGGTGACATGGGTTAATGGGAATTTCAGATGCCTTGTGAGGGAGCAGTGAATGCAGACTACCAGTGGTTTGAATAAGGAGGAGACTGTGAGGTTTGAAAGGTCAGGGGCTAGTATGATTGTAGGGTGCCAGCAAAACTGGTATCCCTGGACCCAGTAGGTAGGCCAACCTCCTCGGTCCAACAGTATTCCCCTTCTTTTTGTTGCTGCATTTCCTGACTGGAAATGCAGCAGCAACTTCAATTTACCATTTAAATTATCAACTCACTTCCTGGAGGAGATTAGTTTTTTAGTACAAGTCCAGCCTCTGTTTAAAGCTGCAGATTGGGGGTATTGAGAACTCTTTAACCTCACATCTGAACCAAAACTATCAGTTTTTTTAAAGGTTAAAATCCCCTACCTTATCTAATCTTTATGTTTTAATTCTAAATTTTGATTCTAAAATTCTAATAAGACTGGACAGAATAAACACAGGGAAGATGTTCCCAATGACTGGGAAGTCCAGAACCGGGGTCACAGCCTCAGGATACAAAGTAGTCGAGTTTGGACTAAGGCAAGGAAAGATGTATTCACTCAGAGAGTAGTGAACCTGTAGAATTCTTGGTTACAGAAAGTCGGTGAAGCTAAAACTTTGAATGCTTTCACGAAAGAGTTGGTTATAATTCTGAGGGCTCAAAAGATACAGAGTGAAAGCATATTAAATGACAGAGCAGGATTGAAGGGCTGAATGGCCTACTCCTCTTCCTATTTTCTACCATCCTCTGCTTCTGTGTTAAGATTAATGTTTTCTTCAGGTATCTTTGTTAGGAAGATCTTCACCTGAAACTTTAACACAACATTTTTTCAGCTAATTGCTGCTTCAGTTGATGTGTGTAACACTTGCCACAGACTACACAAAATGGAACTTCCCATGGAGGCATAGATTATATGACTACTGAAAACCAACCAGTACACTAAATACAACTGCATTTCAGCCAAAATCTGATTTCATGACAAAACAAAAAAAATTGCATGCACTATCATTTATGGTTACAAATTACCCTTGTGACCTAATGTACATGAGACAACAATGAAAATTATCATTCAATAACAGAACTGTGTTACGTCTAGTCAGTTCTATTTCCATCAGTCTCTGTACCTGTATTACTGTATTACATACCTGATTGTACTCTTTGCTACCTTCTCCCCACCCCTACCCCCCTCCCATTTATCTCTCCACCCTGTCTTCAGTCCTGATGAAGGGCTTTTGCCTGAAACGTCAATTTTCCTGCTCCTCGGATGTTGCCCGACCGGCTATGCTTTTTTAGCACTACTCTAATCTGGACTCTGATTTCCAGTATCTGCAGTCCTCACGTTTGCCTACCTGTATTACGTAGTCATTAAATTGTGCAAGTCTCCTAATATTATCTGCTTATTGCTAGAGTGATGCTCCTTCTCTGTGAAGTGTCATTTCCATGGTGACTGCATTTACCATGGTAACTGTTGTATTGTTGGAGAATACTATACAGATGGTGAAATCACATCTTCCCGATCGGTTTCTTGCAGCAAGAACGTAGCTTATTTTTCCCTAGTTGAAACACAGAGTTTGCAGTCATAATGATACATCTAACCAAGGTGACAACAGCTCAACACAAGTCCCAGGTTCCCAGATGAGCTGATCTTTGTTGGGAGTGTTGAAAATTTGTACTCTGACAAACTCTCTCTCCAATACTTAGTTCAAGCAGTACTTGTTAGCTTTATCAAAGTGATACTTGGTTTTCTGTCCTTTTCACCTTGACTTTGAAACTCATGCCTGTTACTGTTTCTGGTTTCAGTAGAAGGAAGAGTAGCTTGGATGCAAATGAAAGCAAAATGCTGCAGATGTTGGAAATCTGAAATAAAAACAACAGGAAGTGCTGGAGAAACTCAGCAGGTCTGGCAGCATCTGTGGAGAGAGAAACAGAGTTAATGTCTTAAGTCAGATATGACTCTTCTTCAGAACTGAAAGAGTTGAAAAATAACATTTTTATGCTGTCGAAAGAGGGGAGGATGAGTGAGTGGGGCTGATGGTGAAGGCGCTCACAGCAAAAGACAAAGGGGTTACTAATGGTGGTGAAGGAATAGATGGAGATGTAAATGGCTGCAAATGAAGATGTGAAAAGGAGAAAGTAGGTCTGCTCTGGTGAGAGTGACATCAACAAGACATGACCGGGGGAGTGTGGGGGTGGGGGGTGGGGAGTGGTGGTTGGAGGGGTGATAATGAAAGAAAAATGGAGAACAGAGGTCATACCCTGAAGTTGTGGAGTTCACATTAAAAATCACACAACACCAGGTTATAGTCCAACAGGTTTAATTGGAAGCACACTATTGAGTCCTAGAAACTGCAATGTCTCTAAGCAGAAAATGATTGTTTGCTCATCTTCCTTCTAATGTGCTTCTTTGGAGAACTGTTTCTGATTCTGGGTGGAAACATTAGCATGGGAGCAAGGGGGTTTATTGAACTGGCAGGCAACAGGAAAGTCAAGGTCATTCCTACCAACAGAGTGGAGGTGTTTCACAAAAAGGTCACCTAGCGTGTGCTTGGTCTCACCAATTTAATTTTGCGAATAGCAAACACAGTCGACTACATTTAAAGAAGTATGAGTGAAATGCTGCTTCACTTGAAAGGTGTGTCTGGGGCCTTGGACCATGATGAGGGAGGAGATGAAAGGACATGTGCTGCTGCTTCTGTAATTACATGGAAAGGTGCTATGAGGGAGTGAGGAAATGTTAGGAATGACAGAGGAATTCACCAGGCTGTCACAGAGGGAATGGTCCTTGCAGAATGGACTGTAAGGTTTGTTTAGTGGTGACATCCTGTTGTAGGTGATGGAAATGACTGGGTATAATCTCTTGAGTACAGTGACTGGTGGGTGGGAAGTGTGAACCATGGGACAATGATAAACGTAAATGGGAACTGAAGAAGACTTGCCTGATTCATCTCCTCTAATTCTGCCTCCTCTGCTTCCCCTCCTTCTCGAACAACAATATGGTTCCCAGGTTCCCACTTTCCATTCCATGCATTCAAAGGATCATCCTCTGCTATTTCTGCCACCTCCAGCACGATAACACCACCAAACACATCTTTCATCTTTATCTTCAGTGCCAGGGACCATTCCCTCTTCTGGACCTCCAGAATTTCTCCAGCATTTTCTGTTTTAAGTTTGGCAATAGTCTGACATCAGTATTTGGGCTGGATTACTTTCTACGACCTCAGTAGACATATTTCTCCACTTGAGGATTTCCTTGTATGAGTCTGTGTTGCATTTGTTCAATTTCGTTATGATCTCTTGGGCGATTTTCATTTCAGCCTCAGTCTTCCTAGTTGACTGGGGATAGTGTAGTGATGGTGTATGTTCTTGAATTTTCTAATCCTTCACGAAACACTTGAATTTTCACTCTTGAAATGAGGGATGTTGTCACTCATCATAACGTCCAGAATGCTGTAAAAACTGAAATGTGCTTTTAGGTATCCCACAATAGATTTTCTAATCAACCTGTTCAGAGTTGTTGTTGCACATCTCTGGACCAATTGGGACTTGAACCACCTAGCCCATAGATAGGGACACTATCACTGCCTTGTGGAAGCACCTCAGGTATTCTACAATCTCAATTGTAGTCATTGACATCAGCTCGTCAATTCTGATTAGTGAGAGCAGTAGTTAATGGTGGTAAGATAATCAGTTCCTGTGAGAGTTTATGCCAAACCTTATCCATGCTCTGTTTGGGATGTTGTACATCATCAATGGCTCTGTAGCACACTTAGCTGAGTATTCATTGCATACATTGCACTGGCTGATGTGGTCCTTAATCTCACTGCTGATGTTTGGCCTTCCTCAGGCAATTCCTTGTCTTGCATGGGTACACTTCAGCATCTGTTTTCTCATCTTCTCAGGGATAAAGAATCTATTTCCTTTACAAGATGCAGACTTCAACTATCCCTTTATTTCTGCATATCCACAATCTAATATAGCAACAGGTATGACCTTGATGCTTTCACGCTGTCCCTTTCACCTCAAAATCCATACATTTTCGACTACATTATGCCTGACATCAGATATTTCAAGTGATGTATGCAATGGCTCTCACACACTGCACACAAAGGCACTTGCAGAGAAGGTTAAGGTGGCATGGCTGTAGCAAGTCAGCCTGTACACGAAGTGCAACTACATTTCTCTAACCAGTGGATAGGTTTGCAGCTCACATGTGTATTTTCTTGGTGCTCATAGCGGCAGCAGAATATCAAAGCTGCACCTTGCCAAAATTTATGTCATTTACAAGGTACCATGAAAGAACTGTAAAAGACACTACATCAGACAAACTAGCAGGAAACTTGCCACCAGGATATAGGTACTGGCCACCAAAAGCCATGACGTACTATCACTAGTTTCTATACATATAAAGAAGGACACCACTTTGACTGGGATAACATACACATCCAAGGACAGGTAAAACAAAGACACACAAGAATTCTTAGAGGCGTGGCACTCTAACCAGAACTACATCAATAAACAAATTAATTTAGATCCTATCTACCTCCCCTTGAAAAAAAGAACCGAAACGTCATCACCCACCTTAAGAAACCAAGACCTATAAATAAAGAGGTAGGACATACCACCAGCGCTTCACCAGAGACTCTCACTGATGAGGTTACCTAGCATGGTGACAAAATGTCTGAAAACAAATCTTTAAGTTCAGCTAGCTAACTTACAGACTTATCATCAACCTGCACTACAGATCCTCTCAAAAATTGCTAGTATGACCTTCATTTTCAGGTTCTTCATATTTGGAAATGCAATTAATGCTTCTTGCTTGTGAATAGCTTGCTCCTCTTGAGTTTGCATCCCTGCACACTAAGCCTTTAGTCCCCAGTGATAGTGAGGATAGTAAAAGTGCCTGGAAATTAATCTGTTAGAATATTTTTGAAAGTCAACAAGTTGAGAATTGAATAAATTTAACTTTTCCGCCATAAATTAGGTCAAGTTAAATTCTGACAGGATAGTATTTTGTCTTGTGCAACTGGACTGACACACAGCAGAAACATTCACTTTTCTATCAGCCTTTAAATGCCGACAAACCTGTAATTTCTCTCCCATTTCAGGCTTTGGCTTTAGTTTCCTTGAGAAGAAGGGCAAAGTTTAAGGCAACTTTTCCATGGACCAATCCATTCTGAAGATAATGTCATTTAAATATATATAAACTTGAATGATCATTTAAATAGAATATTTCATTAAGTACATAATATCATCACAGATGTGTTTTCCCTGAACTTTCCAAGCACTGCAACACTTATTTCAGCTGTCAATCTGGTAAGGATCCCTGTTGCACCAACATCACAACTTAAAGATAATATTGCATACAAATGAATGAGTTCATTTCCTTTCACAAGTATAATAACAGCCTTGCCGATTACTCTGTACTAAGATACCCGCTTGTGGTGACATTGAGGCTGACCTTGGAGTCACCTCCCCCGCTGCCGCACTCTCCTTTGTCGTACCACCATTTGTTTTTCAATTTGTCCAAGAGGCCTTGTTCATTCAGTTTTAATACTGCGAGGTTAACAGCATTTCTTGAAACAATAAAACATATTTGTAAGAAAATGAACAATTGTAGTAAGTGTACGTGAAAGGAGCACAATAGGACAAATTGGCTATTTTCACGGAATGGAGAAACGCTTGCACGGCAAATAAAGTGTTAATATTGGAAGGTGGCATGAGGATCACATTGTTCAAAACTGAAGTGTGCGGGATGGGGATTTGCCTTTAAGAAAAATAAATTAACATATCATGCAATCACACACTCTTCACACGTGACAGCATTAATTTTTACCAGATTAATTGAAAAGTTAAAGAATTATAAACCTAAGACAGCAAGAAACAATTAAAAAGTTAGACAACACATTAACAAAATAGTAAAATGGATGCATTAAATAATTTATCTCTGTATTACCAACCTTACTTAACCCAGGCTTTTAAACAAAGTAAAATTTAAGATACCTTACATTCTTGACAATTAAAAGAGAAAAAAGACTGGAAACATCAGGGTGGGTGGAATACTATAACAACATATAGAATATTGTTACACTATTCCACCCACCTTAATGATGCTCCTTTTGGCGTTGCCACTCCATAGCCTTTCGAATCCAGGTTCCCTCCTACTTTCATGGTGTCACATGGCTTCCTCTGCTCAATGTATTCATTCATTGTTGATTCTAGCAAGAAGGCAAACTTTCCTTTAGATTTTCGAACTTTGGCAACTCCATCAGCTGTTGTTTTGGTAAACACAGATGGTTCAGCAGATTTCATGTAGGACCACATTTTTTCATATACTGCTATTTTTGAGCGCTGGGTGAGAGAGAAAGACATAGAGAGAGAGAGACAAAAATAGTATGATATAATTTGTACCAAATTTCAGTTAAATATTTTCCCCTAAAATAGTAAATTTAGAGGCAGAGATTGATCTATAGTGGTTCCATTAAATGAGTCTTGCATTGCAGTTTTTCAGGATTTCAAATATCTGAAAGAATACAAGATAGCAAATAGTGCAGAAGTGGAGGAAATGTGCATCTTGTATTTGTATAGATTCTGTACTATGACTTTTCAAAGTGCATTTTATATGAGCTTTAAGGTGGTTGGAGGCCTAATTTTCGATGTGAAGATCAGGGAAACATAAATGTCCAAACAGCATTACTAGCTGTGGTCAAAGGATATGCTTTGAAATATACTGATAAATGGATTTTGGAGTTGCAATTCAATGAACATATTGCTTATTAAATTTGGCAAGTAGTTACACAAGAAAACATTCGTAAAGACAGCTTAGGTTTTGAGGATATCCTGTTTATGTTATGACTAAAGCGACCCATGTTGACTGAGAAATAAAATAAGAAGGCCAAAGTACATTGTAAAAGCTCTGGACACAAATGATAAAAATTAATAATCAATATATATTGGGTGCGTAGATCTCAAAGAGCCACAGGGAGAGAGGAGAGAAAAGACATCATGAGCTGACCATGCACTTAGTGTTCTGGGAAGCAATAACTATTCAGTTAGGATAATGAGCATCATCAAGTATAATTTTGTTGCTTAATAAATTGTGCTGGTACAAAGCATCTGCTGCATTAAGCATCTCCCTCTCTAAAATTAACTGTTCCATCTTGAAACCAGTTACAAAGGATAACAAAGTAGACTCATACAATACTATGCAGTGAAAACCTTAATGAACTACATGGTATTGAATGTAAAGATAAGGAGAAGGATGTTTTAAATGGCAGACCTTTGGATGTCCTCATTAGTGAGAATGGCAATGAAAAGCAATCTCACATTGAACACATTGAGTTGAGTTGCTGCTTTGTGATTGTCAATCTAGGTACTAAACTGCCTAAAAATAAAATTGGTTTTCCAAAATGAAGTCAAAGTTCAAGGTTCTGTGGAAACTTATTTTCATCATCATAAATATTCAACCTTCCAATAACTAGTCTAGTCAAATAGGATTTTAGAATTTTCCATTCTCGCATTAAGAAATATTCTTTGATATATTTAAGATTAGTAATCTGGTGTCATTTTATTAATATAGCTGAAAGTGAGTTTAACACAAAAGCCTGAACTTCTGAAATGATGCAGAGGGTTTCCAGATTAGCTAAAGTGACACCAGTGTTTCCATTCCTTCTTTTTTTTTTGCCATTGGGATGGTGATAGTGGTGGGTTAGAGGGTGGTGTATACTTGGTATTCAGGGAGCGGGAAATCGAGGCGGATTGTTCTCCGTACATCCATGGTTTACAGAGGTTACATGTTCAAACAGATTCAATTTTTGTTACTGAGTGTCTAAGAGATGACTTGTGCGCTTTAGCCTTCTCAGGAGAAGTTTTAAAAGGAATTCTTTGAAAAGGTGGAGTACGATACTTTTGTGGAGCCTTTGGGGATGCTTTTGGATAGATCCAGGAACACCTTTGGGAGAAAGGCGAGGTGCTCTTTGGAAGAGTTTAAGTGGGAAAAGTAGACATGATTGTACATAAGAAGTGGATAAATCATTTAGATCTCTCAAACGTTTGGGGTTGTCAAAAGACCTGTAAGGAACGTGTCAAGTTCAATGGAGCTGTCACAATTTAATCTCTTTGCTGTTTTTTTCACATCTATTGAAGAAAACCTGAGAGTTATCATTATAGAATGTGTATTGCATGACTGATTTCACAATTTATCATTATCACAGAAAAGTACCTGTTAGTTCACAATTTGATTGTTAGCTCTAAGTACTAATAAAGTCTTTGAAATGTGGCATTGAATACAGATGTGTATTTCTATAAGATATTAAGGAGTTGAAGGAAGTTAAAAATAATGAATGGAGACTGAACAATGAGTGACATTGGGTGACTTGGATGGAACATGGTGAGTTTGAAGGAATGTTTTGATCTTAAAATAAAGCAGCTGTAATGAAGTTCCAGATTACCAAGGTGGGTTCTTTTTCACAGTCTGCTTCTGCACGCAGCAGCCACGGGATGGGGCACTTTCTCCCAAGTTGATTTTGTATACCTGGGAATTTTCCTGGTACTGTTCCCAACTTGGGAATAAAAGTTCAGGCCACCTTTATAATAATAGCATCTAACCCATCACTTGTGAGATATCCAATTTAAAAGAGTTAGGAATAACATTAAATAAAGTGATACTGAAAATTTTACCAGTTTCATTAGAGTATAGAGTCACTTTCTCATAATTACTTAAGGGTTGAAAACTTTAAAGACATTGGTGCCCTTGCACATTTAAAAAATAAATTTAACTTTAACAGTCTCTTCAAAGGTCTCAGTGGGTACAATTAGTGGAAGTTCATCATTGGGATAGATTTGTTTTGGTGGGTGATCAGTTCTGTGGGTAAGGCCAATTTTTGTCAAAGTTGTTAAAATTTACACAAGAGATTATAGTAGATAAATTTACTGTGATCATAATTACTGCTTGAATTTCGATAATTTTTGTGTAAGGTGTTCTGATTTGGGCAACGTATTCTAACAAAAACACACATGTACACAAAAACACACATAGATTCTGGACTCAATAATCTATACAAGACAATAAGATACAGGAGTAGAATTAAACCATTTCACCCATTGGGTCTGCTCCACCATCCGATCATGTCTGATGTGGTGTCTCAACTCCAATTTTCTGCCTTCTTCTCGTTATCTTTGATCCCCTTACTAATCAGGAACCTATCTACCTTAAATATGTTGAATGAGTTGCCCTCCACAGCCTTCTGCAGCAATGAGTTTAACAGATTCATGACCCTCTGGCTGACGAAGGTCCTACTCATCTCAAGTCTTCACTCCATCCAACCCTCTCAGTATTCTGTAAGTTTCAATCAGAGGACACCCCCCCCCTTCCTTTCAAATTCCACTGCATACAGACCCAGAGTCCTCAACACTTCCTCATATGATAAAGCCTTCCTCTCTGAGATCATTCTAAATAAACCTCCTCTGCACCCCCTCCAAGGCCAGCACATTCTTCCTTAGATATGGGGCCCAAAATTGCTCAAAATATTCCAAATGTAGTCTGACCAGAGAATTATACAGCCTCAGCAGTACATCTTGCTCCTGTACTCTAGTCCTCTCAAAATGAACACTAACATTGCATGTGCCTTCCTAACTGCCAACTGAACCTGCATGTGTTAACCATGAATACTGAAACTAGGACTCAAATTCCTTTGTGGTTATGATTTTGAAGCCTTTCCCCATTTAGAAAAAACTATCTTTATCTCTATTCTTCCTACCAAAGTGCATTAACCTCACACTTACCACATTGTATTCTATGTGCCACTTCTTTGCTCACTCTCCTAGCCCAATCAAGTCCGAGTGCAGCCTCCCACTTTCTCAACAGTGTCTACCACATCACCTATCATTGTATCATGGGTCAGGACCTTTGACATTCATAAGTTCTAGATGAGGTGAAGGCAGCCGAACCCCAGTGAATCCTGTAGGACAGATGAACCATTCTCCAAATGTCAGCTTATCACTTTTTGAATTAATTCAAGTAGTCATTTTTTTCATCTAACCAAATTTCATGATATAACTCAGAACTTTTTCTGCCTTTTCTTGTGTCACCTTCCAAGTAAAACTGCACTTCATCAGTATAAAGCTGACAAATGATAGGTCAGCATAAGCTTGTTACAACTATGCTAATCTGTGCGACAATTGTGTTAGTCAGAGACTCCAGAATAGCTATTCAATAATGACATGAAGATTAAAAAATATGCATCAGTCATGATACCTGTTATGAATGTAGCTTGGTAGATACATCATCCACAACATCGGGGAAGCTAAAAAGAAAGCTTTGATAATTGCCTTATCTATGGGCACTACCAGAAGAAGACACCACTGTATAAATTAGACATAAATTCCATTTTAGCACCAGACTGAGGGAATGCTGCATTTTCAGAGTGCTGATTTAGGCATAATGTCAATCCCATATCTGCTTTCTATGTTGTTTTAAGTGGAGGTCAGAGAATCCATGACATCACTTGGAAGAACAAACAGCTGAAACATTCAAGCAGCAGCAAGAATGAAAACATTATGCTAACCTTGAAGTCAATCCTGAAGTAGCACTGCCCTGCTTGTGTAGGCGGACAGTGGGTTTGGGCTAGTTGGGTCAAGTTTTGAGGAGTAGGGGAGTCAGGTAGAGCCAGGATAGTCAAGGGTTTGGCAAGGGTCCACTTAGTAAGGCTTGTCAGATGCAAAAGCAGAAGTTGCTGGAAAAGCTCAACAGGTGGGGTAGTATCTGTGAAGAGAAATCAGAGTTAATTTTTTGGGTCAAGTGACCCACTTATTCCGAGGAAGGGTCACCAGAACCAAAATGTTAACTCTGATTTCTGCTTGCAGATGCTACCATACCTTCAGTCTTTTCCAGCAACTTCTACTTTGCTTCTGCTTTACAGCATCCACAGTTCTTTTGGTTTTATTTAGACTTGTCAGGTGGTTGAGCGATTGTAGTTGTTGGATTGGATTAAAGGGAGGGCTGATTGAGGCGGGTTGAATAAATTCGGGTTATAGTAGTAGTCCAGTTGGGTCAGCGGGATAGAGGGTTAGATTGGGGACATAGTTAGGATTAGTCAGGGAAGGTAATCAGTTCAGGTTGGGTCTGTGATATGGTTGGGATGGGTGGTAAATCAAGTGATCAGTGATGGGTCAACTGCTGGGGGGTGGGGGGCACTGATAAGACATGGCTGGTCATGTAGTCAGGTTGGGTGGTAATTGGGATTAGGATTTCATTGAGGCATTACCAGGTGTGATTGAGGGGTCAACGGTGTAATTACTTAGATATTAGACATGGATTTAATTTGTCTAAAGTTTCCTGGAGAACTATTTAGAAAATGCTGCAGAACTTTCCAATGTCTCAGATCCAAGCTTTGGTGAGCTGAAGAATTGCCTCTCGGAAGTTTAAACTTTCTGGGCAATCCCATGTAGCTCCATGCACCAGGATATCTACAAGGCCCCAAATATGCATCTTCAGTCATACGCTTGGTCTTTGATGATCCCAAAACAGGAAGACTTCAGCCAAAGATTTTTCCTGTCCAACATTCCTCCTCAATTAATTTTACCAAAAACAAATTATCCATTGATTGGTGTGGCATCATATAATGAATAAATGGTTGTTTTTTTGTTTCATTACAAGTTCATGACAAAACAATTATGTTAATTCAGCGTGCTTTGAAACACTTCTGGTACTCCATACAACTGTAAGTTTTTCTTCTTTCCTATCTCTCCTTTTCCTCTGGTTGCTACACCATGCCATAGTCAACTAACTCATATGAAGTAACCCCCTTAAGCAAACCTGCAGGATTCCTCAAGGCTTTCCTGAAATTTTGATGTATTTATGCGGAGTCACAATAATGTGCTGTCATATATTGGCTCTCAAGTCAAACAATATAACGATTTTAAAATTGCCATCCTTGCTTCAAATCACTCCATTGCTTTGCTCCTTCCTATTCTTGTAATCTCCTCTAGCCCCATGACCCTCTAAGATACCTGCACTGTTCTAATTCTGGTCTCACAAGCATCAATAATTGTAACCACTCCACCATAGGAGGCAGTGGCTTCAGTTGTCTGGGCCCTCAGTTATGAAATTCCTTTCTGACATATCTCTACCTTGCAATCCTTTTAACACACAGTGCCTCTGTGACCACATTTTTGGCGATGTACATAACCTGTTTTGCAGCTTATTGTCTAAAGCAGTAAAGTCTGATTGTGTTACAGACAGCAGGAAAAATAATTCCAATGTTTTCAAGCCCTTTTTGATATTTCTCAAGTGCAACTTTTTGATTTTCAGGGGCTACATTTTCATGAACTCCTTCATTCAGTGAGATTCAATCATGACGTAATATTTTTTCTGATTTTGTGTTCATGCTTGGACTCATGGAAGCAGAAGACTTTATCAATAGTACGAATCAATGTCCTTATTAATTGTGTACTGCCATTAAATGTAAAGACAAAATACAAAGGGTAAACTTATATTTATGAGTCACCAGATTTTAAATTGGTACCAGATGACAGCCGTAAGTTAGCAACAACATTTTTTACCAATTACTGACAATATATTCCATAAAAAGCACAGTTAATTTGGAAATAATTCATTAAATTACTTCAGATTTTCCTAGCTCAAAAAGTTTAAAGACTCCATTTGGTGGCCTCTTCCCCCCACTCACTTCTCCTTTCCCCCTTGGATACCACTGGCTACTTCTCATTATCCCCCCACCTTTTGCAACCACTCATTGCTCCCCTGCACTTGCATCTCAGAAAGCATCAAACAAAATTTGTTTGTAACTAACATTTGGTGTTTGATCCAACCCTAGGAGTTTAACAAAGAGTGCAACCAAATTGCTCATCTGGTCATGATGCTCATATTATCTGATGTTGTCTTCTATCTTTTATTAATTGTAAATTCTTGTTTGCCTACAAATTTACAGATTTAATTAAATCAATACGCAAAGGAATAGTCTTTGTCCCTATGATCTGATTCACTAATCACCAGGCTTTTTTTCTAATTTAAGCTTTCACTTTTTTCTCAGTCAGTTCTTCCTGTTTCTAATATTTCTCAATGGGGCTCCAAACTACTTTTCATGGAGATGAACTTGTTTAAAACTTTAACCTTAACAGCCAAGCAATTTATACTTGAAGCTGTACAAGCAATTTGTTGGTAATTAGTACATTATTTAATAAATATTATACAAAATGTATTTTGCAATTTATTACAAAACATTGAATATCTGCAAACAAGAAAACCTTTGCCAAATGAAGGTGGTGCTATACTAAAGCTTAATATAATATACATCATTCTCTATTTTCTATTATGGAAATCATGTTTCTTTGGCTGGCTGTGAAATTCGGAATTCTGGCTGTGAAGTGGGAAGCTGTCAAAAAAATTAAATCTGATCAAACGGCCACACTCGTATACAGGCGCATATATACTGCATTCAGATCAGTGATACACCGTAACCATTTCCCCTCTCTCAATCTACCATCTCCTTTGGGGAACACAGAAGTAACATGATCTAATAACATTATTAGAGAACACCGAACTCAACATTTTGTGAAGAGTGAACCTTAGATCTTCCTCATAGAATCCCTATGGTGTGGGTACAGGCCATTCAGCCCAACAGGCCCACACTGACCCTTTGAAGGGTATGTCACCCAAACCCATTCCTCTACATTCACCCCTGACTAATGCACCTAACCTACACATCCCTGAACACTATAGGCAATTTAGCATGGCCAATTCACCTAACATGCACATCTTTGGACTGTGGGAGGAAATTGGAGCACCCGGAGGAAACCCATGCAGACACTGGGAGAATGTGTAAACTTCACACAGACAGTAACACGGGGCTGGAATCGAACCCGGGTCCATAGCTCTGTGGGACAACAGTGCTAACCACTGAGCCACTGTGCCATCCCTATTCTGTATGCTTGACTAATAGCTTAATGAGAATTAATGAGTTGATTTATTTTGAAAATCTTCACTATTACACACATCATTCTCTACTTTCTATGGGGAATCATGTTACTTTGGCTGGCAACTCTTCGAAAGAGCTCGGGACAAGACATTCTGAATTCTGGCTGTAAAGTGGGAAGCCATCAAAAGAATTAAATCTGATCAAACATCCACATATGTATACTGCCGCATATATACTGCATTAGAATCAGTGATACACCATAACCATTTCCCCTCTCTCAATCTAGGAAACATATGGTCATTACAGCACTTGTACTTTCACTCTGCCCGACAACATTAAATTCAACACAAAGTGAAATCATGCGTGATTTTGTATCTCTAACTACTGACCACTTTGGGTGAGTTATTTTTAAACTCTTGTAACTAGTTTAGTATTGGATTGTGCATAAAGTTATAATAATAGAATACTGATCATATTTGTGGTGTTTTTATGAACTGACAGGTGTGGAAATATCCGGCTTAATTTTTAAATATAAATTTTGTAATCTGAATGAAGTCATAGAATGGATGAACTAGTTCTTTCAACTGACTTACTTTTGCCATTATTTCAAGAGGTATTGAAGAATGTTTTAATTGACACAGCTTTTCACTCTAATAATGAACATAATTCTTCCTCCTTTTTGAACACTGGATTAATGCTCTTCAATTAGCTGCTTCTTAATACAATTAATGCTTTTATTGGAAAGTGTTATTAAAAATCTCTCATACAGCAGCAATATTTGAAGTTTCTCTTACTATTGTGTTAAAATTAGAGAAGATAAAAAATTTACCTCATATTAACTGGCTTTCACTTCAACTACTATTGAGATTACATCAAAGGATAAGGTTTCTGAAGGCTGCTGCTAATTATATTCTGCAGTGTCTTTTATCGTCATATTATTTCACAGCTTTGTTGGTACATTCTACTGATACCTTCATTGCAATCTGGTCAAATGTTTAAGTTGACTCCCTGACATTGAAGCAATTTAGAAAAGCCCAGGCTAATGCTCTGGGGCAAACTCTCTGATGGATGTATGCAACTGTCATCCCTAGCACAATGTGAAGTTTGAAACAATACTTTTATATCTTAAAACTGTTTATAAGCAGTCTACTAAATAGGCCACTGTGAATCAAATGACCTTTAAGCTAACCTGTGTTTCAAGGAAATATCTAATTAAGAATAGGCATTTGAAACCATCCAAGCGGTTCACATATCCCTTTGATTGAGGTTGAATCAACAGAAAATGGTAATAGATTTCCAGCTGGTTTGAAGCTCTGTTTCACCCTAGTGAACATCAAAACTCAACATGTGTAAGATAGATGAGAATGGATCCTAGTAACCTTCAGTGCATTATGATATTTCCCCCCATCCAAATCAAACTGGATGAATCAACAAGAGGGTCTTTAGCCACAATAATTGGATTAAACAACAACACGGAATGCTGGAAATGGTTGTGTAAGAAAACATGGATCTTGGAGCAACCTTGGAGCTGCAATTTACTGGATAAAAATGCCAGAGAGTGGGTGGTGTTAGAACATTCTGGAAAAAGACTATAACACTGCAGTCTAGAAATAGACTCTCTAGAAGAAATACAGAGAGAGCTCAAGGACTCAAACACATGAAGAAGATAGCTTAGTTATTAACTAATGAAGCTATAAGTCAGAGCCTGGTACATCCATGATTACCACGTATCACAGTATTTAGTACACATATATAATAAATTGTGTTACTTTAACATCTAAGGCTGAAGACAGTTTTTGATTTTGCCTTCTCCTTGATCAGTCTGTACCCAATCGAACTACACAATGAAAGAGAATTCAAGTATTAATTTTCCCATTGTTTGGAGAAAGTAATTTTGACTTGCAAAAATCACATCAGCTAGAAGCCTGATATGATTGCTTGCTTATAAAATCAGTAAAAAGCTGTTTTCCACTAAAAACCATTAAATTACTTGCAGGCCATCAAGCTACCAAGGTGGGGAACCTCTGAAAGACAGAAGGAATCTCCCATCCTCTTCCAAGTTTAAATTTCCCTTTGAACCAACTGCCTAAAAAGTCAACCATAAGAAATTTCACAGTCCAAGACCCCTACCTCAACTTTAAAGCTTCAGCATCATATAAGAAATGATAGGCCTGCTATGAAAATGCCTGAGATAATTATAAGCTGCAACATTATGCCTTCCCTTCAGCTGTAACTAATTTTTATATATGTGTGAGTGTATGTAGATGAATGAATGAAATATCACAATATCTTCCTGGTAATTGTGAGAGAAATAAATAATAACTTTTCTTATAAATTTCACAAAACGCTTGCTGCTGAAAATGTGAACTGTAAGATTAAGAAAACACACCCCCTTTAGATACAGTTCTACTGGTCATGGGTGGTCAAAAAAATCACCTAAATTCTGCCAATAACATAACTTTGACAAATTACGTGGTTACAAGTCAAATTCTTTTAACTTAATTTAAGCTGTGCAATCTCGCCATCCAAATCTGGTAGAGGTCCAAATATTCAACGTAAAATAAACTTTCAAAATACATTAGGGATCAATAGGGTGAAACATTCTAGATATTGGGCAAATGAAATGTTATCATATGAATTTTCATCAGGATGGTGCTTTGAAATCCAAAGTTTGCTTATGGCTTGATGCAAGTAAACTGAAAACAAATTGTATTACATTTCAGATTAGTTGGCAGCGATTCCTTATTAGCCTGTTAAAGTCACAAGCACAATCCTGTTCCATTGAAACAAAGTTGGAGAATGAGTTATATAATTTCTCCAATAAATAGAATGCAAATCTTCTGCTTACCACCTACTGCAGTACCTCTTAGCTAAATGGTTTGTATTTTAAGATACTTCATCAACACAACAGCTAAACCTGTTAATTGAACAGATACATTCTAGCTGTCAGAAAAAAACTTCCCTAGAATTTCACAAGAGTTCTGCAAAATTGATTTTCTTCAGAATTTTTTGGATTAGTGTTATAAAACAGGATTAGTAAATGTATTATGCATTTTAAGCCTTTTTTTTAGCTTGGCATGCAGGTTACTTTGAAAGTATAATACAAGCAATGACCTCAACTTCTGGAAGGTTCAGATATTTCATGTTGTCTCCCAACAGGACATATATGATGTTAATTCTGGATGCTTAAAAAGCACTTGGCTAAACTCCTTTACATTATTGGATGCCTCTAGCAGTGGGAATTCAGCAAAAGTAGTCTTATATTTGGTAAAGTCCCCACCAACATTACCATCTTATATTGTGTGGCTGAATAACATTTTCAGATGACTACTCCTGGCACCATTGTAATATGTCATAGTTGGGTGCCTGAATCAGTTGGAATGGTTTAGTTAGACTGATTGCCATTTTGGTATTCATCTAAGCTACTAATATCATATGGGGAAATATGCCCACACAAAGATTTCAACAGAAGATCTTGATAAACAGCAAAGGCTTACTATATAGTACTTACTAGCTAATCACATTATATTTAGGTTACATGATTGTCTCTTGTGAGACTGGAGACTCAACTGAAAAGCGCAAATGCTACTATTGAAGCAATCTGGTACACAAGATTATACTAGAATACTGGTAAAATCCTCCCAGAAACAATCAAATATATCCAAACAGGCACAGCTTATCTCATGATGTCAGTTAACCCTTTTAAAGTATTAACTGCCTTATACAACAAGCACCACTAATGAAAAAGCATCTAAATAAAATGGCAATCTATACAAATTCACTGTATTCCTTTACATTATAATCACTCAAGAATAAAAATATGAAGACTGTGAATACTATTATTACATTTTTTTTAAAAGATCCCAAAATCTCCTAAAATGGTTCCAGTTCATTTGTATACATAACTTGTGAACAATTTTGTTATTTTACAGAATTAGATAGAAATAGCACAGAATCAGACCATTCAACACATTGAATCTCTGTCAGTGTTTATACTCTATATACCCCTTCTTCCATTCTAATTGGCTATTTCTATGCTGTCCATATCCTTCTATTATTTTGCCCCTCAACAATTCTTTTAAGTGCATCTGGACCGAGATACTTCCGTATTCAACCATTGCGGTAACACTGCACAGCAGCTCCACGATAGACAAAGGTACATGGAATAAATAGTCACTTGCTAACATATGCAGTAATCAACAATGTAGTTAGTGCTGACTGCAGGTGGGAAATAATGAAAATTAATAGGAGGGACAAAGATAGCATCCTGCCAGCATAACATTCAATAGTCATGCATTAATAGCTCATCATGATCCCTCAGGACCAATCCAGTGATCCCTCAATGAAACCTTCTGGTCTCTGACTGCATACAATGCTTCATAATGTGGAGATTTTGAGTCAGACTAAACTTTATTTCTTTGTGCAATAATGTCAAATGGAAGGTAGTTTTATTAAGGCTGATTCTCTGTCATAAGAAATTAAACATTTATTTTCTTTGAGGCATGGGTGATGCTCCCCATCTCCATTCACTGTTAGAGCATTGATAACAACAAAATATTGTGGGACTGTTGTTAGGTGTGGACCTGAACTGGATAGTGCATCAGGCACTTTCTCCAGAAGGATATTTTGCATGAATTATATTTTTAACAACAATCAAACAAGCTTTATGGTAATTTATTTTCTGGTGCAAAGTTAAAAATCAGGAGATTATTCAATTCAGTTTCACAACTTGTCAATGTGAAATACTAACTTAAGACCTCTTCCTTCTTAAACAGTCTCTTGGGATCCAGGATAATTGTCTTCTGTTCCTGTTTGTGGGTCCTGAAGTGACTAAATAGTCTGAATCAGAATCTGCAAACCCTGCTACAGGTGAGGTAGGTGGCAGTTGCTGAAGCAGGTGAGTGGGATGCTTGAGTTTTCACACAATTCTTCTGCCCTTTGTGCTTGGCCTCCAACTGGTCCTCTCAGAGTTGCTCAAAATGGTTGGCACTTTTGTAAATACTTTGGTCTAAAGGTTCCCAATAGGTAGAATGTTGCATTTGTTTCAGGGAGGCTTTGAGGTTCTCCTTGAAGCGCTTGCTCTGCCCTCCTGGTAACTGCTTTCTAATTAAGCTAAGAATAGAGACCTTGTTTTGGAAGTCTTATGTCAAGCAAGCAGATGATGTGATCTACCCACCTCAGTTGACCAACTACAGCCAGTGCCTTGGTGCTGTGGACATTGGCCTGAGAATGGAGGTTGATATTGGAATGTCTATCCTCCAGCAAATCCCACTGGCCTAATATCATTACTACAACAAAGTAGGAAGTATTATTGGTAACAAATTAAAATCACAAAAGAATTGATTGCATTGTTGAGATATCTTTAATGCATTAAGTTTAATGAGTTGTTTATTTAAACTGTACTCTGTCCTTCCCTGTTATACTTAGAAGTTACAATGTAGAAATGGGCAATCTTATCAAATTGTTCCATGTTTATGGTCAGAGCTTTTCCCACCCTCCCTTAGCTCAGCCCAGCCTGACTGCAAAACCTTCAAATATATAGATCTTGGACATCGTGTGATTTCATAATATAATGGTGGCCTGGCACATCAAAATATAGTGAGATACAAATATTATAAATTCCATTCCTGGTTTCAATGCTGGAATTTACATTTCCTTTGTATTTCGTTGCACTTTTATCCCTTGGTATTCAAGAATCCATTGATGCTAGATTCTTTCTGAATGCACTTCACTGACTGCAAATTAGTGTATAGCTGAGTTGTAACAGTTGAAACAACCAATAGTGCGGATCCATGGATAAATAGCAAGCTTTGTATCAAGTTTCAATATTGTGAATGCCAATATTCATTTCAGAAAGCAACCTTCAGATTGTCCGCACACTTCACTGCACCACTCCTGCTTATATAATATGCTATTTGGCTGCTGTCCAAATGGAACATTATAATGAGGTTGGCCTGTGTAAGTTTTGCAAATGGAAATATGTCTCCAAAGATCTCGAGTCTTGCGAATGTGAAGGTAAATTTTGTCATTGTGAGGATTTATTTCAACCTTTACAATGTTAAACAGTAACTTGGTACCACTGCAAAGATGAAAATCTGGTTACAAATCTCATTGCAACGAGTTTTGTTATGTATCATTTATTTGAGTCAACTTTAGATTTGAAACACTGATAAGATTTCTATTTTCTTCTCAATAGTTTTCATTCTTTTTCAGGCATTGACTTGCTGCCAGAATATGGTTCCACAGGCACTAGTTATTGTGATTGCTTTGCTGAAGTGGCCATTATTCATGTATGAACTATGTCAGTGAATCTTAGCATGACAGCTTGTCTCAACAAAAAAGACTGAATAGTGATCAAAAACCTCATCCTGGTTTTAGACTGGAACAATACCATTTTTGTCTACTTGAAACACCAACAATAAAAGAACAATAAGAGACTCAAAACGGTCTAGACATACTGATTGGGGCATGAAAAACCAATATAGTGGCCACTGTAATTAAATATACGACCAACAAATATAACTGATGTATAAAACAACTTGTGTTAACGAAATGTGTAACCAAATTAGCTTGGAATTGAATATGGGGCCACTGTACTACTGCCTGAATAAAACTGTCATACTTATTTGTTGGCACACTGACACTTAAAAGGGGAGTGAAAGCAGATTCAATATCATTATGACAATAATAAACTTGAGAGGCCATCGGCGTGCACACTCAACCCTACAAATTCTGTCTCATTAACTTTGTGACAAAACTGTGAGACTGCACTACATGCCTGTCATATGACATTGTCATACTCCCAAAATCTTATCTCTCAATATCCAAGATTTCTTGATCAGCAAAAGTTACACTGGTATAGGAAAAAGTAACAAAGGTGGAATATGGGATGGACTGGTCCTGAGAGTAACCACCATTGAATCTAAACCTGATTAAGTCTTACGGCTTCAGGTCACAATGACAAGAAAATATCTGGCTGACTTTTGTGGGATAATGATTCTGAAAGAGTTCTGAGAAGATTAATATTCGCGACGACAGGAAGTTGCACTGAATCTGATATCGTACTGGTGGGGATACATCAGAACAATTTAGGATGTTGTGGAATAAAGACCTATGTCCTAGGTTTCTCATATATTTAGTAACAATGTCTGTAACTTGTACCTGATTGTTAAAATGCAATAAATGACATTGTGGTTTAAACAGGAGTCTCTACTCTTTATGACTCACTTGGTGGCAGAAACCAGATTCTAGATTAGAGTGGTGCTGGAAAAGCACAGCAGTTCAGGCAGCATCTGAGAAGCAGGAAAATCGACGTTTCGGGCAAAAGCCCTTCATCAGGAATAGAGGCACTCTGCCTCTATTCCTGATGAAGGGCTTTTGCCTGAAACGTCGGTTTTCCTGCTCCTCGGATGCTGCCTGAACTGCTGTGCTTTTCCAGCACCACTCTAATCTAGAATCTGGTTTCCAGCATCAGTAGTCCTTGTTTTTACCTGGTGGCAGAAAGCTACCTCAACTACAAGCTGCGTGTTGTTGGTATCTGAAACAAATGACAATTTTAACCCTAACACTGTTCTTTATTTAATGAATCAGTAGGTCTCCACGTTGGCTAGAGGTACTGAGTACAGAATATGTACTGGGTGGGAAACTTAAATGTCTATCAGCAAGAGTGGCTTGGTATCGTTAGCACTAACTGAGTTGGCCAACTCCTGAAAGACATAATTTGAGCCTGGGCCAGTGGTAAATGGTGACAGTGCCAACTTGAGGGAAATAGTTACTTGACCTCATCCTCTCCAATCTACATGTTACATATGGTATCCATGGTAGTATCTATAGAGGTGTTCACCACACTGTCTTTTGTGTGGAACTACCATTATGTTAAATGTGATAGGTTTAGAACAAATCTAGGAGTTCAAAACTGGCATCCATGAGATGCTGTGGATCTTTTTTTACAACACTATAATTGCATAATTGTATTTCACCACGTTTTGCCTCAGCATCAATCTCATACCACCCTACTCCACCATCCAAACCAGGCGACCAACTCTGATTCAATAACTGATTAACAAAAATATATCAGGAACCGCATGAGTTGTCACCTTAAAAAGAGGCGCCAAACTGGTGAAGCTAAAATGCAGGGTTAAATGCATACTAAACAGTGGAAGCAGTACACTATAGAAAGAACTAATTGATCATACAACTAATGGATTTAACTCTGGAGAACTGTCACATTCAGTTATGAATGGTGTTGGACATGCAAACAGCCAAGGGAGAATCCATTTACATATCAGCAATGAGCTTGCAACAGGCAAGGTTGAAGTGTTTTTAATCACATTCCACAGACGTGCTGAGTTGATGATTCATCTGGCTCCTCTTGAGTTTCCCACAATCACAGGAAACATTCTTCAGCCAATTTGATTTATTTCAATTTTTAAGAATTCATTCATGGGATCTGAGTGTCACTGGCTAGGCCACCTTTTATACTTTATATAGAGCCAACAGGCAGATTACTAGCTTTCTGCATCTACGAACACCAACTAGCCACTAAATACCATGACCAGCTATCCCTAGTAACCATATACACATGACAAGGACCAGAAATTCGACTGGGACAACACAACAATCATAGGACAAGCTAAACAGAGGATAGTCAGAGAATTCCTAGAGGCATGGCACACATCCATAGACTCTATCAACAAACACATAGACCTAGACCCAATATACTGGCCGTTATAACAAACAACCAGAACCGGCAACCAGTAGCAGCAGAAACAGAACCAAATAGATTCCAGAAGACACCGTCCAGTAGCGCTTCACAGGAGGCTCCACCGCACTGAAGATGTCACCCATAAAGGGACTGAAACATCTGTAAATCAACTTCCCAGCTCGGGAAACATACCCACAACCACGGCAGCCATCTTCTATTGTCCACTCCTAATAGCCATGGAGAAGGTGATAGAGAGCTGCATTCTTTATCCAGTATAGACGACCTCAATGCTGTTCCAGAATTCTGACCCAGCAACAGTAAAATAATGATGGCCATAATTCAAGTATGGATGGTGTGTGACTTAGATGAGTATGTGTAGGTTATGTTTCCGTGTATCTGCTGCCCGTATCCTTTTAGGTGGTGGGAGAATTGGATTTGGAAGGTGCTGTCAAAAGAACTTTGGAGTGTCACTGCAGCACATCTTGTAAATGGTACACACTGCTGCCATAGGGTTTTGGTGGTGGAGGGAGTTAACATTGAAGCTGGTGGATGGGGGTACAAATCAAATGTGCTGCTTTCTCCTGGATATTGTCAAATTTCTTGAGTGTTGTTGCAGCAGCGACCATCCAGGCAAGTGTAGAGTATTCCATCACACTCCTGGCTTGTGCCTTGTAGTTGATGGACAGGTACTGATGAGACAGGAAGCAAGATATTTGCCACAGAATTCCTAGCATCTAACCTACTGCTGTAGCCACTATATTTATGTGGCTAGTTTAGTTCAGCTTCTGGTCAACGGTAACCCCAAAATGTTAATTGTGGAGGATGGTTAAATTCTCTCTTGTTGGAATTGGTCATTGCCTGACAATTGTGTGGTGCACTTCAACTGGCGCTGTCTCTTTACAACATTGGTTGCTACTTGGCAAATTTAAAAATTGTCCAAATCTGTCCCATCCAGATGCAGCAGGTCAATCTTGCCTGATTAATCACTGACCATCAATCTACCAAAATCATAAGAAAACCAATGAAAGGGATTGCAACAGTGCAGTCAACCAGCACATACTCTGCTCAATGATGCTCATCACAGTTTTTTTGCAAACATGGACAAAAGAGATTAATTCAAAAGCTGAGTTCAAAGTGCCTTCCATTCATACCTAAGCAACATTTAACTGAAAGTGGAATCAAGAATCCCTCATAACATTGAGATTAATGGGAATTGTGGGTAAGCTCTCCAAAAGCTGGTGTCATACTTGACAAAAAGATAGTTGTGAACGTTGGAGGCTGTCATCTCAGCCCCAAGAAATGTTTGCAATAATTCCTCAGGTAGTGAACTCAGCTGCACCATATTCTGCTGCTTCATCAATAATCTTCCGCCTCACAAGGTCTTAAGTGGTGCTTGCTAATGATTTCAGAGCTTTCAGTTCCAATCTTAACTTCCAAAAAAAATGATGTAGTCTGTGTTCATCTGCAGCAAATCCTAGACAGCATTCAGGTTTATGCTAATAAATGACATGTAAAATTTGTATCAGGCAATGACCATTCCACTATAAGGTTTTGTATAACTAACTCCCCATGATATTCAATAGCATTCCATCATTCATTCTCCAATGATCAACATATTGTGTGTTACCAGTGAAAAGCAATTGAACTGCACTAGCCACATAAATACTGTTACTTCAAGAGCATTTCATAGGCTGGGAATTCTGTAGTGAGTGGCTCATCTCCTGACTCTCCAAAATCTTTCCACTATCTACAAGGCACATGCCAGGAGTGTAACAGAATGTTCTGTATATGCCTGGGTGAGCACATTTATGAAAACCAGAAACTTGACAGCATCTAAGGCAACACAACCTGCTTGATTGACAGGCCATCTATTACCTTTCCCTCCATCACTGATGTACTGTGGTAAGCAATGTGTTCTATCGGCATAATCCACTGCAGTAACTTGAAAAGGCATCTTTGATAGGAACTTCTAAACATGAATTTCTCCTATTTAGAAATGCAAGGACCAGTGCTGGTGCCTGGACATATTTCTATTACCAAGTTACACACCATCCCAAATTGGAAATAAATCACTTTTGCTTTCAACATTGCTGAGTCAAATTCCTGAAGCTTTCTAACTACCAACACTTTTGCAGTACCTAACTACATAAAGCACATCAGCTCGAAGAAAGTCATTCACCACCACCTTCCCAAGGGTAGTTATAAATGGGCAAATGTGTGTTGGCCTTGCCAACAATGCCAATATCCTATGAAAATGATTAAAGAAACACGGTATAGAGCTAATTTGATAGCCTCTTTCAAGCCATTGTTACAGGCCTAAAGGGTTGAGTGGCCTCATTTTCTGTAGCGTGTTTCTATTTAGCTTCTATTTTTCCCAGAAGGAAGTCCAGGGAGGCATTTGTAGAATGATGCTGGTACCATTCAGGTCAAGACTAACGTTTCAACCTGAATGTATCACAGATTATATGTTGACTTTTTAAAAATCATATCCTGAGAAATGTATCTAGGGCATGATTAATCCAACTCTTAAATGTAGCAATGCATAACACAAGTAAGTTAATTGGGTCAAAATCAATAGCAGAAGGATAATTAATTTCCATAACTTCTTTACATTGCATGTTTACCTGTGTGGTAAAGATAATTGAAGCCTTGGGTATGCTACTAATTAAGCAATTCAGTTAGAAAGGCTCTTTGTCTATTTCCAAAACAGTTATAATCAGCTTGCCAATTAGATACAAATTGAAAGAATTGTCTACATCAGCTAAGACCTTTCATTTAGTTTTATTTATGAGATGGAACAGAGAATTAACTGCAACAGCACTATTCTTTTCAATCTGAGACAACAGACAAAGATAAAGTGATGTAATAACATCTGTCTATTTCTTGCCTTCAGTGCAAGCTCATCAATGTCTTTGAGGTACTGAGAATAATCAATGTCCAGTGGAGACAACAATATTCAATTTTATTCAGATCAATGCATTAATGTACTAATAGTTATGAACTAAAGTTTGAAGAATTTTAAAAAGATTTATGAAGAAACTGAGGTGAAATTATAAACCTATATTAAAGAGAGACGCGCGAGAGGCATATCGAAACAGGGATGCATGTAACTAAATACTATGAGTCAATTATCTGTGAAAGAAGATATTTTTAAGTTAATGGGATGACAACTCAGATCATTTGTTTGCTTTATTCTAGCCCATTTCCAAAAAAAGAAACTTACAGAATGGCAACAAAGGTGTATATGTTCAATTATGCATATATTCAGTGAAGGTTTGTTAAATGACTGAAATGTTTCTGAGAACAAAATTGGAGAATCAGGCTATGTTGCATTTCAATAATGCTATCCAATTAAAAATGGAACCAGCCTCAATTTTTTAGGCAAACTATGTATCAAGGTTATAGCAAATTCACCGAATTGTCCATTAATACACTTGACAAACAGATGTTCATAGAAAATGGTTGCTTCAAAATGCTTCTTGCAATTAATTGCTTTTTGAAAAGAGAGACGGTTGTTGTACGAAAACATGATTTAGCTCTTCTCTCTCAATGACTGGTAGTGATAATTTGAATATTTATGTTTTTCTTATTTTGGGTCATGAATGATACTTCTCTCATCATTGGGTAATTGGAAGTTGATGGAAGTTGTCTGTTTACAAAAATGTGTCAGAATTTTATCCTGACACGGCAAGACAGGAAATACTTTTGTGTGTTTGCAAACATGACTCTGAGTTTCGGATAGCTAGTTATTTTAATTATCTCTTCATTCTCTGACTTCTAAGTCTTTGAACCAAACTATTCTAATAAAGATCAATGGAAGTACCACCTAATCTTCTGTTTAGCTTTCCTTGCTCAATATCGAGTTGAACATTTTAAGTTTATGAACACTGTTTCCATTTTCTTCAGACATTTTACTCTTCCGTCTTTAGTTTCATTAGCTGTCCCATTACACTCTATTTTACTTTCCACCATCATCCCTTTGACAGTTAGTATTTCCAATTGCCATCTTTTCGATGGGCTTTCCCTTTTGGGTTTTTTTTCTCCCCAACACACTCTCCCTTCCCTGCCGCTACACCTGCTGAAAACCTATTACAGTTTTAAATATTTAAACTTCTGGCAACACGGCAATAACTTGAAATTTTAACATTGCTTTTCCCTTCACAACCCTTTATGGACTTACCACATACTTCCAGCATTTTTAGTTTTTATTCTAATTTTCCAGTAACTGCAGCATTTTAGTTTTGGATTAAATAGGAACAGCTCTTGGTATCTGATGGCAGCTGGAACACAGCATTACTGATATGGGAATGTCACATGTAGGTGATGCATTGATATTTTTGCTACAAATTATATATTTTGATACAGATTGCAAATGCTGCATTATGCTTATAAACAACACAAAATAAAAAAACATTTACTAAATACCTTTCATTAAAACTCATTGGCTTTTTGACAGCCAGGAATCACTTACTAGGCCTTTCTTAAAAAAAATACAACTGCATTGTGTCTTATATGTTAAATTCGAACTGTGCTAATGTGATAACCATGCCCAGGCATTACCAATATATTGTTGTCAGTGTTGATTATTGCTTTGAAACAACATATAAAAAAGGAGCATTATGATGTGGGGCAGAACTTAATGAGGGCTGCAAGGGGCCTGAGTCCATCACTAAATCTGGAATCACCTCCTCTAACCCACTTTCTGGGAGTTCCAACAGAATCAAGTTCTGAAATGGTAGGGGCAAGTGGAACCTTAGTGCTGGGGCTGCTGATTCCAGAGGGGGCATTTAATTCTTGGATTTGTCCCAACAGAATGGAACACCCATTCTGACAGCTGCAAGACAATCTGGGTGACATCAGTTCATTATTGTCTGTGCAACCGATCGCTGACAGAATTCACTTAGGCCTTCCCAAGGATCCATGGAAAAACATAAATGGAGTAAGATGACATCTGCACTTTTGTAACAGAATATTAACAGACATTATGAAACAATATGGAAGGATTGCAAGGAAGGAAAGCTACTGGAACCTCTGACAGACTCAGGCTCCATTACCATGTCATCTTATGCCAGTATGATATAGCTCTTTATGTAAGTGCTGAGTAATTATTCTTAGAATGAAAATATAATTTATCCTTTACTCCACCCTCCTAAGTTCTTTTATGCTACCCCTTAAACAAAGTAACATTGAACGAGAATATTTAACTCATTAGTGCAACTCCTTCCAGCTCACATCCTCTCCCCTCAAAAAGGTCTTTTTCACTTGGGAGATTAATTTCCATTGAGTTCTCAGCTGTCATGGAGAAAGTAGGATTATGCGCTCCTTTTTTCTTATTTTGGGAAGGTGAACACAGCATGAAGTGGGACGCCTGCTTCTTTGAAGTCAACAAGAAAAGTTTTTCAAATCCATCTGAAAGTAGAAGTGTATCACTGGTGAGGAGGAAATAGACTTCTGGACAAGAATCTAGAGTAAGTTTCTGCATAACACTGTGGTCTGCAGACTGGATGGGAAGTTGTTTTATTTCCTGCTGTTTATTTCTAGGCTTTTTCTTGAAAGTTATCATTTTTTCTGCCTATGATCTCTGCCATCAAAAAGAGCTTGGTTTTCCATGAAAGTCATCTGGAAACTTAAACATTTCTGATCCCATTCTCAACAGTCTCTTTTCTAATTACCTTTATTAGATTACTCATTAATTGTAGCAGAAGGTTTTCTTCAGCTAATATTTCACTGCGATTTTGGAGCTCTGTGACAGCAAGGCCTTTTCCTTTATCACTGCCTGTATTTACTATGTCGAGTGTATGAGAACACTGGCCGTCTCTGCACAGGACTTTTAGAAACCTTCGTTAGCTTTCCTTTTTCACACTCTAAGGATTGACTACATTGTGCAATTCCTAATAATTCAGCTGTTAGGTTTGCCATCTTTATGCGGTAGCTAAGCTACAGCAATTGGTATTAAAGTTTTATCTGTTTCAGTGCTTTTTGAAGCTCAGATTTAAGTTTTGCTAAGGCACTTTGCATCTTTGGAAGCTCTATGTGAGCTAAGATGACCAGAAATGCTTCTTTTCTCGTGTGCTTTTTCTGCTTTGGTTGGCCTTTCCCTCTCTGTGGTCCAATACACAGGCTTCCTCTCCTGTTCAGTTATCCCGTTCTGTAAAGCTTGTTGATCTGCAGGAATTTGTAATTCAATGTGGTCAATCATTCCTCCTGTTTGCTGCATTATCTGCTATGGAACTTTTCTGGCATTTCTAACTCTTGCATGGGTTTTCTCTTTCTTCAGTTCAGTGCTTAGATGTGACTTGAAGTTCATTGCTCATTGCTTCATGTCCTGTCACTGCTAAGCTTCTCTTCATATACTTCCTCCACTTCTAGACTCAGATCTCTGCACTAGCCTTGTTCTTCACCAGTAGCACTCTGCTGTGTCTGGGCTTCACTTCAGTTACTTTTTGCCATGCCTGCAGTTGGGTAGGTCTGATTACCATCTGCCATCATGTAGTAAGATGAATCTATACTTTTGTAAATGAACATTAACAGACTTTATTGAACTATGTACAAAGGATCTTCTGGAACCTACAGACTCAATACCATGTGTTCTGATTTGTCAGTTTGACATAGCTCCTTACACAGATTAGATTCCCTACAGTATGGAAATAGGCCCTTCGGCCCACCAAGTCCACACCGACCCTACGAAAACTAACCTACCCAGACCCATTCCCCTACCCTATATTTACCCCTGGGAAAGGACCTAACACTATGGGCAATTTAGCATGGCCAATTCACCTGACCTGCACATTTTTGGACTGTGGGAGGAGACCGGAGCACAAGGGGGAAACCCACGCAGACACAGGTAGAATGTGCAAACTCCAAACAGTTGCCAGAGGCAGGAATCGAACCTGGGTCTCTGGCACTGTGAGGCAGCAATGATAACCACTGAGGTACCATGCCGCCCACTGTTCAGTAGTTACTCCTAGAGTGAAAGTATTATTAATCCTTTCACACAGCTAATGAGGATGGGATGAGGAGTGATGATAATTTGCAGACAAGGGAGGTTGGAGAAGGGTCAGAGTAAAGGGCAAGGGGTAAATCTCACTGGGCTCTCATCTCCTCCCTGCTGATAGTGGAGAGTTGTTCTTGATCAGGTACTGAGCACCTTTGAATGAAAGCCCTTCATTACTATACCTGAAGCAAGCTATTTGCATAGCGGTCTCCTGCAGTCTGAGGCCCCAGCAGCAGCATTTTTATTTTCAGTGATGGTGGGATAAAGCTCTTACGAAGAGAGCAATTGCTGATTTAATGACTTCAGTTAGTCTCTCGGTGGGAGCAGATCTTCACACTACACCTTCCTGCACAATCACATGGCCCCCGTCTCTATCCTCATCAACAGGCTTATCTGACAGTGGCCATTAAATTTTGCCTATTATCGTTGAAGAGGAAATAGTCAGCCTAAAGGTAGTGCTCATTCATTGCTGAAATGACAAAGCTGGTGAACCACCTTGGGTAAGTAGCTGGATAGGTTAATGGTCTGCTTTGAAATCTAATTCATTGTGCATTTGGGTAACATGCTCTCATACAGACACAGCTTCTGGAAAAATGCCAGTAATTGCAAAGCAAATTTTCCCATCTTGTTTTCAAATTATCAAAGATACTCCTGTAACTAAAATTAAGTGTGTGGCTAAATTGGCTGACTTTAATAACAGCTTACTGATCACAATCTATTTATTACTCAGGCTGCAGTAAATCTTACTGGACACATCTAGTGATTCATTAATGCCTTGTTTGGCCACAAATTATTTTGGAAAGCAGTACAGAAAAAAAACCAGACTGACTCAAAAAGAAACAGAAGACTGGGTCTTTTTGGATATTAGGGTTTTCTATTCCTCTACCTGCCAAGTCACATTCCAGCTGACACTGACAGGTGTCAAATTGCTGGGTCAAGACCATTTGCTCCAATGTGGGGAAATAAAAATCCCATTGTAGGGACTTGCTTTGATTGGCCATCAGCCCTGTAGTCCCAGCAGTACTAAGTGCAAGCAGTAACCACTGATTAGATTACATAAGATTCCCTACAGTATGGAAACTGGCCATTTGGCCCAACGAGTCCACATCGCCCCTCCAAAGAGTAACCCACCCAAACCCATTACCTTACCCTACATTTATCTCTGACTAATACACTTAACACTATTGGCAATTTATCATGACCAATTCACCTGACCTGCACATCTTTGGGTTGTGGGAGGAAACTGAAGCACCCGGAGGAAATACACACAGACATGGGGAGAATATGCAAGCTCCACACAGACAGTCGTCCGAGGTGGAATCGAACCTGGATCCCTGGTGCTGTGGGACAGCAGTGCTAATCACTGAGCCACCATTGCTGCCCTCGATCACTGTGCCGCCCTCTGAGTCACCGTGCTGCCCTCACTGTTGGGGTACAAACAGTCCTTGAAGTAGGGGAACTGGTAGAGGTTGAACAGACTGAAAGTAAGTCCATGGATTTGATGGGGCATTGCTGCTGGCCCCAGTGAGGGAAATGACAGTGTTGGCAAAGCGATGGTTTGAGGATTGAAGGGTATGTCTTTGGAGTGTTTGAAGGATGTAATGGAGTCCTAAATGAGATACTGCCACCTCTTTCCTAACACAGTACTGTTTCATGTGCTTTGTCATTCATTCAATTTCACTACCTTGGCTTGAAATGAAAAATCGACTTGGGTTGATATAGCACCTTTCACTATCTCTGAATGTCAAAAAGCACATTACAGCATTGAGTGCTTTTGATGTATAGTAACTTCTGTGATGTAGGAATTTTTACATTGGCCAAATGTGATCAATATTAATTTTAAATTTCTGAACTGAATAACTTTACTGCATTTGTTGACTTGATTTAGCAGTAATGGGCTTAATCTTATGATTTTCTTTGGCTACGTACAAGTTGCGACATGCATTTTGGTGGAATTTTCACCATGAGGCCCAGAGAGATTTGTTGCATTGTACCAAACTTAGCTCATTAGTGACTATTTCTATGGCGTCCCTCACATCCAGTTCCATTTCCATTTTACAACATGCCATTCCCAGAACAATTTATCACTCATTAGATATCTAAGGAAAGACCAGCATCCCTGGTGTCCCCTTCCATGTGTATCTGGATGAGCACTGGCATTCCAAAGCTAGCTGTCATTGCGATTATTCCGGAGAAGGGGAAGATGACGCCTCAACTCTCTGATCTCGACCCGGAGGTCCTGTTGGATGTGGTGAGACACAAGAGGGGTGTTCTCTTCTCTGAGGACCTGCATAAGTCCCTAGAATGAGGATCATTTGTCGCCCTCTTGAATAACTGTTATAGAGCTATAGGACTGACTGTGACCCACTTTCTGGACTGAAGAGGCACGGACCCTTTGACTGAGGCCATCTTGACAGAATACCTGAATGTGGCTAATTCTCTGGGTTGGTTTTGGAGGCTGTGCTTGACTTACTGTGCTGGAACCTGTTGACTGACTGACAGGTGCCTCCATGGAATTTGGTCAGGCTTATTCTCCTAAGACTTTGATCTTTGGCTACTTCCTTGTTGCACATGCCGTGTATGTGTGCCATCCAAGCTGCTGGCACATGGCGCAGATGTGACATCAAAGTAGCACACTGCCATAAGGTAAGATATACATACCCTTGAACTGAGCTGAAGAGCAAGAAAAGCTGCCAGGCCGTGCGACTGCACTAATTGTCACAGCAAAGCAAGGCAAGATAGGGATGCTCAAAGCTTGCAGGTATGTGTAAGTAAGCCAGCACTGAAAGAGAGAGTGATGCAGCTTGGTCCAATCTATGTACTGGGTGCGTGCCCCTGCAAGCAAAGTGCCTTTGCAATAACCTTTCAATGCTCATTGTTGGTGCATCCTGCAATTCAAGTCTGTGCATCCTGCAAGGGATGGAAGAAGTGCCATGATGTCTCTGAGGGGTTGACAGAGGACAAACGATAGATGGCAACGTATGTCAATGAAAGGTACTTTCAGCTGGTATTCAGGGATCATGCCTGAGATGCTGTTTGGTGCTGGCTTACGGGGAAGCTCCTCACAGTCAGGGCAACCTGAAATTGCCAGGTACTTCCCGGCTTCCGTGCCGTGAATTCTTGATGTCTAGTTTGTTTGGTGCATTTGGTAAGCTAAGAAGCTGAGTAATAATTACCTGTCTTGTGGTTTAATTATCTTTTCCCACTGCCCAATGAATGACTCACCTCACTGTTCAGCAGATGCACAAAGATGCAGTGGGTAGATCCCAACGTAAAGGTTTTGCCAAACTTCTTGTGCGATTCTGCCTCAATTCCTGCCATAACCCATGTCACTTATGTTCAGGTAAGATTCCATTCAATATCTTTTTTGCAACACCTTTCCCTTTTTAAAATGAAAATGAAATGGTGCTGTCACGAGGGGAGTAACTTCTATAATATGTGAGTCGTAAGTAGTTCAGGCTAGATCCTGCATAACTCAGAAGTAAATTTGCTGGGTGTTGACTTAATACCCATGGTAAAAGCCAGGGGAAGCAAATCTTTTTCTCTTTATAACTAGGTCTGTTCTTGGCTTCCAGCCTGGTGGAGAATATCTCTACTTTGGAATCCAGTGATTAAACTGGATCTTCATGCAATGCAAAAATATTTTCAAACATGTTGCAACTGCCTTATTGAATATTCTATAACATACTTTTTACTTCATATCTTTGCATGAATTTCATTTTGTCACAGTATATGAATACTCAAAACAATAACAATTTAGCCCAAAATGTTAACATTGTTCTTAATCCATTAAGCAGTCATGTGTTGATAAATAAAAATGAAGAATGTGACTCACTTTAAGAAAAGGCCTTATATTGCACAATTATAATGAAAATCCCTCTAAAACATTTGCTCTTAGTTCACATTAAGTGAACTGTGCCTCTGATTTAAAAATGGTAAGGTTCAATAGATAACAAAATGATTACATTTGTTTTTGTCTAATAAAGGGATTGTATAAAAATAAAATATGTACTGATCATTCAGACTGAGTTGTAAATTCAAATTAGTCCATTTTCAGCAGTTTAGTTCTGGTTACTGGCATCTTCTAAAAAATTACATTCTCTCCTGCAAACTAAATCATTTTGTCAAAAAGCATATACGTCCTACAAAGGACACTAGGTTCAAAATGCTGAAGCTCACAAATAAAACCCGGAAGCACAAATTTAATGTATATATGGTAAATTAAGACTTAATGTTGCTACATTTCTCTTCAACCTCACCTTATTACATTTCATATTAGAAACAGTTATAATTTTAGTTCTTCAGATGGAATGGGGTCAATTTCAGAACAGCACAGTTAAAGTTCTATTCCACTCAACTGGTTCATTGGCACATCTATATATAGAAGTGTGTATATACTCAAGATGGCATTAACCTACATATAAGTAAATGATGAAACAGTCAGCATACGCCCCCCCCCCATTTCATGGCTGCTGAGGTGGAGGTGGTGTTATATCAGGTACTGATAGGAAGGCAATTCCTATTTTTACTTTACCTTGACCTACACTTTTATGGTGAATTCTTCACATTCCATATATTGGCATCGAATGTTGAAATCCTGTTGTATTGTGGGGAATGACAAATAGATATTCAGCACAACATTCCAGTTAAGTTCAAGGTATTTTGTCCTTTCATTGGCAGTGAATTGGAAAGCAGTGTCACTTTGTTTTTGTGCTTTGCTTCAGGTGTAAAATATTTAAGTTAATACTCCTCACGGATTGTTGTTTAGAAAGAGTATGGTTGTCAGATTCCATTGATAATTGTGACTCTGGTGGCCCTCGACTTCCTTAGGCTGTGCACAGTGGATATTGTAAAATCAGGAGAAGTCAGCACATTAACGATTTAAATGTCTTTGAACTCACAGCTGTTTCAGAAAATGGACGGAATATAATAGAGGTCTTAGCAATTCCGATGAGAAATCTGGCAAGGCCTATCTCAATATCAGGAGCATATCAAATGATCTTTTATGCTTTTAATTAATGGATGGTAAGTTTCTCATTAAGCACTGATAATTTGCCATTTATAGCTCATTAAACAATTTATTAATGTTAAAGTCACTTTATTAATATTCAGCATCCTATCTTACCAAATATGCCACAGAAGCTCAACATCAAGAAATGTTGACATGGAAACTACAGCAGGTACCTGGCGAATTCATCTTGTTGTTTGCTATGAAGGACATACATACTGGATAACTGCCACCAACATTTCAGGGTATGCACCGTGGACATCAGCCACATGCACCCTGTTCTCAGATATTAATGTCCAATACGTGCCTGCCTATAAGAACATGACACATTTGTAATCTGCTTCTGCACATCAATGCTGTACCTGAGGCTGTACTGGTAACTATCATTGTAAGGTTGCAGCAAGGACCCTTTGCACTCATAGACATACAACAAGTTCATGGACTGGACCTGGCTACATCTCTGGGGTCTTTGCCTACTGTTATAGTGCTCACTCACTCTGAGCCGACCTGAATGTTCACAGCATCCAGCTTGCAGTGATTTGGCTTGCTTTTTGCACTTTTCTCCCTCAGCCATACATACAGTCTCATAATACTTCTGTCTTGCCTTGACATTTAGCAGAGACACAAAGCCAGGAAGCTTGTCATGATTGTCAGCAGGCCTCAGTCAAGTCAAGGGGGATAGCCTTTGGTCAGTGGGTACAGGTTGTCAAGGGCAGCCTCCGATACCAGCCCAGGGGCGTGGGCATTTTCAGTCAGGGGTGTCACAGCCAGGAATCTCTCCAACCTCTGTAGGGTTGAGGGGCTACATGTCAGGCAAGCCCACCACCTGACTTGAATTTTTCTGTCCGATTATGGGCTGTTTTCTGCTGGAATAAGGGAGAGACAGACATTGCGGGAGATGAAAGCTGTATTATTGGTGCATGAGGAGTGGTGTTCTGAGTGAGTGAGTGGGCAGTGCAGAGGGCATACAAGGTTTAATGGAGATTGAGGTTGGGTAACTAGTTGTAATAATGGGGGAATTTTAGTTTCCCAACAGTGACAGGTGCTACCATAGTGTTAAAGGTTTGCCTGGTGAAGAATTTGTAAAATGTGGTTAAGAAGACTTTCCTTATCAATATGTGAATGCTCCTACTAGAGATAGAGGAAAATTAGACTTCTTTTTGGGCAATAAGGCAGGGCAGGTGACTTCAGTAAAAGTAAGGGTACACTTTGGGACTAGCTATTGTAATTCTATTAGTTTCAAAATGGTTATCGAAAGGATAAGCCTTTCATAAAAGTTAAAGTTTTTAATTGGAGTAAGGAAAATTTTAATGGTATGAGACAAGAGCTTTCATAAGTTGATTGGAGTAGACTGATCGCAGTCTGACAAGTGGGAGGTGTTCAAGAGTGTGATGATGAGTGTTCAGAGGCATTATGAGATTAGATTAGATTAGATTCCCTACAGTGTGGAAACAGGCCCTTCAGCCCAACAAGTCCACACCGACCCTCCGAAGAGCAACCCACCCAGACCCATTCCCCTACATTTACACCTGCACCTAACACTACGGGCAATTTAGCATGGCCAATTCACTTAACCTGCACATCTTTGGACTGTGGGAGGAAACCGGAGCACCCGGAGGAAACCCACGCAGACACGGGGTGAATGTGCAAACTCCACAAAGACATTTGCCCAAGGTGGGAATTGAACCCGAGTCCCTGGCACTGTGAGGCAGCAGTGCTAACCACTGAGCCACCGCGCCGCCCCATTATGTTCTTGTTAGAGTATTCAGAGGCGATCAAGTAGAAACTTATAAAATAATGAAGTACAGAGTTAATGGTAGTTGCCTATTCCCTAGGATGGGGGATTTAAAGACCTGGGGACACATTTTTAAGGTGCGAGGAGAGAGATTTAAAAAAAGGCATGAGGCAAATGTTTTTACACAGAGGGTAGTTTGCGTGCAGAATGAACATCCTGAGATGAGGTGGATGTGAGTACAATTACAATGTTTAAAAGACATTTGGATAGATACATGAATATGAAATGTTTGGAGAGATATGGTCCAGGAGCAGGCAGGTGGGACTCGTTTAGTTTGAGATTATGTTCGACATGGACTGGTTGGACTGAAGGGTCTATTTCCGTGCTACATGATTCTATGACTCGACGAGAGTGAGTGAGAGGCGATGTTACAGGTAATAGTGAGAGTGGCAGAGCATCGGCCTTGGTAGGAGGTGGATTCAGCAGCACAGAAGGAGTGAGAGTGAGGTATAGGACTGAAGATGGTGATACTTAAGCTGGTGGAATGGAGAACGAAACTGACCGTCTGAATACATTGCTGGACTTTCATCCAGACATCTAAGGTGGCGCGGACTGGATGACAACCTTGGACCAGGCTGGCCAGGTCTGGTGTTGTGGCTTCCACTGCTGGTGCTGGGCAAGTGGACATTCTGCCTGTGCACCACAGCATGCAACAGGGTGCACAAATGGTTTTTAAAGATCGTACCGATGTGTGGGAAACTGTTGTTTCAGTGGATATCCGCTGAGTGGCGAGTAGCTTTGGGAATGGCACATGATAAAATGGTCATAAAATCAGAAGTGAGGAATGTCATCAGGGCAAGGTAGTTATTTAGTAAAGTTTGATAAGATACAAGAAATCTCTTCATGAGAACCCCTTCAAAAAACCCAATTTAACTTGTAATCAGAAAATGTATGATTCAGCTGAATATATAGTTCTTCCTTTTCAACTGCTTTGATGCAAAATGTTGTATTTTGCTCCTACAGAAGGGAATCTGAACTTGGGACTGGAACCCAGACACTGGAAGAAACACCTCATGTGCTAATTTTCATGGAGCTACCCCCTTAACTGGTGTGAAGATAAGGTGGCAGATGATGGCAGTTAGGTTTTTGAAATTGTGGAGAGCTAACTAGAGGTCTGCCTGATTGAAATGCAAGTAGACAAGAGCAAGGATGAAGGTGCTTTAATGTAGAGGTGGCCCAGGCTATTGTCTAATATTATCTGAATGACCAATATAATGTGGTTTGAAGGGAGGCGTGAGACCGAGTGAAGTGACTCGGTTAACTTAAGGTTAATTTGATATGAATAGATTGTATATGAATATGGGATGGTGCATTTTAAGGTGTATGGTTAACTGAAATAAGTGCTCAATTGAAGTGTGGACTTTTAAAATCTGTTTAAATATAGATGTCTCTTTCCAATTTTCTTCAAATTAAATTTAAAGCCAAGCCACCATTTTATGAGGCTGTTGTGGGTGCATAGGGATGGATCTGGTGGTGTCAGGAAGCCATTCTGGTGGGAGACGTACAGCTACATCTGCATTCAAACACACAAGGATGGCCTCTAGATCTGCTGGGAGTGCTGGCTAATCCATCAATCAACAAGCAACCTATTTTCATTGACCGTCAGAGGCTATTAATGCATCATGTAGGCTACTTGCTGTCTCTACCAGGCCACCAGGGCCAAGAAACTGGCACAATGGGCAGTAGGGTTGTTTTTACTGTCTAGAGTGTGGTGCTGGAAAAGCACAGCAGGTCAGGCAGCTTCCAAGGAACAGCAGAATCGACATTTCGGGCATAGGCCTTTTCATTGTCTACCTATTCCAATCTCTCCCTCTTTGAATTTTATCATTAAAAAAAAGTAAAATTACAGTAGAATCAGTCAGTTCTGTTCCTGCAAAACGTTTTGTAATCTTAGATAATATTATATAAGTATATAAGTAATAAAATGATAAAATTAAAACATTAAAATTTCCCTCCAAGGCACACATTATCCAGTTGCCTATCTACAAATTTGCATACAGTTGTTAGGTAATGGAATGCTGGGGTTTTGACTCAATGCATTATATTAAAACCAGTAGGCAAAGAGCTAGTTCCTTGTCTGTATACTATTTTAACATATCATTTGTCCCTGGAGCCTGTAAAATGGCTGAGGTGAATGTAAAGCAGATTAATTTTTAATCTATTTAAGACATTAACTACTTGGTAAACGATCTAATCTTTTAAACAAATTCGGTGCGTAATAAATGCACCTTGCAGCATCTCCTATATCCCAACAGTGAAAGAAAACCATTTTGCAAGGCCTGTTTAAGCACATGGGAATTGATTTATAATGTGCAGAATGAGGAACACAAGCATTAAGTTTCCTGTGAAATTCATTTGTCTGTTTAACAAAATGTGGGGAAATGGTTTTGTTAAAATTGTGAGAAAACAAATTTCATGCAAGTGTATCAACATGTTTGTTATTAATCTCATACAATAAATATGAACCCCCAACAGTTTCAAAGGGTTGGTGCAGATTCGGTAGGCTGAATGGCTTCTTTCCACACTGAAGGGATTCTATGATTCTTAAGACCATAAAAGAAAACTTCATATTTTAGATTGCAAATAACTGAGATTCAGCAAGCTTCTTATAGGTGATATTTACCATGTGTGATCATTCTTAGTGAACATTAATAAACACTGCATTTTCAAATTCAACAAAATTAAAATGAGTTTTTCAGAAAGGATGTACAAGTGTGACTTTCTCACATACTTCCAATGCACTCTCAAATTAAGTCAGAAATTGAAAGATAATTTGTATTATTAAGGTATGTTTCAAACATCTGCTGTGCTAAGTCTGCTTCATTTTAAACTTGTCAGCACAAAAGGCTTGCATTAAAAAGTCACCAGTTTCAGCCTTAGCAAAGTTTGTGAACCAGTCAATTTGATTTTGTTGATTTGGTTTGCTTTCAAAATAGTTTTTCAAAGGTATTCAAAATATATATGTTACTTCAAATATATGCATTATATTAATGAATGTTTAATTGCTAATATACATTAATTCATTCATGGACACATATTTTCTCCCTAACCTTAAGAAGATGCAGCAAGTTTACCTTTTCATTATGACAATTCTTTGGTTTTACAAATTGAAACATGTAACACCAATGAAAGTTAACATTCCTTTTGGTATATTAACTGTTAAGGGTGTAGCTTCAGATTTAAGACTTTAAGATTCTACTTGTCATTGGAGCTTGCAAAATTGCCCAAGTGAATATCAAAGCAAATTTCTTTTTCTATTCCTGATAGTAACTGTGTTTACAGTGTGCTTTAAATCAAGTGTTTCAGCAACTTACAGAACAATTCAAATTTGTAGAGCACTTCTCATGTAACAGGAACATTTCAAAATGCTCAGAGACACTGAATAGGGAAAAGGACAAAATTTAGCGAAAGACAGTTCATAAAGAGAGCAAAGAGAAGGATTTCAGAGCAGATTATGAAGGATAAAGATAGAAATACGGGACAGATCAAATGTAGGAAAGAATTCTGGAGTGCTCAAAGCAAATTCAATACGAAGACTGGTTTTAAGAATCTCATCTCTTGGATACACAGCAAAATTTAATGAGTTTTTCAACTGTAGCTTTCTATCCAATAATTGTAATATGAAGGAAAATGTGGACACCACATCTGCTAGGATTGATTTGTTTTCTGTAGTCATATGTGTTGTCATCTTAAAAACTGCATTCTAATAGTCTTTTGCAAGTAAGAAAATGACATGAAGACGAAAAACACATCTCTTTACAACCATACTCAAATTCTGTGCAAATAAGTGACTTTAAAACATATTAACCTCTACCTTCAAGCTTTTAGCAATAATTCTAAATGCATGCCCTTTAGTAGCTGATTCTCTCTTGATGTCTTCATTGTTTCTATCTGACTGCTTATCTGAAATCCAGTTCTGAATAAGTTGCAGCACGTTCCAGTTCAACATTGGGAAGGGCAAAGCCATTGCCTTGCTGCCTTCCATTAACTCCATACCCATGCCACCAATTTGATCTTCTTTCTTGGCATCTAATGTAAGTCTGAGATAATTCCGTTATTCTGTTGCAGTGAATTCAGTTTTGGCTTTCATCACTAATAAATCCTTTTAAACCGCCAGTCATTTTAGTTAATCTATGTTACATGTTTTACATGTCAGCAAATATCCTTTCTCATGTATGAAACTGTTGACAGTATTGCAGCTTAACCTTTTCACAGGATTTCTCATACCTCTCTTTTGCATCCAATGCAGTGCATGTAAAAGCTGGATGCCATTTTCATGTCAAACATTTTCTGCCTAATTCCCTGTTATTTATGAATTGTATATCTGCCTTCGTGGATATCTTTGTTTCTCCACTTGACTGAAATTTTTCAATTCATTTCAACAAACCTCTTATTTGGGATTTACTGCACAGTTCCTTAAAAGTCAAAGGGGTGAATTTTTATGGCATTCTGTCACTCACCTGCATTAGGTTCAGTGGAATAACTGCAGATATCCCTGAAAAACCACAGGAATATAATTTACACAATTTTTCTGAGATTTCTCCAGCTCTGTCCATGAAAATCAGTGGGAGAATACACAGGGAAAATACTTCCCTCTATATTTTATTTTCCCTTTGTCTGTGGTATTTTCAATAATTTCATGAAAAATTTCACTAAAAATATCAAAACTTGATCTGCTCATTACAAGTTGGTACTGGTTTCCTTATTTGTTAATACCTTCCTAAATATTCATTAAATCTCTCTCAAAAGTTCCAAGTTCAACTCCTCTGACTGCAATATTTATCATTCCATCACAATCCTTCTTTTCATCTTCCAAATTTTTGTACTTTACTACACAAATATATCCTAGTTTCTCACACAGCTCCCTTTTGGATTGCCTCATTCACAGTACTGGAGTGATCATAACCAAAACTAGAAATACCATTTTCTACAAAAATGACCACAGTACATTACTCCTGTCTTTGATTCTGCATCTCGCCTCTCACCCCCAGTAGCCACTTTTAAATGAACAGTTACACCATCCTAATCCCCATGTTGTGTTCTTAGCAAAGCTTTTCCAACACAGCTACAACACTGGTTTATTTTCTGCAATGTGGAAAATTGCCCAGATATGTCCTGTCTACAAAAACTATGACAAAATCCAACCCAGCCAATTACTGCCCTATCAATATACTCTCATTCATCAGCAAAGTGATTAGATTAGATTAGATTATTTACAGTGTGGAAACAGGCCCTTCGGCCCAACAAGTCCACACCGCCCCACCGAAGCGCAACCCACCCATACATTTACCCCTTACCTAACACTACAGGCAATTTAGCATGGCCAATTCACCTGACCTGCACATCTTTGGACTGTGGGAGGAAACCGGAGCACCCGGAGGAAACCCACGCAGACACGGGGAGAACGTGCAAACTCCACACAGTCAATCGCCTGAGGCGGGAATTGAACCCGGGTCTCTGGCGCTGTGAGGCAGCAGTGCTAACCACTGTGCCACCGTGCCGCCCACAAGGGTGATGTAAGGGTCAGTGCTACTAAGTGACACTTGCAAAGGAATAACTTAGTCAATGACTCAGTTTGGAGTCTATCAGGGCTGTTCAACATCTGACTTCATTGATCTAAGTGTGGACAAAAGTGTTGAACTTTGGAGCTGAAGTGAGAGTGACTGTCCTTAATATCGAGGCCACATCTGACCAAGTGTGGCATTAAAAGCCCTATCAATGGGGATCATGGGAATACTCTCTCAGGTGCTATACCTAACACAAAGGAAGATGGTTGTGGTTGTTGGAGATCAGTCACCTCAGCTCCAGGACATCTCTGCAGGAGTTTCTCATGGTAATGCCTTTGGTCCAACCATTTTCAGATGTTTCATCAATGATTAGGTCAGAAGTGGAGCTGTGTGGTGATTAACTGACCTCCTGTATCTCTCATGCCTTTCCACCGTCTACAAGTCAGGAGTATAAAGGAATACTCTCTACTTGCTTAGATGAGTGCAGCTCCAAGAAAATGCAAGAGATTTGTGACAACAAGACAGCCTGCTTGGTTGGCCACATTCACCATCTACAACATTCCCTCCCTTCTTTACCAAAACATAGTGGCAGCAACATGTGCCATTTTCAAATGCATAGCAATAACTCACCATGACTTCTTGTTCCAAAACCACAAATTCTATCACATTGAATGACAACAGCAGCAGATGCCTGGAAACATCACCACCTGGAAGTTCACCTCTAAGTCACAAAACATCCTGACATGGGACTGTATTGCCATTCCTTCATTGTTGAGTCAACATCCTGGAACTCCCTCACTAACAAAACTGGGTGTCCCTACACCCAATGGAGTGCAGTAGGTCAAGAAACAGCTCACCAACTCTTTCTCAATGGCAAATTATGGAAGGGAAATATATGTTGGCTTGGCCAGTAATGTCCACATCTCATGAATGAATATTTAAGAAAAAAATCCATGTGTTTTTTTCTTCCGTGTATACATGAAGCTCCTAAGTGGCAACATTGCAGACACTGGGTGAAATCCAATTCCCTTCCATAGGCAAGTTGGGGAAGGGAGGTTCATTTAATCAGGCTGGAGGTGCTGCCTTCAGGACCTCAGCACACCTGATTGAAGGACTGGCACTGGGAGAGCAGAGGCCTGCTGAGAATCACCCCCGGCCACTCTTCCAACTTACCCTCCTCAGCCGGTGAGCCCCCATCCTCAGCCTTATTCCCAGTGGCCTAGATCATTTGCTGATCATGAGCCTCTGCTGGGTGCATTGCCAGCTAACATTCAATGTCCCCCTGCTGTTGCTTAGAGCAACATGGAGTAGCTGCCCTCTGATTGTCAATAACATTTGGAGGGGAATGAAAATTCCATCCTTGGGGTCCTTGGTCCATTGGAATGCTGGGCACTTACCATTTAACTGCTTGACCAGCGCTTAATATGGTTGGCCTTCCCCAAGTAGGTGATGTGGCACTTTCTCTGCTCTCTAGCAGGTGAGACATGTGTGGCCTGGGTTTAATTCTTCCCTCAACTCAATTTCCACATATCTGAGAACTCAGTTCTACCTCTTCACTGCTTTTTCAAATCCATCACAATCTTCAGATTTTCAGATTAACTGTATTAAGTCTAGTGTTAGGTTAACCATAATTTGATCTAAACACTGAAAAGATTGATTCTTACTACCAATTCCATTCGTTTAAACAGCTTTTGTCTCGTGCTGAATCAGACTGCTGTCATCCCAGTCAACTGCAAGTAAATATTCTGACCACATATCCTCAAAACCAACCTATTTCCACTCTGCATCATGACCAATCCCAGTTCATCTGCGGTTGCAACCCTGGGTCCCAAAACTTCAAATTTAAAATTTTCTAATTATCTGTGAACCTGTCCTTATTTTACTAACTTCTGCCAGTGCCACTTCACCTTCAGTATGTCTCTCTTGTTGACTTTGGCCACTCGTGCATTTAACCTTTACTACCAATATTAATGTTTTGAAATTCCCTCTTTAAACGCATATACCTTTCAACCTCCCTCTTCCAGTTGAAGCCAATCCTTTATAATCATCTCTTTGACTGAACATTCAGGCAATCTACCTAATTATTTTCTTTGGCACAGTGGTCATTTCGCACTCCAGATCTGTGCGCAATTTTCCAACCCAGAGCCAAAAACCAGTAATATTTGGAGATGAAGAACTGGTCCTCCATTTTGAAATATACAGGATGAGTCAGACTAGTGTGTCTCATTCATCAGTTTTACCAGTTTGTCTCTCTGGGAATGAGCATAACGTTTGCAACATGGTTAAGTAATGCCACTGCAATTAACATTTTAAGTATGTGACAATAAAATCATCATTTGCAATACTACAACCTGAAACTTGTTGTTGGTAATAATGGTTTTGTCAGCAGCAAATGTATGATGATGGTAGTAATATTCAGAATGTCTATTTGAACATTTCTCACATGGCTTCCATCTGTTCTGAAGGTGAGCATAGTAGCACCACTGTGCTGAAGGTGCACATTAGCCTAATTGTGATAACTCTTGCCAGCATAATTACACATTAAGGGATGAATGCATCACATTACAGGCTTCATGCATTTTATATAGTCCTCCCCTACTGTTCATATTGGTTGGATCCTGCAGCTAAGTCAGGTCCTCCAGTGTGCTAATGAAGCAAGCAGCTGTTTAACCAAATTTCTGCTGACAGAAAAGGTTGGTTCTACTGTTAGACTTGCACATGCGCTCTCGGTAAAAGGTGAAAGGGAAAGAGACGGTTAGCTGGAATGGGAAGACACCTGTCGGAGCAACAAGTATATGTGGAGCTATGGGGCAATGAATGAAAAGAACTGGTTCTGGGTGTTTTCACTTTGCATTGAGACAGTTATAAAGCTATGTTGGTTGCTTCAAAATATTCTGCAGACTGTCACACACATAAGAATACCACAGCCAATGGCTGCCAGAAAACAAATCCTTTATCTCTACTCTTCGCCACCTATCTGAAAATAAGGATTGATTTTGACTGAATGAATAAGGTGAATCTGCTTCCGAAGGCAAAAGAATTGGTAAGCAGAGGACACAATTATAAAGTAATTTGCAAAACAGACAAGGCCAACATAAAGTAGCAATTACTCATGCAATGAGTTGTGATCTGGAATGCATTGTTTGAAAGGATTGTAGGAGCAAATTAATTTAAAAATTTCAAAACCAATTGGATACCTACTTAAAATCCTCAAAAATATCTGATAAAGATATTTTGGGCAATGGGGAAACATGAGTGTGAGATTATTTCCAGAGTTCTCTTAAAGACTCAGCATGAGCACAATGAGCTGAATTGTGTTCTTCTACACTTTATCCTCAATGATTCTGTGACGTGATATTTCCAGAACAATTTTCAATCTATCTCATGAGGTTATCTCCAAATTTATGCAGTTCCATTTCTTTGTTTATGGTCTTTTGAACGGAACTTTACCAAATGTTTTCTGAAAATCAATAAAGGAAAGATTAATGATGTTTTCCTATTCCCCATGCTTCTTTTGTTTGAACAACGCTTTTAAAGTGTATTGGTTTTGTTCTCATTTACATCCTGATTTTAATCTGAAACACATGCCAAAACTTCCTTGGCCTTAAGTATGAATTTGAAGTTTAGCATTTGTATTTTATGTTAAATTTATCCTTAAAAAATATACTTGAGAGGCTTCTGAAGCTCTGAAGAAGCTTTCATGAATCAGATCTTTATATTACAGTGACAGCTGCAATTATTATTTATATCTTCATTTTATTTCATCTTAACTTGGCTCTTTAGGTCAGTGGGGCGGGGGAGAAGGTAGAAAAGACTGCAATAAGTGAATGGGGGTGGGGTTGGAGGTGATAGGTCAGAGGGGAGGGTAGAGTGGATAGGTGGGAAGGGAGATTGGCAGGTAGGACAGGTCATGAGGACAGTGCTGAGCTGGAAGGTTGGGACTGAGGTAAGGTGGGGGGAGGGGAAATGAGGAAAGTAGTGAAGTTGCGAGTCTGTTTCAGTACATGGTTGAAGAGTTTCAGGGCAGAGGAGGTGACCTGGGGGTTGCAGTGAGAGAGAGAGAGACTCACTGAGATTCTTGTGGAAAGAGGAGGAAAACTTCTTCAAGGTAGGCATCCTTGCAAGAGGATTCGCAGTAAGGTTAAAATCAGCTAGGCAAAAGTGAGGACTACAGATGCTGGAAACCAGAGTTTAGATCAGAGTGGTGCTGGAAAAGTACAGCAGTTCAGGCAGCATCTGAGGAGCAGGAAAATCGATGTTTAGGGCAAAAGCCCTTCATCAGGAATAGAGGCAGGAAGCCTCCAGGGTGAAGAGATAAATAGAGGGGGTGGGTCTGGGGAGAAGGTGGCAAAGAGTACAATAGGTGGATGGAGGTGGGGATGGAGGTGATAGGTCAGAGAGGAGGGTAGAGCGGATAGGTGGGAAGGGAGATGGGCAGGTCATGAGGACAGTGCTGTTCTGGAAGGTTACCTTGAATAGGTTCTCCTCCTCTCTCTCTCTACAACCCCCAGGTCACCTCCTCTGCCCTGAAGCTCTTCAACCATGTACTGAAACAGACTCGCTATTTCACCAGTTTCCTCATTTCCCCTCCCCCCACCTTACCTCAGTTCCAACCTTCCAGCTCAGCACTGACCTCATAGCCTGTCCTACCTGCCAATCTCCCTTCCCACCTATCTGCTCCACCCTCTTCTCTGACCTATCACCTCCATCCCCACCCCCATTCACCTATTGTACTCTTTGCAACCTTCTTCCCAGGCACCCCACCCCTCCATTTATTCCTGATGAAGGGCTTTTGCCCGAAACGTCAATTTTCCTGCTCCTCGGATGCTGCCTGATCTGCTGTGTTTTTCCAGCACCACACTGATCTAAACTCCTTAGGTCAGTGCATAATGGATACTGTCTGAGTTTACACAGAGGGTGTGTAAAGTTTGACTACTATGGGGTATTGCTCATTGTCGAGTTCTCCTGAAGGCTGTAAGGGACCATTGTTTAGAATAGGGAATGAGCATTGGGATTACAAGGAGATATGGGCATGTCGGGCTGGTGCATCAATGGTATGGGGTGTGATGGGGTGTGAGAGATGAGGGTCAGGGGCTGAATAATTAACAAAACAACTGGGATGAAGTCCCAGAGAACCATGATGGGTCTTTTAAATAGTCTGCCTTGGCCAAGGAGGTTTCCTTCAATTGGTATCCTGGGCAGCAGGCCTGATCCCAATCTGCACCCATAACCTTGAAACAAAGAACCCACTTTTGGGGCACTTGTCCCCAAGGTGTGGGTGGGTCATTTCCTAACTTAACCTACTTGTCCTAGGAATGAAAGTCTGGCCTTTTATGTCTGATATGCTGGATAAGAAAGCAATTTTAATATCGAGCACCATGAATTATATAATAACACTAACAACTTGCTTTAAATAAGTAGTTTCATCTGTCCTTTTCATCCTACCCCAACATCAGTATTCCTTACAACTTCTTGGCTGAAATTTTGTCTGTCTCTTGCATTTAACATGATTGAGAGATGCTTCCAATTAGACCTGTGCCACTTCTGTAGATGACACAGAAACTGTCAAGTGTTCCACAAGATTGCAGTGCAGATAACTGTTCATTCGTAATGTATAAATCTGGCAAGTGGACTGCTTGACAGATCTTGCAGGATATTTTGCGCAAATACAAGTTATTTGTAAGTACTTCTGTTCAGTTCAGACAGCAATCTATTTTTGAAAACCTGCCTTACAAGGTCAGAATCCTCAAATAATGCAGTACTCCCAGGAACATTGCTTCTTGGAGCAATGACTGTCTGTTTTCAGTTGCCAATAACACTAAAATGCTTTGCCTTCTCAAACTCGTTGGCCCAGATTTGGAGGTTGTAATAATAGTTAAACTTTCAATGTTTGCATTATTACAGCTGTGAAATGGACAGAAACCTTTGGAGACTACAAATATAGAGTTAAAGTGGGAAATCTAAATGTTCTATCAGTAATTCCCATTTTCACCATTGGGCACTATCTAAGTCCCTGTAGATGAAAATCTTTAGAATGCTCCTGTGATCCTCACAATGGAGATCCTGACTTTGGAAAAGGCACTTGTCTGTTTTTATCTTGTACCTACTGACTTCCCAAGCTAGAGTTATAGAGATGTATAGCATGAAAACAGACCCTTTGTTCCAACTGGACCATGCTGGCCAGATCTCCTAAATTAATCTAGTCCCATTTGCCGGCTTTTAGCTCCTTATCCCTCTAATCCCTTTCTATTCATATACTGATCCAGATACCTTTAAAATGTTGTAATTATATCAGCTTCCACCACCTTCTCCAGCAGCTCATTCCAGACATGCACCCACACTCTGAGTACCAAAAGGCCACATAAAAACTTATGGAGGCATCAAGAAGGCAATGAAAACTGTTTTACTAGCAAAAAATGCCTAATTTTGATGTTTTATAACCCAATACTCATCTTCACTGGGTGATGAAAACCCAAAAACTGAGAAACTGTGATACAAAAGTTGGAAAAATGCTTGGACTATTAAGTAGTTGTTTAACCGAGATATCAGCATGTCAGAAGAATCAGCATGTCAGAGAAACATTATACATGCTGAAGCCATTCAGTAGCCTCAGAGCCATTATTTTGGAATTTGGGAAGTATTCCAGGTAGATTAGCATAAAATGAGTAGCCATTCAGCATCCTCAATTGCACGATACTACACTGAAATTCCTGAAATAACATGTTGTTATTTACCATACAACTTATTACCTCAAAAATCAAATGGCAAGCTAGCACCAGACCTGACAACTCAGATCAAAGTGAAAGCAGAGGAAAGTCTGCTCACATTCTGTCCAGTACATTGAGGCAGTGCTATTAATAAAGATTGTTGATATAATCCAGATTTTGCTTTTATTATATCTGTTAATGCTGTTGATATAATGCTGCAGGAAAATTAAAATCTTTCATCAGCTGTCATCTCATCTGAAGGAAAGGCAAGTTTGTTCTTACTTTTACATCAATATTGCTTTTACATATTCTATTCATCTAAAAAAAGAGAATCTATGAACTCTGAGCTGTTCTACTAAACTTCAAACACGACATCGAGGGTGTGTGAAAACAGCACTGTCAAAGCTAGATGTTCAGAGCTGGTGCTTTCTTGTAAAACCATCTTATTTACAAAGCGAACTGTTTCTTAGAATCAGCCACTCAGTGTGACAGGAATTCCAAACTGTAAACTACATTATTGATTGTACTTAACCTTAGCAGATTTTTGAGAAAGGTAACAAATTGGCAGCATTATATAAAATTGACCCAAATTTTGCTTTCATCAAAGTGAGATCATTGTATCTTCCCAACAGATTAACAGCTGGATACCTCATTACACAAAACAATTATTCCTTTATATAAGAAAATTACACTACAGATGGCAGTGACAATTGAAAACATCTAAGAAATGCACTTACTCGAAAAAATTCTTTGGTAGAACCTGAATCCAATGTTCCATAGGCAATTTCCGTTTGTTTTGCAAGATCCTCTGCACTTTCTATTGGAGAAACCATTCTCTCCACTGTGAGAAAAGCAGCAAGGTTGGCAGTGTATGATGAGATTATAATCAAAGTGAAGAACCACCAGACGCCTCCAACAATTCGTCCAGAGAGGGATCTAAACATAAAATGAAAGGTCTGTGGTCATATTCATTTTAGAAGGCAAAGTAATTGAGATTGAATGTAATGTATGTAACCATTTATTTATGGCAATTAGAGCAATAAAAACAAAAAAACTTTAGACTCACTTGGAAGTTAATGAATCTCTTAACACATTTATGCAACTTCATTGAGCCTGTTCAAAGTTCACATTTCTTAATGTTGGCAATAAATATATTATTCTTAAGATATTACTACTGTCTCTTTTCATTGCAGCAGATGATAACATGGGGTTGAAGGGATATTGCAAAGAACCTGACTGAAATTCAACTCAACTGTTGGAAATAAAGGGAGGAACATAACATTGAAGATGTGGTCAAACCTTTACACAGTGAACATCACAGCATGGCAACACTCTAATTTGGAGACATAAATTAACGTATGACTATACAACCAATTTATTTTTCTTTACTAAATACTGACAAATATCGACAGTCTGGTAAAACTATTGAACAATAGAAAACTGTGAGATGGGATCACAAAGATCAACAACACAGAAAAGGGCCCTTAGACAAATTGTGTCGGCTCCAGTCAAAAACAACCACCTAATTAATCTAATTCCATTTTCCAGCATTTGGCCTAAACCCTTGTATGCCTTGACATTGCAAATGCACATCTAAATAATTATAGAATCATTGTGTCATACAGCATGGAAATAGACTTTTCAGTTCAATCAGTCCATGCCGACCATAATCTCAAACTAAACTAATTCCATCTGCCTGCACTTGGCCTATATCCTTCCAAACATATCTTATTCACATTTCTTAAATTTCATGAGGATTTCTGCCTCTTGCATTCTTGCAGGCAGTGAGTTTTAGATTCCCATCACCCCTTCTGTCCCTTAACTTAAATCTATGTCCCGGTTCCTTTCATTAACTGGAAATGTTTCTTCATGTCTACACTATCTATGCCTCTCATAATTTCATGCCTCTCAGTCTTCTCTAAGGAAAATAACCCCAGTCAGTCCGATCTCTCTTCATGACTGAAACTCTCCAGTTGAGGCAACTCTCGTCTGCACCCTCTCCAGTGTAATCACATCCCTACTAATACGTGGATTCTAGAACCGCACACAATACTCCAGCTGTACACTAACCAATATTTTACACAGTTCAAACGTAGCCTCCCTGTTCTTAAACTCTATGCCTCAGCTGGTAAAGGTAAGTATGCTTTCTTATGGTTTATTTTAATTACATATTCCAAATAATCAATGCATTTTGCAAAATGTTCAAATGAAAATTATTTCTGTCACCTGTTGTGCAGGACTCGAGGGAAAAGTGAAGAGTACTTATTGAATAACTGTTTGGAAAAGTAACAGGCTGGCTGAATAATCAATTTCCAAATGTTAAAGAAGGTTTGCTCCCCATTTATTCGCAGTTAGCAAAAAAGATGTTGACAGGAGCTGAGTTTCAATTCAGAGTGCAGATATTTAATTTAATGTATATGCTTAATAAAAATTAAATGCAAAAGAAAATACTGATGGATGTAAATTTGAAGGTTAGAAAGGATTATTGATTAGTTTCCAGTCAAGTGTTTAGCATTTCAGGGTCAAATAAATGGTTAAGCTGGGGATTACAATAAAAAAGGGCTAAAGAAGAATACAGCTGAACTCTGAAAAGAATGTTGTGCAGAAGAAAATAATAATAAGAACGGGTAGAGTAAATATTTGTATCCTGTTAGTTTAGGATTGGTAACTAATTGTTTGTGGAAGAAGGTCTATCAAGAATGAAGATCCTTAGTAGATAAGAAATGGGAAATAAAACCAAAGTGCTGGAGAAACCCAGCAGATCTGGTAGCATCTGTAGAAAGAGAAATAGAGTTTTGAGTTTGATCAGGCACTTTTTCACATCTGAAGGTAAAAAGAATTGAAGACAGTTTCCACCCTTGTTTGGCTGCGAGGAATATGCTCAGAGCTTCATAGTCATATAGTCGTATCATGCACACTTTGCTTGCACTTTTGATTGGGGAAATGTACTCTGGATATCATATCAGTGTGGGCATTAATGACTCAGTAAATGGTTGCCTGAAGTCAGTAGAGCAGGCAGACGATGACATAAATCAACATATAATTCTGATTTGGCACCACTTTGGAGCTCTGCACTCCAGCTAACAGTATTTCTGATCCTGGCACAGTGAACACATTTTCAGCAGCAATGAGGGGCCTTCATCTAATTAATGATTGGTAGTTGCTGATGTCTTCTAGCTGTTTCTTTGATTCTCCAAGTTTGTGGTTTTCCGTTGTCCTTTCAAGTTTTAGCACTCTACAGATAGTGGTGTAAAAGTGCTGAAGTAGCCTCTGCTAACAACAATGTTTCTGCGCAAACTAATTGGTTCCTGGTATGAGTCCATTAAATATATTTTCTTTGGAGTACAACATGGCTCAGAGAACGAACAGATGGTCCACAAAGCAGGATAAGCTGTTGGAAGCAGACAGAGAAGTGAAGTGAAGGCGTTTCAGTAGGAGATAGGGGGCACCAGACAATAGAGGCTGAATTTACTTGAAACTTAGCAAAAAAGGAATATATAAGACTTTTTCTCTTCAGCTGGGATATCCTTACTGAAATCTGCTGCATGTTATAGCCATAGTTCCAACCTCAGAGCTGGGCATAGTCCACATATTTCAATGACTGTGAAGGCTAAAGTGGCAATGTAGTTTTGTGTATCTGGCTCCTTTGAGACTGGAACTGGAAAGATTAGCAACATCTCATAGTTTGCTATCCAGTGTTTATCTGAGAGGTCACCAAGACTTTACTCAATGAGAACTAACCATACATCATTCAGAATGTAGTAGGCAAAGTGAACAAGTAACTTTATTAGCAATAGAGATTTCCCCATGGGCTAGGATGCTATCAATTGCACATTGATTTGAGACCATGAACAATTCTGTTCTATACTGGAATTGAAAGAGATTCCAGTCCCTCAAAGTCTAGCTAGTGTGTGAACAATACATCACGCAGGTCAACATCTGGTACCTTGGCAGCAGTCGTCATGCCTTCCTCTGCCAGAATCCACTGTGCCAGCTATATTTGAGCAACCACAGCAAATAAAAAGTGACTGCTGGGTGACAAAGCTATCCGCAGTCCACAAGGCTGATAGCTCCAGTATGCCAACTATACACACACGCAGCATGTGTATCTTAAAAACCAGGCAGCCATGCAAAGTTTAATAGTGTAGCCCACTAATATGTTGAAATAATATGTCCACTGCCTGGATCTCTCTGAAGGATCCCTGGAATATTTGTAAAATTGATCATGGTCTGATGCATGTAGCACAAAGCTCACCATTGTGAGAGGGCAGATCTTGTCATCAACTGTATGGATATAGCTGAAGAGAAGGAATGTGAGTGAGAGGGGGAGAAAAAGATAGAAGAGGAAAGGAGGCAAACTGACACTTCCTTCCAGATACTGTATTCATGATGAACTTACCCAAGAATTGATTGAGACCAGTAATTGTAAGCTCAATTCCCCATTCACCAAAAGTCCAAGATATTGCCTTTCCTCTGTAACCCCAGCATCAGAGTCTACTTGATACAAAGCAAAAGCAAAAATGACAACAGATTGAGTATTCTGAGCCAAGTTTACAAGTCAAACCATTTAATAGTGCATGCAAAAGTCAACTAATCACCACTGTTCAACTCTCTTCATGCTTGTCTTCTGGTGTATTTTTGCTTGACCTCGTGATTCCAGGGAGGGCTATCCAGCATGGCGAGGGGAAGGCTGCACTGTACATGAAGGGAGACTGCTGATCGCTTTGGAGGATAACTTTGAGCACTCTGGGGTCTGGAAAGGTTGGTTGCATTCTCTACAATGTCAGCAGCAGAAGCAGCTGTTTGGGCTCTCAGGCAACAAGAAAAGTAGCAGAGCTGGTTGGAAGATCATGTTTTTCATATCACTTATATTAACAGTGTCTGGGCTAGTTCCATTTTTAATTTATTCTTTTATGGGTTGTGAGCTTTATTGGCATGGCCAGCATTTCTCACTCATCCCTAACTGTACTTGATGAGGTGGTGAGTAGTTGCTTTTTTTGAAGAGCAGCAGTTCACGTGGGATAGGTACAACAACAGCCCTGTTAAGGAATGGATTCCAGGGATTTTGACTGAGCATCGGTGAAAGAATGGCAATATAGTTTCAAATCAGGATGGTCTGCCCTTTGGAGAAAAACTTATTGATGGTGGTGATGCTCTGCATACACTGCCCTTGTTATTGCAGCTGGTGAAGTATGCAGGTTTAGACGGTGGATATGATACACCGTGTGTTGGTAGTGGAGGAGGAAATTAATATTGAAGGTCATGATTTGGAGGTGCTGGTGTTGGACTGGGATGTACAAAGTTAAAAAAAATCACACAACATCAGGTTACAGTACAACAGATTTATTTGAAAGCACTAGCTTTTTGAGTGCTGCTCCTTCATCAGGTGGCTGTGGAGTACTCACAACCACCTGATGATGGAGCAGCACTCCAAAAGCGAGTGCTTTCAAATAAATCTGTTGTACTGTAACCTGATGTTGTGTGCTTTTTAATGTTGAAGGTGGTAGATGAGGTGCTAAACAGGTGGGCTTCTCATTCATGTTTGATGTGAGAGCTTTGAGTGTAGTTGGAGCTACACTCATCCAGGCAAGCGGAGAGCATTCAGTCACACTTGTGGATAGTTGACAGGTTTTGGGGAATCATGGGGTGAGTTCCTCACTGCAGAATTCCCAGCATCTGGCATGCCCTTGGAGCCACAGTGGCTGGTTTAATTTAACGGTCAGCTTCAGGATATTGATATACATCAGCAGTAGTATTCTCTTGCTGTTCATCCTCCTGGTAGAGGTCAGCCAGTTTGCATTCCATGGAATCTCTGTTATGCCCCTGGGGTGGCACCTCAAGTGAAGGACAGTTGAGACACTCCGCAAACTCCAAAATAATCAACAACAATGATGGCTTCAGCTTGTGCTGCAATGAAAGCTGCAATATTGATCACCAAATACTGCATCATGACTGGGTTCAGTGTTCACATCGAGTTAATCACGTTGGAAAACATGGGTTCCATTTTTTTACAAAGCCACGTGCACTGGACTCCCATGTAACAGAGTACATGAGTGACCTTACTAACCAGTAAGCTGGTTCCTGTGAATGTACAAATTATGGGCATAGGTAACCTATTCAGCCCTTCAAGCCTACTTCATTCATTCAATAAGATTGTGGCTGATCTGTTTGTGCTCCAGTTTCCACATACCCATTTACCTCAAATGATATTTGATTCTCTGTTTAACTAGAATCCACCTGTGCCTTAAAGTGTTCAATGACCTCACCTCCACCTCCTCCTGGGACAGAGAGTTCCAAAGTTGTGCAGGGTCTTGAGTGAAAAGCATTTTCTTCATCTTTGACCACATAACAAAGAAGTGTCCTTACTTCTGGACTCACCCACAAGGGTAAGCAGATCCAACTTTAATGCTGTCCTCTAAACTATGCACTTGTTACCCTCCCAAATTTAAATAAAAATCTTTCATGGGTTGTGAGCATTGCCCACCCCTAATTGCCCTTGAAGTTGGTGGTTTGCTATGCTATTTCAAATGATAACTCAGAATGATATTCGTAGTGGTAGTTGAACCCTTGTCCATGGAAAGGACCTGTGGATGACTCATGCAATGGCATTATCATTACACCATCAGCTTCCCATAATTGTGTTGAACTGCCTTCTTCAACTACTGTAGTCTACGTTGTGTAGGTGCACCCACAATTCTGTTAGGAAGGTAGTTCTAGCATTTTCCTGCAGTGACAGTGAAAGTATGATGATATGGTTTATGACAGGATGGTGTATAGTTTACATGGCACTGTCTATGTCCTGGGTGGTAGAGACTGTGGATTTCAAAAGTGCTGTTGGAAGAGCCTTAGTGAATTATATCAATTGTTAATATCTGAGCTGATGGCTGCATGAGTGAAATTGAGTGACAGTGCATTTTCATCATTGCTTTCTTTATGTTGTTCCTCTGCACTCTGCACATCTTAAATATCTGAAAAGCTACTAGAAAAAACGTATGTTGTGGTGCTGAGCATTTCTGACGAAGGGCTTATGCCCGAAACATCGACTCTCCTGCTCCACGGATGCTGCCTAACCTGCTGTGCTTTTCCAGCGCCACACTTTTCGACGCTGAGATGCGAGACAACTTGAGGTAGCAGGTAAGCAAGTTAGGGATTGGGAAGGGTGAATAGGCACAAGATCCATGGTTACACCATTTGCAGTTTATAGATCAGGAGAATATGGGATGAGGAATAAATGGGAATTTAGAAGGTGGGATTAACTATGAGGATACCATCACCCTGATGGATTCAGCCCCACCTCTGGACATGGGCTCTGTCTCACCAAATGATATCCTCATAAAAGCTGTCTCTACAATGGGTGTTAGGACATGCATGTGCATATAATCTTGCCCCTGGCTTTTCTCCTATTCAGCTCCTGCTGCCTTTAGTTGTGCTCACTTTGATTTACATGAAAGATGATTTACATTGGGCCAAATGGTCTGTTTCTACACTGTAGGAAATCTAATCTAATCAAGAGGGAAGTGTGTTAGTTGTTACATCTCCATATAAACAGGCAGCAAAAGATAGAATGGGAGCTTAATCTTCATACAACTCAAGCGTTTGTTTACAGAGATATTATGCACCTTTAATCCAACAATCACAGTTGCAGTCTGTTCCTATACACACGTGCAAGTGAATCTCTAAATAGTGCTCACCACACGAATAGAATTAAAAATCCATGTAAAATTAACATGAGTGAATATCATGAAATTTATTTGGGTGATATTGAGTAGCTGGCAGTGTGTGTGCAAGCTGTGAGACATGCAACAGCTTTGAGTAATATGAAGAGTGTACAAATCTCAGACAAGAAAACTGATTGATGACATTCTTAGTACAGGTGATGGGGCAGTAATAAATTGAACAGTGAGTGTACACTTATGCAACTGTTAGGAACTTATATTGGAAGCCTCATTTGACAATCATGACCATTTGTGAGATTATTGAGTTTCTTGCAGCACTGCATTTGGATTCTTTGGGCTCATACTAATTATAGGCGGAAGTGGGTACTGCAGATGCTGGAGATTAGAGTCAAGATGAGGGTGGTGCTGGAAAAGCACAGCAGGTCAGGCAGCATCTGAGGAGCAGGAAAATCAATATTTTGGGCAAAACCCCTTCATCATCTTGTACTAATTATAGCTGAGTGTATGTCTGGAAGGTCTCCTGCAGATACAAGATGTCGTTTTACCTTACCAATTCTCCCCACCACCATCACTTTTGCAGCATTTGGAAACTTTGATCTCATTCTTTTCCATGTTCTGCTATCCGTCAATTTCTCCCAGGTCAGGATGCTTCCTCTTATGAGAAATATTCAAGGACTCTGTTTACATCAACTTTTGTAGAAGAATTCCAAAGACTCAAATCCTTCTGTGAGAATTTTTTAAAATGTAAATGGATGACTCCTTATTTTGAAGCAGTGACCACTTGTTCCAGAGTTCTTAAATATTTTTAAGGCAGAGGTACAAAGATTCTTAATAAGCAAGCAAGTGCAAGGTAATCAAGGGGAGGTAGAGTAAGTCATGATCATATTGAATGGCAGAGCAGGCGAAGGGGTCAAATGGCTGACCCTGTTCCTAATTCATATGTTTGCATGTCCTTGTGTCAGTGTCATTGGTTTTAGGCACAATGAACATCCCCTTTAAGAAACAGATGTTGGTGTTAAGCACCACAGGCTAGCATTTTGTGGTAATATCCACACACATCAATTCTTTTTGTTTTGCATCTAGCCAAATAAGTTTTTGGCTAGTGCTAGCTGGTTGCTGAAAAGTTGAAATGAACATGCTGCATGCACAATGTTGCAAATTTTTCTGTCTTTTCCTTTGCACTTGAAAGCTTCTCGTTGCAATTGTTGAGGATAGGGATGCTCTTGCAGCTTCCTCCTCCATTTAGTTGTTTAATTGACCACCATCATTTATAAAATGATGAGGCACAATTTACAGCTTTAAACTTCTCTGTTGCTTGCAGGATCACTTCAATGTCAATAGTGGTTATATTATTGCACTAGTAATCCAGAAGCCTGGAACAATGATCTAGTAACATGAACTGCTTTGGTATTTAACAGGGATATAATCCTGTGTAGTAGCTTCAACAACTGGTTACACATCCTTAGGCATATCTGATGTTATTTCTGGTATGACTGTCTACACTCCTCTTGAACAGGGTTTAATCTCCTGACTTGATAACAGTAGAGTGAGGAACACGTCGGGCCACAAAGTTACAGATTGTGGTGTCATTCTTTTGAGACTTATTGCATCCTGTAAACTCCCACTTTTGAGTATGCTGGTGATAATGAGGTCAAGTATTTTTTCTTCTTGTATTGAATCTCTTGCATCTGCAGAAGTCTCTCCAGCTTTGCTCTTCAGGATCTTCAGTAGCTCAGTCAGTTGTGGTGCTAACTAGCCATCCTTGGTGATAAATTTTGTAGACCTCTACCTAGAAGTTATTCTGTGTTCTTGCTATGCCCAGTCCTTCTTCCAAGTGCTAGGGAACTTGAAGAGGATGGTGGCTCAGTGGTTAGCACTGCTGCCTCACAGGGACCATGGTTCAATTCCCACCTCAGGCAACTATCTGTGTGGAGTTTGCACATTCTCCCCCTTGTCTGCGTGGGTTTCCTCTGGGTGCTCTGGTTTCCTCCCACAGTCCAAAGATTTGCAAGTTAGTTGATTGGGCCATGCTAAATTGCCTGTAGTGTTAGGTTTATTAGTCAGGGGTAAATGTAGGGGAGTGGGTTGCTCTTCGGAGAGTGGGTGTGGACTTCTTAGGCTGAAGGGCCTGTTTCCACACTGTAGGGAATCTAATCTAATCAGGACTTGACTCACCAGCTGCAACAAAGTAGCTTTCTTGCCTATTTTAGGTCTAATGCCATGATAATTCATGGGGTTCTGAGTTAATATTGATAATTCCCATGATTAGTTCCTCCTTGCGGCATACCGCTGTGACCCTAATAGCTCCTGATGGTTATTCAGGGAAGGTGTTGGGGATATTGCCTGAACGGGCTGATCCAATGAGTATGATAATGTCATACTTTCCCTTGACCATTTTGTGGGGTAGCTCTGCCTACTTTTGCTTATGCTCCCAGCTGTTAAGTGAGTGCGAGTTGATACAGCTGCATGTATCTTTGTACTATCTGGTCCATAGATTGATGTCAAGTGGTCAGTCTGACTTTATTCTGATTAGGTAGAGGGTTTGACATAACTGAGGAGCTGGCTAGAACATTTCAAAGGTAAGAGATACATATATTGTTGCTGATCTGGTGTCACCTAACAGCCTTAGAGATGGATTTTTAATTACAATACATAGTTTCTTATTCACCAGTAGCAATAATAACTTTTTACTCCAGATTTATTCAATGATCTGAATTCAAATTCCCCAGTTCGTTGTTGCCAGATCTGCATTCCAAGCCTCTGCTTTACTAATTCAGTAAGATAGCCCTGTTACTATTATGTTCAACAATGCCCATAGGGAACAAACTTGGGATGTTCAAGTCAAGCTGAATCTGTGGCTCAAAGAGATATGATTGAGTAATAGTGTTTACTTCTAAACCACATTTGAATCTCAGATAGGTTAGCAATCCTTGTACATTATCACACATTTTAGCTAGATTTAGGAAGTCTATATACCAACAAGCAAAGCAATAAAAGCTAGATTTCCATAAGATATATTTTATCATGAAACAAGCCTTTGCTCTGCCCTAACAATAATGAGACTCTTGATGGGAAGTGTTGCCTCACTGAATGAGCTAACTGAATATATTATGGCATTCAGATAATCTTCAAATGAAAGAATGTAGACATTATTGAGAAATAAATAGTAATGCCTGGATGATGACACTTTTGTCAATGCAATGAGCTAATTTTGCATTTAAAAAATGACAGAACAATTGTGTAAAAATGTACGAGATGACTGAATAGATAAAAATAAAGTAAATGCATACCTTGAGAAAAATTTTCAATGCAAGCATGTGATGAAATGATAATGAGTTAGTTTATATATATATAAAAAAACATGGTTAATAAACTGTTTTTCTTACTCTACAGTCCATGGGGGCACCTTTGATTCTTTTCTTGGTGTTTTGTTCTGGGCTTCAGCACAAGACACACACCCAAGGAAATAATCTCTCATCTAATTTTATAATTAGTCTTAAAATTAGTCTTAATTTACACAAAAATTCTGTTTACTGCTAGTTTTAAACAAAGTGAAGTGTTATCCAAAATCTATAATAATATTAATCAACATTTCAATGAATCAGTGTGAAAAGTATAGTTCAGAAAAGAGCAAACATTTATCATGAAACACCTCTGTTTTGGCTTCTTCTTTGGATTCTAGAGTTTGTAATCAAAGAATCATAACTTTCTATTACATCCAGTTTTATGTGGATGCCAGAATACAGTGTATTCTGAAAGCTTCTCTATGTATCTAAATTAGCTTTCAAGGCGTTGTTATTTCGAGGCATTTGTAGTCACTGGCCTCTAAGGGTTCCTTCACCTTAAGCTCCCTAATCAAGTCTGTCTCATTACACATCAGCAAATCCAGATTGCCTGTGCCCTAGTGGGCTCTGCCACAAGCTGCTCCAAAGGAACCATCATGTAGACATTCTGTAAATTCCTTTTCTTGAGATCTGCTATCAACCTGATTTTCCCAGTCTACCTGCACGTTGAAGTCCCCCTTGATTATTGTAATCGTGCCTCTCTTACATACCTTTTCTATCTCCAGATTTATTTTTTTCCCCACATCCTGACTACTGCTTGCAGGTCTGTACATAACTCCCATCAGGATCTTTTTTCTTTTGTGGTTCCTCAATTGTACTCACACAGATTCTATGCTTTCTGACTCTGTATCAATTCTGGATACCAATTTCATTTCTTACTAACAAGCAACACTGGCCCCTTTGCCTTTTCACCTGTCCTTTTGATAGGACATGTATCCTTGGATATTTAGTTCCCAATCCCAACCCTCTTGCAACCATGTTTCTGTGATACCCACAGCATCATACTTGTTAATTTTAATCTGTGCTACAAGCTCACTTCCCTTGTTTTGTATTCTGCGCGCATCTACGTACAACACCCTCAGTCCTGCATTGACTGCATTTCCCTTTTCATAGCTGTCCCCTTATTTGGATTTGCCAGGAATCTGGTCCCAGGATGGTTCATGTAGAGCCCGTCCCATCATAAAAACTCCTTCTTTCCCCAGTTCTGATGCCCATGCCCCAAAAATTTGAACCTGTTTCTCCCACACCAATGTTTGAGCAATGTATAACACAATATGCAATACAGCATTACAGTAGTATATATATACTTTATAAAAAGGAAACAAATTTACTTTTTCTAGATTATTTACAGAATAATGAATTAAAATGAAGAATTTCAAAAGAATTGAGATGAAGAAAATATTAATATGTCCCCAAAAAACCTTTTTCACTGTTAAACTGCATTTATCTATCAACTGTCCCTAAAAAGCATCCACTTGCCTCTTGAAACAATTTATGACACCTCCTCCTATGTCTTTCCTTGATAATTTATACTACAATTTAATGCCTTATAGGTGAACATATTTGTTAACTTGTTTTTAACTTGTGTAGTTTACTGCACTCTACTTATCATCATGTTCACCTTTATATCTGTACTTGATATTGTTTTTCATCAACTTCACAGTCTTTCCAAGTTAGACATGTTAACACCCAAGGATAACTCCTCCTTATTGGGAAATCAACTTACTCCTTATATCAAAATTGCTAAGAATTCAACAACCTGGGCAGTCAAAAGCAAATATACCATCTACACACCAGCATACCACTCAGAAGGAAAATGAGATAAATCATAAATGTTGGTCAGGGATTTGTTAGAAGTTCCTTTAAGTTATGGCCATTGATTAGGAGAACACTCAACAGAAATTCAGCCTTAATGAAGTTTTAAAAGAATCTTTCACCTGATTTGCAACTACAAAACAAATAAGTTACTCCACTCAAGAAAAATGACTATTATGCTGTTTCAAGGAATTGATAAATGTGTGGGCAGACAGGTATCTCATTTTGATGGATGTGTCAGCAACTCCGTGAGCCATAGGCACTGATGTCTGAATGGCTTCTTCAGTGCTATATGATCTTTGGGAGCTAGAGACAGGAGACCTGCAGCTTCAACCTTAATGACAGAGAATCAGCAATAAGCCAGCCACACAAACAAGTTGCCCATTGAAAGTGTATGTATTGTGAACAAGGTCTGGGACATACTTGACATGTTGATCTTGCATGAGGAATCCCTTGAAGCCTCTTGGGAAGCATTAATTTTACAGTAATTAAAACTCCCACACGCATTTTGTGTCAGGGATCAATTTGTTTAGGCATTCGCTGCAGCATGCCTCATTTATAATGCAGTAACTTTATGCATCTTGCCTGCTCCAATAAAATTTGGAAATGGTTACTAAGTTGGCATGTAGACTGGGTGCTAGAGAAGCCTTCAACAAATGAGGAGAATTACTATGAAAAAGTGGTAGCGCCTTGCCAGCCATTTGTGTACTTCTGTGTCTGATGTAAGTGGCACAAAGTACTGGCTGTTAAAGGAATTTAAGGCTGCACCCATATATCCCTCCAGAATTAAAGGGAGTTCCTGGAAGCTTACTCAAGTTACACTAACCAGTCCCAGGTGTTGCATACCACATCATCTGAGCCATCTCATGGAAGGAGGCAAAGGAACCTGTCCCTATGACCAGCTGTACTTTTCCAGCACCACGCATTTTGACTCTGATCTCCAGCATCTGCAGTCCTCACTATCTCCCATGAATCTAAGATCTTATTAATGGGCTTATCTGTTTTCAGAGTCCAATCATATTTCTGACAGGAGGCTTTCTGCTGTTTTTCAATGGCAATTAGATGGCCCATGAGAAGAAACCAAGACCACAAACAGAGGCCTTGTGAGGTCCTCTTTTCACATCTGTTGCTCAGTGTAACGGCCTGCTAGGAAATCTGATCAGATCATATTAATGGCCTGGAACACTTAACTCGGGGCGTATTGAGTTAGTTTTAGGGTCAATATATTTGAGTTATCCTGTACCTGTCTATCAGAAATTAGCCAGGAAAATTCACCCTTGCTACTTTGCATGACAACTTGTGCTTTGGTCATGAGGTAACATTTGTTTGGCACTCTGGAAAAGCTGTGTGTGTGTCTCTGTAAGAACATGCTGAAAGATATCAGAAAATGTACTTGAGGATTATCAGATCAGCCATGATCTCACTGAGTGGCACAGCAGTCTCAATGGCCTGAATGGTCTACTTCTACTCCTGTGTCTTATGGTCTTGTATGCAAAACGATTTAGTTGGATTATCACAATATATTGGCAGACACAACGTTCACTTGAGTGTCAGGCATAAATAACATTTATCATCAACTTTCATTCATATAAAATTTGATCTATAGCCTTTGCAATGTTACATCAATGAGAAAAATTAGCAATATCTTAACACGGGGTAATTTGACATTGAATAATAATGTAAAATAGGCAACATTGAGTTGGCTATTCATTCTCTAATTCTTTCCTGATTTTCTTTTACTGAAGTTGCTGATATTACCACTTTCACAATATCACCCACATATAAATGACATTGCCATTCCTGACCCTGCTGCCCCTGTATTCTGATATTGTATGAGATACTTATCTGTTCTTAAGAAAATGAAAATGTCCTACATATGACAAATTAACCTGATTCATTAGCCTTAGAATGCTATGTCTTTTAGTTAGCTATGAATGATAGTTGTCTATACTGCCTTCTTTTAGTTCATGGTAAAGGAAAAGTACACGTACAACTGGAACAAAGTCTTTGCATCCCAGCTCCCTTCCATTGTTTAACAGGCTGATAGTAAATGGAGAATTCGATGGGTTGCCACTGCTCCTAGGCCCCTAGGACCAAACAGCACCAACCTCACCACCCCCCAATCCATTTGATTGGAGGCAGGATTTCTCCAAGGGTGTGGAGTTCTCATATCACCCATTTAAGACACCAAATATTAAATTGTTGCATGGCAATGTGCTGGACAGGGGCGATGATCTAAGATGTTTTCACCAAAAGAGCTGGAACCCTAGTGATACCTAAAATCCTGCTTTATGTTCAGAGCTCTCTGCTATCTGAAGTGCTTAGGTTGTTTTGCAGGGTACATATTTTCACCAGTTAAGATTTGATCCCTAAATTCAGTTAATTAAGACCCTTAAGGATATGCACAATTTTCTCAAAATCTATAGGCACAGCATCGGGGAAGATGATGGGTCATAAGAAACATTCCTTCATTCATAACATGTATTATCAATAAACCATCAATTGCATCGCAAAATCAATGTCCACACAAGCAAAAGCAAAGCACTGATGGCATCATGATTTTGTTACTGTCTAACTGACACAATGCATATTATTGTAATATGATGTGTGGCTTTCACTGGTCCATAAGAATAATTATGCTTTTAATTATTCTGTTATACCCTGTGCAGCTGTTGCTTCATGCATCATATTGAGATGCTGCCATACTTGAGATAATACACACCAGGCTTGCTGATGGGACGGAGAGACATCATCTTTCATTCAAGACCAAGACTGTTGCCAATTTTTGTAGTAGCCAGTTATAGAAAACCTTCTTAAAATAAAATTACGTCAAATAATGTTTTTGGCTTTCTGAGACGAAGACACATAAGGTGAGTCAATTTATCCTTTTCTACGAGCATTTCTGATCATGTTTCTCCCTCATTGTTCAGTGTAGGTACTGTCCAAAAGACAATATCACTCCAGCAATGGCATATCTTAAAGCACATGGTGTTGGACAATAGAACAATTCACGAAACATTTGGCAAATCAAATGAAAGCAACGATTGAAATAACAAATGCTAAATAGATGTTGATCTGATTATAATGCACATTATGCCAATATCTGAATTTAGTTTCAGCACACTTATCAAAAGTCTTGTATGAATAATTTTCCACAAAACATCAGCAACTTGCAACCAGAGAAGAAAATAAATTAGTTAGAGATGATCAGTTTGTTCAAATGGTTAATCTACAATAATAACTAATATCTTCAAAATAAGAAAACAAGTTATCATATAGATATAAACCAAATGTGCAACAATCCCTTAAAACACAGTTGATAACAGTTATTTGAAACATCCTATATGTAAAAACAAAACCTTAGTTGTTTTGTAAAGTAATTGTATTTTTGAACATTCTATTGATCCACTTGCTTCAAACTTACAAATTAGGGATTGAAAATACAATTGATAGCATTACTATTCAAAATGTATGAAGGGTGGAATAAAAGGAGATATATGTTGTTTCAGAGGGAGTCTTATGTACAATGGGAAAGGAGGACTGTGGAAGATATGACATTGCTTGACATGAAGCTCATTTTAGACCAATGCCTGACTTGTGATATCTAAATCATTTTTACTCAACCATATGTTTTCAAAAGACAATAATACTCACTTTGCAAAAATATGCAGCACCTTTCGTTTGACATGTCCCCAACAAATTACTCTGGAGTCTTCAAAATCAATTTGTTCAGTTAAAATAAAGACTCTTTGAGAAGACTGGTTCATTAAAAAAAAAGCCTGTTGTAGTTTGGATTAAATCTGAGTGAGTTTCAATTAAAGCCTTTGCACTCAGAAGCCAAGAATGTGTACACAGTCACTTTAAAATAGAATTGTCCACAGCTGATTGACTCAAACGAGTGAGTTCGAAAGATGTTATCAGCACATGTAATGGTTTGGGATATCAGCTGTATCAAGAAAACATTCAAATTTTCAAAACCCCACGCCTCACGCAGAACACTGTACCCTGTAACAGCTTAACCTCTGTGGAACAAGCATTATTAGTATGAAATATCTCAGGTGGGGTTTTAGGTTTTTATTTGAGCAGTCAGAATTAAATTTTGAGATGGTTAATTCAATATTTTTGAATCAAAGGATGCATTCCATTGTCAGGTTAAGTTGTTGAGAGGGCTGGTGATTTTTCTGTTAGTGATATGTAAAAGTATGCAAATACATTAGGACCAGAGAAGGAAGGCAAACCCTAACAGACAGAAAAGAGACAAAAATAATTAAATCGCAGTATCCCTTTTTGTAGGCTTACAAAGATCCATTTCAAGTCAACCACAAGTACAGAACATCTGCTAAATGCGTTACAAAACTTGAAGTGTTTTTTGAATTGAAAAATGTGAAAATGGATACGTAAAGTGGCCACCTTGAATGTCACTATCCTTTGGCTTGCCTGAACAGAATCTATGAACAATTTTCGTTTGGATCAAGAAATGAGAAGCAAGTCCCTTGTGACAAACACATCTGTCAAATGGCAGGCTTTGAACTACCATGGTGTAAGTGGGCCTCACTACAAAGGCTTTGGATAAACTGAGGCTCCTGTACAGCCAAGCACCCGTTGCTGAGTCTCAGCACAAACACCTTGCACACTTGTGGAGAGCGACAAACAATGTTGCACATTAGCAAATGAGGATGCTATCACTAGGCTTTTGGGATATGCATTTGCGAAAGAAATAAATCATCTTTTAAACCTATTCCTTGTATTCTGCCACATAATTTTATATCTGTGACGAATGGCTTAATGTATCCATACGGGGAAATGATTTAAATTTTATCAAAGCGAGAGATGATATCGTTTAAAAGCATATCTTGTTTGCCGTCAATATCAGGATCAAAAATAAAACTATAACAATAAAGGCTAAAGGAGTGCTTCCTCTGGGGTCCCACCAATTTGTTGTCAGTGCAAATCTGAAAAGACTTTCACTGCTGTATAAATGTGCCACTGTTCTTTATCTCAAACGTGCCTTAAGTGAACGAGATTACAGTAGCAAACAATGCTAACCTAAGAATAGTTTTTAAAGCTCTGGAATTTTATTAAGAAACAGATGAAAGCCATAAAAGCACATTTCACTGAATTGTAATAATCTTCATATTTTCTTTTACTATATGCCAGGAGACTCTCCACTTTCATTGTTTTGATGGTCCTCAATCTGGCATAGTATCATTATCTGGAATTATTTTAGAATGTAACAAATGTTTAGAAAGCGTCAAGTGACCAGTTTGGAACATATTAGAATAGTCCATACCACCAATAGTGGGAGAGACAGAGAGAGTCACTTTGCAAAATGGAAGATTATTGCTCCTACTGTTAAATTCTTGAAAACAGAAGTGAAAATGATGACTATCGGATAAGACACAAAAATTCCTTTTTAGGGTTGATTTCAACCCTGTTCTTACTTGTAAATGCCCAGCATAAAAGGGGAGAAACATAATGTAAGTACAGGGGCGGGGGTGTGGTGGATAAGTGAAGGGCAATTGTGTCAGGTGGGTGAGGGTGCCAAGTAGGTGAATGTGCAGAAGGTAGGTGGGGGTTTTGTTCAGGAAGGGCACTGGGTGCGTTGGTGGGTAATAGGCAGAAGATTGTCTTCTGTTCAATGGGATCAAGTTGGACAAGGCTGTCAGTTTGGGTGATATCAATGGGCTGCTTGGTCAGCTTGTGGGGCTGTTGATGTTCTGAAGCAGTTCAGTCAGGTCACAGGGAGGCTGGTGGTGGGTCAGGTCACATCTCATGAGGGGATTGGAGGGTTAGCAGATTATGTTCTGGATGGAGAGGGGTGATACAATCAGGTAAAGTCAGGTGGAGCTGCCAGCTCTGGCTGGTTTAGGCCAGGATGGGTTTCGATCGGGATTGAAGGCAGATTTGGCATGTCCAGAGGGAATGGATATGGGGTAGGTTCTGAATGTGGGGTTTGTTTGTCGGATGTATGGTGGTAGTTTGAGGGGCAAGTCCTGGCTCATAGTGTTTTGGATCAGCAAATCCATGGGAGTCAAAGATCAGGCAATATAGCTGAGGGGTTGCTCAGCGGCTAATCAAAGAGGCCAGCTTAATAACTATTATAAAACTTAATAACTATTAAGCTTAAGTGGGTTTCAATGTTATGTATTCTTCAATTTTACAAGACCTTTTTGGAAAATTCAAGGGAAAATAAAATTACCATCAGAGTTTCCATTTTCCTGGATAATTCCCTCAGAATCAGCAGCATTTGGATTTTTGCAACATCTAAATGTGCATCTCTTGTCTTCACTGCTGTAACCATTGTTTGGCCATGAAGATATCTGGACTATGATTTCCTCCAGCATTAATGGTTTCTCCCTGCCTCAAAGCTTTAGCTCATCTCTGGATCCTCACAAATAGAATATTTAAATTGGTTATCTCATTGGCCCGTGGTTCCAAATCTATATGTTAAAAGATGCTCTCTGGAAAGCTATAAAGAAACGTACTAAGACGTTCATGTACCTGCAATGTGCTATTACACTTCTTAAAAATGTTTTCCTTTTATTCAAGAGGAGCAATGCACATTATGGTAAAACATTTTGAATGATGGTCAAGTGTCAAGGCAAAATACGTGGGATTTGTAGGTGGACTTGGATAGATAGGTTGATGGCAACTTTATTGATGCTTGTGGAGTGCCTTCAATTCATCATGAACATTTCATTTTCAGCTTTGCCTACATTTACATTGATGGGACAGTAACAGCAGCACCTTTACTGATTTGTTTTTTTCCAATTTTCAACAAGGATAAAGCAGAGCTGGGGCAGGAAATATTCTACAGACAATAAAACTTCTTGTGTCATATGTCTCATAAATATATTATTGGTGGAATACAACTGAACTTAGCCAAATCAATACATGTGTTTTTGCAAATTATCTTTAGGCGTCCTAGGCAAATTTCAAGACAACTTCACTCTCATGACAATGCAAACTACAGATGGTATTTAATGGAGATATCAGGTTTGTCCAGACTGCTGGACATTCAAGTAGAGCGCTGTATTGTTTCATTTGGGATAGGCTTGCAGAATTAAGTCCCAATCAGGCATCTAAGTGGACAGTGATAGGACCTCTCCAGGAAGAGGGACTCATAGGGTGGTGAGTAAAAATATTGCCCCAATCCCTTTAGTGTATTGCTTAGCAGTAGCAACAGGAGTGATGGTAGCTTCTGCAAATGTACCCACCCAAGGTTCATGTTTGTTGAGGGATCCAGGACAAAAGTGAGTAATAGCATTAAGGGATTCTACGTGGGGTTGAGGGAAGGCTCAAGGGCAGGTGTTGTCTCTCAGCATATTGCCCCTTCTCTGTGGCAAATAAATGCTATTGAAAGAGGCACCCCCATAGATGCCCGCAAAGCAACCCAGCAACTTTTTTGGTTTTCCCACTGGATGAATACCAGAGGTAGTGCAGTGACATTCTTAAATAGGAATTAATTACCACTTAATGACCTCAATGAACCTTGGACTGGGAAGAGTTAGTCATGAACCTTCCAAGCTCTGACTTTATTAGGTTAGAGGTGAGAAGACCATGGATTCCCACTTACCAAACTTCTGCCAAATCAAATGACCACTGTCACAAACGTCATACTCAAAATTCTACTTCTCTGGGTCAATTTAGACTAAACTTTCATCTGTGTGCTGAGGCAGTTTCCATCTAGTTTTTGGAGGATGTTTGACTTTACTCTACATTTTTGCGTCAACACCAATTTTTGCCAGCATTTTGATGCTTTTGGAATAACTAATCTGCAAAATACACACCTACATCAGCTAATGTCAGGTTCCCCATTTTAAATTGATGATGAAAATCAGAGTTCCTCTACATAATATTTTCAACTGAGTCTGTAGCCCATTAAACACACATCATGTTTGCAAGTTTGTGAAGAAATGAGAAAGTCTACTAAAGAGAATGAAGTGTTTTGAAAAATAAGTGTAAAGTGTTTTCACAGTTCAAGTCTACTAAAGAGTATGATGTGTTTTGAAAAATAAGTGTAAAGTGTTTTCACAGGTCCTATCACTGTCCACTTAGATGCCTGATTGGGGCTTAATTCTGCAAGCCTATCCCAAATGAAACAATACAGCGCTCTACTTGAATGTCCAGCAGCCTGGACAAACCTGATATCTCCATTAAATACCATCTGTAGTTTCCATTGCCAGTTTTCACAGTTAGATGGTGTAGTTGAATGTAGATGCACTTTTAATGCCATGATTTATCATCGGGATTTGTACTTTAAAGACGAGTCAACTCTTACATTGATCAACCTTACGCATTTGTTCAAATACATTATGAGTTCTTTACAAATGTGGAAAGCATTATTATGCAATGAAAATTGATATAAAATGTCCTGTCACCCTGTGTTACCATAATTCCCTGTGTGATTTTTATGGCTTTGGCCCTTAAAATACACATTGTTTTGACATTTGACAAAGATTTCCATTTGAAAGAATTCTAACCACCTGCTCCTTTTCATTAATTGACAGACAATGGCCTGATGATTATGATTAATCTATTTTGAGATGAATTTCACCTGTAACTTTCATCTCTAACTCAATATGAATAAAATATTAAAATATTTTCATATGACATTGCATTTTTTCTCAGTACCAATGAAACATAGGCTTTTATTATGGTGTGAGGTTTATCACTTTCCCATGGAATGCAAATGTTTTTACCATTAATTTTAAATGGGATCTGAGACTGATCGCAGCACATGCCAGGTAAGTGGCTATGATGGATATACATAGCAGCAAAGCAGTGGGTGATCTGAAACAGGAACATTTGGCATTAGGATGAGTTGTGTGGTAAAGGTGAGATTTAGAGGCCTTTAAATATTGTTGGTAGCTGGAAAACAGTGTTGGAAAACTGAGGCTGGCCTTATAACCTGCTTGCAAACTGTACTGTTAACTCAACCATGTGAAAATCATATATGGCATGTGAAGCCAGACATGACTCGGATGTGCAGTTTATAAATTGCTGAAATTTGCAGCTCAGGTTTTCTTGAGCCCAAAGATAGACTTTGCCCTTTGACTTTTCTTTTTAATATTTTCTCATCTTATTAAGAAATGAAATAATAATACTAATACTCAGCTTCTGTTTGGTTCAATCGATGAAATATTAATGGTGGGAATTGTGAACATTCTAATTTGAGATAGTTTTAAGTAATTGGGGATGACTGAATCTTTTTTTCTCAAGTGAAATAACATAAATGAAAAATATCTAATTTCAGTGTAAACCAGCACACAAACATTCTAATTTTCATATCTGTGCAAGAGTATACTACATGCTAAATTCTTTTTGCCAGAATCTCAATATTGTGGAATTCCTTACTTCTCCCTTAGTCTTCCTCTTTTATGTGGAATTGATAGGCATTCAAACTCCAACGTTTGCACAAACAAACCAATAAATTCCATTGATTAACCTTTTTGTCTCTGATCTTTATTTTGTTTATGGACTTTGTTCCTTTAACTTGCTGCTCATTAGAAAAAAAGTAGATGTTGAAAACTCAACAAAGTGCCCATTTGGCACATTTTTAATGATACTTTTTACTTAGATTAGTTTATTTGTCTTTTCACCTGCACATTTCTTAAGTGCTGTACAATTAGTTATTATTTGTTTAATGACGAATGTTCTTTAATTGTCTAAAACAAGAGATGGGTGAATCAAGGAGAAATTATCAGGCTGTTCGTTGATGATTTATAAATAGATGACCAATACATCAAATTGCTTAAATTTTGCCATTATCTTGAAATAAATATAGGATCTCCAAATATATTCAGAATTTATAGGAGTGGTTTTGTTAAAATGCTGTCAATGAAGGTCTACAATATGGGATACTGCAACCTGTATATGCAATGAAGAAAATGGGACAGCTAGTTGAAAGATGGAAGCAAGCTAGAAAAAAAATGTTAATTAATGTAAACTCAAAAGAAACCAAGACCGGCTTGGAGGTGCTCCTTAATGGTGCTGCTGCATCGTTTTTTTCAAGATTTCCATTCAAAATGGAGGCGCTTACAAAATGTAGCGTGATTCTGTTATATACACCGAACTGTTGACCGTAAAATGCGATATGCAGCAAAAACACGGTAGCCCTCCAAGGGTGCTGGAGACAGACAGACCTTATGCATTTTACGGTCTCGGCATGGTGTATATAAGTTATTCAGATAGCTGTGTGAATGACACTGAGAATAAGCCACTCAGGCATTTCAGCAGTGTGGCAGAGTGATGATTGGCTGGGTGGACCTTACCGTGCTGATGTGGATATTAAAATAATATTTGTTGGGGAAGAAAATTGAAAATAAAGATGGAATAAAAGTAACGTATATGCACCATGGCATCAGTTTTTGACCATAAAATGCACAAAGGTAATGTGATAATGACAAACCTTGGTGAAATATCGCATCCTTGCTGCATAAAGGCACCCAGAGAAAACCAGAGACTATTAAATATCCCAAACTCATTAGGTGGCTCAGTATTTTGGGGGTCACGTCCTTCTTCATTTTCTTCCATATGCCATTCATAAGGACTGAATCTGCTGACCAGGAAAAGCACTACGCTGACTCCAATGTAGGCGAAGACTATGCACATCCAAATCTCATAGGCCAAAGGATCCAGGAAAGAGAACACTCCTGGCTTGGACTTTTGGGGCTTCTTTATCATTATTGAAATACCAAGACTCATGAAAGGTTTGGAAAAGTCAATAACTTCTTCTCGGACCAAAGTTATAGTGAGTGGTGCAACAGCAATGTCAGCTCTCTGGAAATGGGGAAAATGCTAATTAGTATAAAACAATCATACAGCCATTGCATTAACTTTATAGAAAACATTATAACATTATGATTCTATCATCTCAATGACCATACTAATATTGCAATGGATTATGGGATTGAGCTTCCTCCATTTTGGCACATAGCTACCCATGATGCAGTGCAACCATGCAATCAGATATGTATGCGCCTCAGATTTATTCTAACTGGAAAATTATGACATAGTTTTAAAGTTTCTTATTTTAAATCAGTTCTGCTCATTGAATTAACATAATTAATATTACATTAAATGAATGTGACAATGACAAATGATTGTTGAAAAGAAACCGTTAAACTGAACACTCCAACAGTCAAGTTAATAGTGAGTAGAATTTCATCTTTAACTTAATATGCATTATCTTTCTGACAGAAAGAAAATAGACTGGGAATTCAAATGTGATTTTATACTGATACATAAGGTAGTAAGCACATATATGAAATATAAATATCAACACAAAGACTAGGGAACACAAATTTGTAATGGTGAAAGTTACATTTAAGATTGACATCTTTGCTATGGATGTAAAAAGTGTTCAATGTACATTCTTGACTTTTAGGAAAGGTAGTGAGTACTAAAACCAGAAATGACAGAAATATTCCTAAGAATTGAGCTTGTTGGACTAACTGTCTTTCTTCAGGTTCACTATCTTGTGGGGAGATAATTCATATATCAACCATGATGTATGGTATACTGATCACAGAATACACTATCTAGATGTGCAGGAGATGCAGAATCCTGAAATATCTCACATTCTTGTTCAAGAAAGTTAGTGATGAATGGGGAGGAAAGATGTTTTTATTCAGTGGGGAAGCTGAGATGGGCGATGGAGAATAACATGGTCTACAAAAATAAATGACAACTAGGGATTCAGTCCCATTAGAAAGCAACATAATAGGGCTAATTCCATAATTCTGAGAAGAATGGGTCCAGGGTTGACATGCATTTGAAACCTTGTTCATGAGGCGTATGAGTTAAGATATTAGATTTGGTAAGGAAAGCTAATTTAACCATTGTCATGTGCTTCCTTCACATTTTCCATGGAATACAACTGTTGCAATTTTCTGGAAAAACAGGACAGCAGTTGCTGATAAAGTACTATTATTCTTTGGAAACATTGTATTTTGCTGTGATTTACAGGTGCTGTAAAGATGGTACATTGACAAGGATTGAGGGCAGAACTTTCCTCTTTGAGTTTTGAATCTTTTGTTGAAACAGATGAGACTGAGTAGGTTAGCCTTACTTGTTGCTGATGGAAACATTCCTTCAATGCCAAGCATGCAGTATGCATTTTGCAATGCAATTTGACAAAAAACTATCCCAGTGGACCTTTTCTGAGCAAAGCTTTTATCTCCTGATCGCCTCTGCAAGCAATTTCAAACTATCTGGAATAAATACTAAGACAGACATAAAGCCCACCAAATATGTCAAGTGACCTTAGGGCCCTACTGCTGAACCTGGCATAAACTGAGGTGTGCTTCACTCTGCTCAGTTTCTCTCAGTCGACAGTGGCTTCAAACAAAAAAAGCAAATATAATGGTTTTCATGCACATTCATGTGGATCTAGAAAGAGCAGCCTTTCCTGGCTTCAGAGAAACATGGTGATCTGCTGTTAGCTCATGCCTGCCACCCATTTAACTTTCCCTTTCAGCATTGGAGCCCAAGCAATTTTCCCAGGTCCCCAGTCACAGCTGCTTTGGGAGTATGTCTGGTTCCCATAGCTTGTCAGTTTTAGGTAGATGAGGATCAAGTGTCTTCAGGCCTGACCACTTCATTCCAGATTCTTGCATGAGCAGACTCCTTGTCGATATTGACTTTTCCATTCATAGATTTTGAATAAGGAAGAAATCCTTTTAATGGAATAAAACTGTCAAAGTTAGCTGATTGACAACTCAAATTAAATCTTTGCTTGCCATAAGCACGATTGCACTAACAGAATTAGAGCCTGGAAAACACTAGCACAACCTCACTTCCTGCACATTTAAACTTTCACATCCAAAATGCTTTAGCTTGAATCCTTTTCTTAACAGACACAAAGACTTCCAATGCTACACTAATTGGCTGTATTCTCTGTCAAAAAATCACAACTCCACTTCAAACTAATTGCATATCATTTGCACATCTGTCAAGCCCTGTGACTTCAAAGTCTCAAGTTCAAGTACCTTGAAGTATCTGCAAGAAAATCACTGAGCCAAAATGTTTCAAAGGATTTCTTTGTCATAAAGTCTCAAATTCTCTCTATTATATACCAGGTACTGTACAGAAATGTGGCTTTGACATCTATGGAAAATATAAAGTCTATGCCTCAATAGACATTTCCATAGCCATTTATAGAATGTTTCCCAAGAACTGAGTTCCTAAGTAGTGGAATGCTTTGACGGCACTAGTGAAAATATGGGATCCAATTTACTGGAGACATGACAAGGCCCGAAGGTTAACTTGAGTTTATCTTGATGGCAGTCTTCTCACTTGCAAGTGATCAACAGGCTCTGCTTCCGTAGGGATCCCTGGCCACTCACAAGGGATCTTAACAAGACAGATGCGGTAATAACCTCAAGGTTTTCCACATCTGACATGACAGCCACTCCAATCAGAGTACTGTTGAACTAGCTATTTGAATGCCGACTCAGTTAGGCCAACATATAATCCGGTATAAACAGGTTCAGCACCACTACTGCGTCCAAGGATATACTGAGGAGCAGCAAGATGCCAAAAACAGGCTCCTCTCACTTAAACAAAGTACAAACAGGACAAGCAAATACTCTCACGAAGGGAAAACATCATTGAAGTAAAAAAAAACTGTCACAAGAGGTCTAAACTTCTTGCATCCTCTTTGAAATATAGTATTTATTTATTGCCAAGTATGTAAGGATACAGACAGGAATGGTAGATGAGTCAATGGGTGATTAACCAGACTAGCTTGTACATGGGTCAATTTTATAAGGAAGACATTCATGCATGAGCATATTTACAAATTAAAACTCTATGGCTGGACTCTTCTGCTCAACATCAGAAGCCTTCGGTAAGAAGCTGACCAGGAAGAGAATTTACCATCTCCTGATCTTTGGGACCAATCTTCTAATGGAGGGGGCTAAACAAAATTCCTTCAGGGCAAGAATTGTCAGAGACAGCAGCACCAAGAATCTGCACAGAGGCCAGGTCCTCTCTTCACATGCCTAGCTTCCATTTAGGTGTCATGGAATTTCTTAATGTGAGATGAGGGCACGGTTGCATCTGAGGGTCTTAGGAGGAGCCCCAAGTTCAAAGTGGGTACTGGTGAGGTCTAGTGACTTTGATTCAGAGGGCAATCGGGGATCAATGGGGAATTGGTTGGGGGAGGGGACATCAAAAGTCAAGAGAGCTTTGGGGTATGGGTGTCAGTTTGAGTAATTGGGCGAGGTCAGTTGCATAGTAATCTGATCTTAGACTAGACTTTAATCACCTAACATTTGCTGGGCAACGTTTTGGTTAAACAAGTTGGGAACTATCCAAAATCTTTGACTCTAACGCATAGCCAGGCATAATTGGAGGGTTCTGTAGTGCCAGGGTGTTGTCCATTAGCAGTTCAATCTTCTTGTGTGACAGTCAGTATGTCATGACCTCCAGGGGCTCTGAGATGTATCCTGGGTCAAATGTGTAGTTTCCAACTTCCTGGAGGCTGCAACATCTGGGCCAAAGACCTGTCAACAATGATTAATACTTCCTTGTTGTAGATCCTCTTCAGCCACTTCTAATTCCTTCCCTTCTTCATTCTCCTTTTCTGTTAAGACTGTGGGTGTGTCTTTTAGAAAGATTTTCTTTTTCTGTGTATCAAAGTTATCAGCAAACACTGATAAATAGGACATTATATAACAGCTATGGTCATCACTTGATCTGACAAGACAGCAAAATCTCTGTTTCAGCATTCTAGTCATATGTTGTAACATACATTGAGCCTTGCTTCAGGGAGTCCTCAATGGTGTTTTAAACATGGGATCTGTGAGATGGTCTTGATTTGGTCATCCGTCCAGTCTTCCTGGTGACAGGTGTATCAGTGAGGCCTTGTACTTTTGGAAACCAATCTATATCATGAAAGTCCCACAACTGCTTTGCTTTTCCTTCTTTTCATCAAGAAATTGACAAAAACTAAATTCCTAGAAGACTAGCCTTTTGTGGCTTGTTTGACACCTCTGTTTAGTAAAGACTGACATATATGGCTCGGATAGATCTGATGTATCAAAATTGAAAGCTTCACAATGTCTGAAGGGACTGTTACTATGGCAAATCTTACCTGGAAAGTTAGAGTCAAAAAGATGACTCCCTCATGAACTGTAGGTCAAAGAACATCATGTCAGATATCTCTTGTCAGGTGTACCCAGGTCTGATAACCTTGATTTAGAGATGAGTTCAGTTGATTCCAAACACCCAAAGTTAAAATAAACTCCGTTTGTTCCATCTGCCTGAATTTTTCATTCTTTTCCAAACCCACAATGACCATTGAAGATCCAACTACCTATACTGAGCATTAAAATTGCTATTATGATCAGCAAAGAGTACCTAACAAAGCAACGTCAAGCGAAGAATGCACCAGCAAGCAGCAACTGATAACAATTTTCCAAAGAAATGCAGAAACTTGTGATTCTTCATAAATACTTACCATTTTAACAATATGAGCTCTGAGGACCAGAGCAACATTGGTTAGTGCTGAATGTAAATAGGCAAGGAGAAATTATGGATAAAATGTGTAATATTGAATACAAAATGCTAGTTAGCAGTTTTGTCCACAGTACTGGTCACTGAATTACAAGAAGGATATTACTGTTCTTGACAGATACAGAGGAGATTAACACGAATATTAGTACAATTTGAATTGTAGACATTAGGCAAGAATGAATAGGCAAGAGTTATTTTCCGAAGAACACAGGAGACTGAGGTGTGACTTAACTGAGGTAAGCAAAATGACAAGTAGCCCAGATAGAGTAGACAAGACCTAATTCTCTGGTGGTTGATTAATTGAAGACTTAAAGATTGGTAGATGGATTTGAGGGAAATGAAGCAAAACATGTTTATCCAGAGATATCTGGAACTTGTTGCCTGGTTTGGTAGATTAGTAACTGAAAAAGAAACCCTCAACTTGTTTAAAAAGTACTTGGATCTGTACAAAAGGTGCTGCAATGCTACAGGCTCGATGCTGACAGATGGGAATAGAATGGAAGGTGAGCTTTTTATTTCCTCTCAGCCAGCACAGACTTAAACTGAATAGCTTTTTTGTGTGCCATAACCTTTCTAAGGTTCTAGATTAAATTAGGATTCTTAATGAGATCGTTATTCAATGTAATGAAGAAATCATCTAGGATGTGAAATGTTAATTCTGATTTTCCCTTGTTGTGATTCTTCAGCATTTTCTGTTATTAACTTCAGATCTCCAGCATCTGCAACACTTTACTTGGTCTGTGTTGTCTGACTGGTATTTACTTAAGGATTCTGTAGTGCAATTTTCAGACTCTGGACAACTCTGAGCCTAACATCTCAATTTAAGGACCTGACGTTGAGCTATTAATTTGAAATGGTCCAATCCTATATTTGCTTCTAGTAGGAAAAGTTGGATAATTATTTGTTAGAATGCATTATCACAGAATTGAACCAGGCAAATAACAGGAATAAATAATTCCCATAATACTTTGGCTAGTATGGTATATAAAAAGAGAGTTTGACAAGGAATTAAACCGAACAGAAATATTTAGCCTCATAAATCACAATGGTGAAATACAATCTTAGGTTCATATAAGGGATTGAATTTATCACCTTTTCTTTTCTGGAAGGGATATTTGATTGAACAGTAAATCTGATGTATCTATCGTCAGAAATACATTCTGCAAGGATATCTTTCTAATTCTGTGCAACTGAAAATTGAAGTACTGTTGAAACTATACAATGCAAGACAGTGGGAGCAAAAGAAGCAATTAGCTAACTAAAAATTGAAGTTTCTTGGATGTGTTGGACTGTGGCCATTGTTGATCTGAATTTAATGGCAGAATAATTACATGAATGATATTTATTTGTATTTTGTTCATAAAAAGAATCCATACCCATGTGACATATTTATACAGATTTCCAAGCAAACTCAAAGAAGACAGGATCCAGACCTTTTTTGAGATTAAGAGATCAAAGGTCAATCTTTGCCACTACATGACATTCCAATAATCAGACCATTGCGCAGTCCTGTATTTTTAAAATTGCCTTACAAATGAAATGTAAGATTTTAAAAAAATAATAACCAATACAAATAATACAGAATAAATATATTCAATATCAAACTGTTTAGATTTTCCTACAACATGACTTCAAATTATGAAGTGCTGTATGTGTCAACATCAGAGAAGAAATTCACATAGTGTAAATGTGAATAACTTGTAATTATTTTGTTTGTGCACTGGGGGCAAGCAGCTTTGAATAATAAAAAAAATCTGATTTTCAGCCTGTTTTTGATGTGAAATACATATAATTTTTTCCATCTTCTTAAATTGATACTTACCCCATATACTAGTTCACCCACCATTCCATTCCAGATTTTAGTTTCAGGATCTCTAGCTCCATATTTACCGTCAGGGACAACAGACAGTTTATATTTAATGCCAACATGCTTGGCTATTTCAAAAGCTAAATCCACACAATAGCCTTCATATCTATCATTTGCACCAAATTGTTCATGATTTTTCTTCAGCATTACATACGGTGATTCCTGCAACAATAAAAAAAATGAATAAATGGATCAAGCTCATAAATACTGTTCAGGGATTTGAGACCAAATGAGAAGGTTTACCATTTTCCTGAAAAAAATGGGATTTCCACATTTGTAGATATTCATACTTGTGCTTATTTTTATTATTACGGAATTGTTTCCAGGATGTCTTGGACAGAAACTAATAGGTAATAAGTGCTGTTGAGGAACTAATATCGATTAATTCCAAAGAGATTATTGTATTATTGATACAAAGTATCAGGTAAAAATGTAATGGACAGAAAAAGGACAGCTAGGTTATTAAGCATGTTCCTTCCACAGAAAATGTAGTCCTATGACCTTGATGATATGTATTGAATATCTTGTTGAAAGGTTCTGAAAGACTGTATGGAGGTTGAAGATGAGCTTCGCACATATCCAAAGCTGACCTCTTCGACTACCTCAATTTGGGTATTGGAGAGTACTCAATCCAGGCAGATGGGGGGCCGATTTTGCACATGAAAGTCATGGATCGATTACACCATTAAGACTGGGATCCCATTTGAATCTGAAACAGCAAATCAATCAATAAACACTACCAGGATACAGAACATTGACCAGGACACATCCACGTAATTCTTTTTCTGATATTTGTGTGAAGATATTTTATGGGTTTGGGGAGCAGGAGTGATGCTCCAGGCCATTTTATCATTAATTCACAGGTTGTAGGTGTCACTGCTGGACCAGCATTCATTGCCCATCCCTCATTATCCAGACAGCAGTTAAGAGTTGCTGTGGGTCTGGAGCCACATGTAGGCTAGGTAAGGATGGCTGTTTCCTTCCTGAAAGGCCTTTAGTAAACCTGACGTTTTACTTCCTGACAGTCACCAATGATTTCATGGTCATCATCAGACTCTTAATTACAGATTTTTATTGAATTCAAATTTCACCACTTGCCTTGGAGGGATTCAAACCTAGGTCCCCAGAACATTACCTGGAATTCTTGATTAATAGTCTAGCAATCATACCACTGGGCCATTACCTCTTCTTGCACACAGGTTTTATCTGATCAAAATCTTGGCTCTTTGTCACCCTCCCATCACTAACATCATTTCTGGAGATTCAGTCCTCCAACATTACTAAACTTATCCTATGTAATATGCCCTGAGTTCCCAGGGTTTGATGTTACATCAGATTTACCACTTCCTGCTGGTATCATTCCCACTTCCTTTTGGCAGAATGTGCAGCGCAGACAAATATTTATAAAAGAATGCGTGGAGAATCTTGTTCACTCCCACCCTGTCCCAAATATACCTCACGTTAAAATCAGCTTTTTAATTTCAGACATTGCAAACATGCTTGTCAATTTATTTGTATCACTTGAAGATGCTCACACTGTGGTACCAACAATACTGCAATCTTCACTTCCATTTTCAATCTTTCACTCTCCTTTCTAAGGTTAATGTCTCATGCTTAATACAGTTTCATGGCACTAGTTCCTCACCCAAGTTATTATTTTTAAGGTATGTGTTCAGTCATTAAGTATTCATTGTCATTGCAATGCTGGGATTAGGATGTTCAATGTCCAGCCTCATGCAATATTGACAGATGTATGTTTTCCAGCAGTGATTGCTCACGTAATCAGGAATGGTAATGCTGATTCATTCTCCTTGTAATAATCTGACTCATACGTGAGTACTCCATTCCTGTTCAACTACTCTGTGCAAACCGGGGATGGGAATTTGAACCATTTTTATTTTCAAAGTCTTGGTAACTGAAAAATCAGTACAAGGATGTACCTGGTGCCGTTAAAGCCTGCTCTTTGCACCTCCAGCAATGCACTTCATATTTAATCCTGGACTAGGCTGCTCATGCTACTGGTGCAATCATTCAAATCCCTATATCCAGCCATTCTGCAGTCTTTATGATTGAGGCTGGAAAATTAGGGTCTTAAATCATGTTGTGTGATACTAGCAGTAAATATGGCAATTCTACTGTAACAGAGACATAACCCCATTTATTCCTGATATGTTCATTCAAAGAATCGATTTGAAAATTTTATATATTGTGTTTTTCACTGATGGTACACATCATACTTTCAAATATTCAAGGTGTAATTTTACAAAATTGTACTCCTGGCAGGAAATCTCATCCTCTGCACCATGCATCAGCAGTTGCAGACATATTTTTCACAATTTCTACTGATTAAAATAAAAAGACAAACAATCATGTAGGTTCCAGATAAGGGAACCAAGCAAGTTACGTCTATTAGAGCAACGGTTTTGTAAATTACCTTTGTTGGTGTCGATTAACCTAAAATGATTTACAGTTTTAAATATGAGCTCATGCTCAAATTCATTTCACTTGCCGCCATCAGAAACTACAGATTTTTTAAAATCCCAACATGCATGGTTTAGATTCAAAATGAATTGATTCTTTGTATATGAAAAATTGTAACCTTTAATTGTCAGCAGAAAAGCAACAAAAGTGAATAAAGAAAGTTGTGCCCCATTATGGTGGTTTTATCAGTTTAAAAGTAAATTAGAAGGTATCTTGTCAGGACATATTTCAAAAAGCAGTTTAGTCCATTCATGCAATGTCTGGAAACTTCAGTGATATCATCCAAATAAAAGGATCCACTACAAGATAACTTTACAAAGTGAACGTGTGTAGGAAACATTTGAAAAAAAAGTGACAATATCAGATATAAAATGAATGGACATTTATTGAACAGCACTGGGAGCTTTCTTTTTGAAAAAATGTGACAATAAAATAGAACACAATAGAAGTTGATGGCAATAAGTGGAATTTATAAAGTGAACTTCCCTGTTACAGACTCAAAGCTACAGTTTAACAACTACTGATGATATATTCATCACAACATCACCCATTCTGGTGAGAAAAGTATACATAGGACCTTGAATGTTAGAAATAACAGCAGCAATGAAAATAAAATGCTATTATAATAAGGATTGAAACTTTTAACATTTAACATATTAACATTTTTGTTGGATTCACAGAAAGGAATGTTAAGGAGCTGAACTAAGCACTGTTGGAGCAAATGTTTCCTGAATAAATTTCAAAATGGTCATTTCACTCTGTGTCAGAATATATTAGGAAGAAACAATATTGATAAAATGTATTATTTGAGCATCATTTGGCCATAACATGATAGCAGTGATGGATATTTTTCTGTGTGTGTTGCAAGTTGTAAGTGTGATTATGAACGTTTTATTTCTCTGATATTTCTCGTGAAGATGTGAATGCTTTTTCTTAATATGAAGGAAATATTTGCCATGCTGTTAACAATATAGCTACACATAACAGAGTTTTTTTTTAGATTAGATTACTTACAGTGTGGAAACAGGCCCTTCGGCCCAACAAGTCCACACTGCCCCGCCGAAGCGCAACCCACCCATACCCCTTACCCCTTACCTAACACTACGGGCAATTTAGCATGGCCAATTCACCTGACCTGCACATCTTTGGACTGTGGGAGGAAACCAGAGCACCCGGAGGAAACCCACGCAAACACGGGGAGAACATGCAAACTCCACACAGTCAGTCTGGGAATTGAACCCAGGTCTCTGGCGCTGTGAGGCAGCAGTGCTAACCACTGTGCCACCGTGCCGCCCAGTTAATCCTACTGTTTTGAAAATACAACCCAAGTTGATCATGAATACATCAAAGAGGGAACACGGCCAGTGATAAAATAGTTGAAGATGTTTTGAGACTGTGTTGTATAGTTTAGTTACATTTAATATCTTATAAGATTGAATTTTGATATTTACATACAAAACAGTTCCGCTGGATGGGACATTGTGACAGTGTCGCCCTTTGGTCAGGAACATTCTCAGGCATTGGTGGGGCTAGCATTGACATGTAGTCTTTCAGCTAATGCCTAGAATTCATTTCACCAGTTTCTCAGAAATCTGTCATCAGTACCTTAATGCTACTTAATAATAGCTGGCAGCACTTAAGAGGTTGTTGCTGTCATAAAGTGATGATCATGAGGTATACATTCGTACACATAATAGTAAGTTATCACATTAAATTAAGTTGCAAAATGTGAAACAGGTCACCATGCAATAATTATTACATTATTGGACCTTGTCCTGAATTGAACTTGTTTGAGGTATTGTCCCCTTGAATCTACATATCAAGTCCTGTTGAAATCCGTGAAGGATTTCTTATTGTTCAGAAGCAGATGGACAGGCGTGTAGATAGGTAGCCAGGCAGGCAGGCAGGCAGTTAGGCAGACAGACAGACAAACAAGCAAACAGACAGACAAACAGGAATACCAGTTAAAGTACCTCTGTCCCCTTTTGGGGTAGAGGTAAATAAATTACTGAGATGTACTGCTTAAAAATGGAAGAGTATCTCCATCAGTAAAATATTACTGTATTTGGGAATCAGCTTAAATCTTATTTTTAAGCCTGCACTAATATCTTCTCACAGTCAGTCAGTGAAATTCCATTACTGTGTAGCTCTCTGCAAAATAATTTTTTGGCAAAAGTTAGAGAATGAAACATTTATATAGTAAATTGTACTAAAAATTTTAAGTTAATTAAGCAAATAAAAAAAAGTTTGTACTTACCATTATAGTTGTGACTACTATTGTTCTGTTTTCAGCTGAAGTTGATTCATTCATCTGTTGCATATCAGCAATGGTCACCAGTCTTTCATATTCATTCCAGTATCCAATCTAAAATCATCAATTATTTGGACATAATTAATTCAAATTTACTGGTGGCCCAAGTCCATGAAATGTAAACAAGTTCTGAAGAAAAATGTAAACAGTCAACTCTGCACCTTAGATTGTGCAGGGTTTGGCCTGTGCATATACACTCTTGAAGGTACAACCTGAACAGGAAATCCAGAAAACAAACAGAGAATCTAAATATACCAAAACATGTTATTCAGAGGCCAGGTGAGGGAATAATAATTACTTTTGAATTAGGTGTTATCATCTGATTGCATTTAAAATATACCCTTAAATCTTTGGTTACTGGATATTAAGTTAACTTAAAGAAAACTAACAGAAAAAGCAAAGGATTCTTATGTATTACACAGTGAAATAGCACACAATGTGCTTAATATGTTTTACAGATAGGGCAGTTAAATGTATCCCGAATGACCCACTTTCTGTTTGAAATTGACATCAGATGCAATAAGAATAAATAATACACCTGCATGTTGATGACTTGCACGGCTGGTATTCATAATGCATTGGTTTTACCAATTGCAATTAAGTATTTCAAGTTTCTCTTAAAATTAAGATTAATCACTGCTTCCTCTGTTATACAACACCTTGTTCTATATTTATCTATCATATTTCAATCTCCCATGATTTCTCAGAGGAAATAATGGTCAAATGTAGATTTGGAATAAATTAGGGTCAGAGTGTCAGAAAAGTCAGTCTATTATAGACTGACATAACTCAATTCTGGATGAAGGGCTTTTGCCCGAACCATCGATTTTCCTGCTCCTCGGATGCTGCCTGACCTGCTGTGCTTTTCCAGCACCACTCTAATCTAAACTCTGACATAACTCAACCTCTGTTTTAAAAAAAAGAACTCTGTTCCTGTTTTGATTTAGCATAATTATTTTATACTATTATATATTGTGTAATGCAGGTTCATGATATATTATAATTGATGGAAACATAGGTTCTGAAATGGGGGAAATTTTATTTTAGCTTTCATGAAGATCTGACTTTTATTTAAGAGCTCAAAGTCAGTTTTTGACCCGTAAGTAAAATATAACATTTCCAAGAAATATGTAATTGCAGCTAAGTGTTTTTCTTCTGAGTACAATATGATGTTCTTTTGTTAAATTATTTATTAAGATTATTTATTATTTATCAAGATAGTCAGCACCTTTGGAACCCACTGTCACAGAAGGACAAGGACAGCAGATATGGGGGAACACTCTTGGAATATTATTCTGACTTGAGGTTTATAATTCAGAGTGGCAGGTGTAGAAGCACATTCATTCAGACAAAAACCATTTCAGACAGCAGCAATCCTTAATAGCTGAGCTCCTGTTTTTAGCAGTCAAACAGAGTGGCTGGAAAAAAAACGTCATGGGAGGTTTACTGGATAACTTCAAAGTTATCGTGGAAAGCTCTGGAAGTTGAAGATATGAGTTTGAGGAAAGCATATGAAGGAGTAAATGAGTTAGCAGCTTAAGGGTCGCAGGAAGAGACATTAATAAAAGAAAATAGCGCCTAATGAATTGGCTATATGAAATCAATAAAACCATGCCAGCTGAGCAAGGAACTTTAATCATAGTCCTAGAGGTCTAAAGCTCAGAAAAAGGCTCTTCAGCCCATCATGTCCATGCCATTCAAAAACAACCACCTGACTATTCCAATCCCATTTTCCAGCACTTGGCCCATAGACATATATGCCTTGGCAACACAGCACACATCAAAATGCCTCTTAAATATTATGAGGGTTTCTGTTTATACTACTCTTACAGGCAGTGTGTTCCACAATTCTACCACTCTCTGGGTGAAAAGATTTTTCTTCACTTTTCCTCTAAACCTTCTGCCCTTTACCTTAAACTTATGCCCCTGGTCATTGACACCTCCATCAGGGGAGAAGTTTCTTCCTGTCTATTATGTCTATGCTCCTCACAATTTTATACATTGCAATCATGTCCCCTCTCAACCTCCTCTGATCTATGGAAAATAACACCAGTCTGCCCAATCTCTCTTCATAGCTGAAACTGTCCAGTGGAGGCAACATTTTGAAATCTTCAGTCCATCCTCTCTAGTGCAATCACTTCCCTCTATAATGTGGATTTGCGAACTGAAGACAATATTCCAGAACTACACGCAACTTTAGCATGGAAATATAGTGATCCCTCACTGAGGCTTGGATGTCTGTAACATTGTTAGATTAAAATGATTTTTTTTTTTATATTTACAATAAGGTCATTTCAAATATTTCTTTATATCATGTTATAGTGTTTTTCCTCTGAGTACAATATGATGTTCTTTTGTTAAATTATTTATTAAGATATTCATCAAGGCTTCTTAGTCAGCACCTTTGAAACCCACTGTCACAGAAGGACAAGGATAGCAGATATGGGGCAACACCACTATCTTCAAGTTCCCTTAAAAGCATGCCAGAAGCAGCTTCAGATACATTTAAAATTGAGGTATCAAACTGGTGAAGCTACAACTCGGATTTACTTGCATGCCAAACAGAACAAGCATCATGAAATCAACACAGCTAAGCAGATCAGAACTAAGCTCTGCAGTCCTCCAGTCAGAACAGCATTGGACAATTAAACAACTCACCAAAGGAGGAAGGTGGTCCACAAATGTCTCCATCCTCAATTATGAGAGACCTCAGCAAATCAGTGCAAAAGACAAAGTTTAAGGATTTGCATCAATCTTAAGTAGTAGACAATCTACCTTGGCCTCCTCCTGAGATCCCCAGCATCACAGATGCCAATAATCAACCAATTCTATTCACTCCACAGTTTATTTAGACATAGCAGAGAGCACTGGATATTATAAAGGTTATGAGCTCTGGTTATATTCCAACAATTGTATTGAAGATTTATGTGCTAAAGCTAGCTACGCCCCAAGCCAGCCTGCTTCAGAATAGCTACAACATCGACATCTACCTGGCTTCTCAACCCATGCTATTTACTTGTGGCCTTTATTGTCAAGCGTGATGATCTTTGATTGTGACCTTTCCTGCACCTCTTCTTTGAATTTGCTCCCTCAGCTGTGTTTGTGTGCTGGTGGTGGTTTTGAAAGCCCTCAAAAACTTTTTCTTATTGGGGAAGAACTTGGACCAGCCAAAACCCAGGAGTCAACATTCTGACAGGTACTTGTAAAATGTTTTTAAAATGCAGTAAATCACTAGGACTCTTCTGTTAAAAGTTGACTCTTTCAGTGATCAGCATTGTTTTAATGTTGAGATACATTACAGTTCTTTCCCCAATGTATTAAGCCTGAATAAAACATCACCATCTCTATGATAATAACCTGAAATGATTTAAATGCCCAGATACCTTTTAAATTAAAAAAAAATGCCATAAAAAAGTGTACCTGGACTGCTATGAACAACTAGGCATCTGGTTTTACTGTATTCCATTGTTTAGATTTCCCAGGCCTGGTTTTTACAGCTGAAGCCTTTATAAATAATTGGCTTAGTTTCAACAACTCACAAATCACTTATCTCAGAAGGGGATTGTGTTCACCTTTTGACTGCCAGTTTTAAGAAGTCATTAAAGGATTATTCCTCTTTAATATGCCAAGTAAATATGTATCTATCATTAACAGACTGATCACACAAACGGCGTTTATGACTTAGAGGTTTCTTCCTAATGTGGTGCATTTGCATTACATCAATTAGATTGCAAGGGATTTATTTCTAATGGCCATTTGAGAGACGTCTTGAGGTCTGCATTTCATTGATCCTGGCTGAGTAGCTGTACAGCATAGAATGGCAGCAGGGATGGTGCACAGGAAATTTGACCTAGGAAGTACACGATATGGAAGGAGAATGGGGTATATAACGTGACATGGAGAGGGCATGCAGCGGCTGGGGATGAGTGGGTCAGCGTTGATGTTTAGAAAGCATTAGAATGAGCTTGGTATTTGGGTTGTTGTTTCTCAGAAATGAATTGAGTTTTGAATCAGCCCACTTCTGCATCCACTATCCTCCTACATTGCATCTCTGTGTAAAATCCCTTACCTCTTCCTGCCCACATCTTTCAGACACAAACATAGGATGGAAATGAGATGTAGGGTCACCTTTCAGAAGCTGTAAAAGGGCTTGATTCAGGCTTTTCAGTCTGTAAATGAAAATCCAATCCGAATACCTGTCTTGATTCAATTGGTATCTCTAATTCTAATGTAGTGAGCTCCAAAGCCTTATCCCAGAGTACCATAAACATAATCTGATCTGACACTTCAATGTAATCAAAACATAGGAACATGAGTAGACTAGTCTGTCCTTATGCCTATTCTATTATTTACTTCATGGCAAGGTCCTAGGGAGTGTTGCTGAACAAAGAGACCTTGGAGTGCAGGTTCATCGTTCCTTGAAAGTGGGTCGCAGGTAGATAGGATGGTGAAGAAGGCATTTGGTATGCTTTCCTTTTTTGGATCGAGCATCGAGTAGAGGAGTTGGGAGGTCATGTTGCAGCTGTACAGGACATTGGTTAGGCCACTTTTGGAATATTGTGTGCAATTCTGGTCTCCCCTCTATTGAAAGGATGTTGTGAAACTTGAAAGGATTCAGAAAATATTTATAAGGAAGTTGCCATGGTTGGAGGATTTGAATAGGGTGGGGGTGTTTCCCCTGGAGTGTCGGAGGTGAGGGGTGACATTATAGAGCTTAATAAAATCATGAGGGGCATGGATAGGGTAAATAGAAAAGGTTTTTTTCCCTGGGGTGGAGGAGTCCAGAACTAGTGGGCATAGATTTAGGATGAGAGGGAAAAAAATTAAAAGGGATGTAATGGGCAACGTTTTCACGCAGAAGGTGGTGCGTGAATGGAATGAGCTGCCAGAGGAAGTGGTGGAGGCTGGTAAAATTACAACATTTAAAAGGCATCTGGATATGTATATGAATAGGAAGGGTTTGCAGAGACATGGGCCAAGTGCTAGCAAATGGGACTAAATTAGGTTGGGATATCTGGCCAACATGGACGTGTTGGACTGAAGGTCTGTTTCTGTGCTGTACACATCAATGACTCTATCTATGAGTCTAATTAGCTTATGGTTGATATGCACCTCAGCTCCTTACCTGCCTTAATCCCATATCCCCTGATGCTTACATTCAATAAACAAAATAACTTTCAACCTTGAAAACTCCATAAGTCAGAATCTAATTCTGCGTTAGTATATGAAGGTTCCATCTGCACCTTCTGGTGACTATGAAAGACTGCAAGGTTCATTTTGTAGAAGAGCAGCAGAGTTCTCAGGTTATATGGCATACAATTCTCTCTCAATCATTGAAGAAACAGATTCAAAAACTGAAATGGTTGGCAAAACTCCTTCAGAAGAATCACTGGACTTGAAACATTATCTCTGCTTCCCTTCTACAGACGCTGCTAGACCTATTAAGTATTAACAGCAATTTTTATTTTCATTTTGGATTTCCATGCATCCATCGTTATTTGTCTTATTATACTGGAAAAATAGATTATCAGGTCGATGATCTCACTGGTTCTTCTGGGACTTCTGTTGTCTGCAAATTGGCTGTCATGTTCCATAAATGAACAATGACAGCAATTCAAAAGTGCCTCATGACTATGAATCACTTTGGAGTATCTTGAGCACTTGAAAAATGTTCTATATCTTTGACACCCTTGACTTTTTCATCCTTCAAATATTTGGGATAAGCATCCAAATGCATGTTAACAATACAAAGCTCTTCCTTCCCAACACTCGCTTGGACCCCTCTGCTGATTTAGAATTATCTATGTGTTTATCTGTAATTCAATCATAGATGAACCACAATTTAAGTAGCTTTTGTCTTTAATTCTTATTCCTTGTCAATAAATGGGTTCCATTCCCGCATTTGCTGAGTTGACCATGAAGGACTCTATTTTCAACCTTTCCACTTGCCTGAGGCATGGTGACCCTTAGGTTAAACCATCACCAGTTATCCCTTGTAATATCCTAAATGAGATTATGACCACATTGAGGACATACTGTGTATTTCCATCTCTGCAAAATCACCTGCTTTCCCATCTGGTGCTAAAACTCACCTTCTCGACTTTTAATATCTTTAGACTTGACCACTTAAATGGACCTCTAGTTGGTTTTTTATCTCCAAACAAAATGATATTCAGTTGATCCATAGCCTACACCAAGTCTTGCTGTTTTGTTGCTGATCTACCCTCAATTATGTTTCTCATTTCAAATTGTTATCTTTGTGTTTATAACCCTTCATGACCCAGGTCTCCCCCTATCTCCATAACCCTCTCTAACAATACAATCTCCAAAACTCTTGTAGTTATGATTACAGCTTTTTGCCCAACCCAATTCCTTGATCCTACTATTAGTGGGAATGATTTCAGCCATCTGGGCCCCATGTTCTGGAAGTTTCTCCTAAAGACTTCTAATTTCATACTTTCCTCTCATTACTTTTGAAATTCTCTGCAATGCATGTGCTTGATCAATTCTTTCATTCTCTGCCATGGCATCCATTGTGTTTGATTACATCTCTGTGTAGTCTCAGGGGACAATTTTCCTATAATAAAGAAGCCATGAAATCCACACTTTTGTTGATGTTACAAAATAATAACAATATTCAAATGTAAAACAAGATATATATCTTTAAAAAGGTTACTGCTTTACAACTTAAAATTGGGACTGAATTACCTTTGAAAACTTTGTTCCAGTCACACCTCTTTCTCTCTCACACTTACTGATTAAAAGTGATCTTCAATATCCATTTCCAAATCTGTGGAATATAATTAGCCTTTCACCATAACAATTGCTTTCTGTTACATTGATGATATGTAGCCTAATATAAGGTAAAATAGGAACCTATAAACTAATAGATTGGCCCCGTGACTCTTACACAAACAGACACTGCCAACAGAGTATAATTTTGTTTTTCATTTTTTGCTGTTTGCTATCTTATTTTATTTTAAAGGCAAGGTTCCTACATACATTAGTTGTCATTGTCAACTTTGTGTTTGTTTTTCAGTCAGCTTTATTTGTGGAGAGTATATATCAGAACTTCTGGTAGCCCTGAGATCTTTTAACCAGAAGTGCCGCACATGCTTGAATTTCCAGAGTATGTTGTTGAGGGATAAGTCTGCCGAGCAGGATTACAGGAAGTTAACTCAATGAGTTTAATATTAGATGTATAAGTTAGATTTTCCCACATGGAAGAATTGTTGCAGAGACCTCAAATTTAAAAAAAGAAAATGACTCCTGACTGAGGTCCCATTCTGTAGTTCTTTATCATCCATCTGGCAAATCCAGGTGGTTTGCCTTTCTTGTAGCATTTTTTCGAAGTGGAACATCACATATAATGACATACTCCCTGGAGGATGCATCACATTTGTGCTCCTAATTTCCTTGAGTGTATACTGCAGTCACAAAATATTAGCTTTTCCTAATTAGCTGATCAACTGAATCATGAGATTTTTGGATACGGATTACTGTAAGTGCATTTCGAAACATGCAAAGTAATTGAATAGAACAGTGTGATCATAAAAAAGTGCATTTATGTAGCACTAATCAAGACCACAGAGCATCCCTGACTGCTTTACAGACAATTAAATACTTTTGAAGTGTTCTGACAATTATAAAATGTGAAAGCCAATTTGTGCATAGCAAGCTTTCACAAAAAGTGGTAATGAACAGACAAGCTATTTCATAAATAATTTTGATTGAGGGGAAAATATTGGCCAGTACACTGGGAATAGCTCTTCTGCACTTCTTCAGCTGAATTCTATTAGATATTTATACGTCCAGCTGACAGAGTACATGGGGCAAAAACAAAAAGTAGCTGCAGAAACTCTGCAGGTGGGGCAGCAACTATGGAGAGAAAGCAGAGTTAATGTTGTGGGTCCAGTGACCCTTCTTCAGAAATAGGCAAAGACTTTGGACCAAATCTTACATTTTTTGGCTACATTCAGTTATGTTGTATCTTCTTGAGTGCGTTTCACCACAGGGCTAGCAAATGTTCTTGCCCTATTGTATCAGGTGTGCCTCATTAATAACCTGCAATGCCCCTATGACATTTCTCATGTCCAATTTTCACCCACATTACCACATGCTATTCCTGAAACAGCTCGCTACTTAGTGGATATCCTGAAATTCACCAATATGCCTTAGACCCGCAGTAACGTTAAAACACTTTTGTGCACCCAGTATAAGCATTGTGGTCTGGTGCTGTCCTGCACAGTTCCTAACATTTGCCTCTAACACAGCAGACAGGAGGTATGAGTGACCTCACATTACAGGCAGGGACCCAGGGGCTCTGATGAATGGTGTAATGTCAACATGGGACTTCCTCTATCTCCAGGATGAAGTTAACCAAGATTGCCACCTGGGATTATGCAGTCTCACTTATCTGGAGGGATTCCCAGCAAAAGAGAAAGTGGATCAATGTCTTTCTCCATTCCCCCAGTTTAAGTTCCACCATCTGTGTTCCAAAACCTCAGACTTACTCTTTCTCTGCTACTGTATTCACCTCTCTTGAAGGTTCATGCTTTACTACTCTCACTACTTTCTGCAACATCGTCTCACGTACCCTAAACCTCGACATCACTAACCCTGTATGCCCACTGTGCTGCCTACTCACTCACTCAGGAACCTCTTGCAGCTGAACCAACAGTAATAGCTGTGCCACCATTTTCATCTCCAATAATACCTTCCTCTCGCTCTCATTCCCCATGAGGAAAGCACCTTCAACAAGGCAGGATGGGTCAAGATCAGTGCTGGGCTGCCTGATATTCAGCTCCTCATCCATTGAAACAAAAGGATCTTGATTCTAGCCACTCTTGAGCAGGGTCAGAACTGGTATCGAAGGCTGCACGAGATGTATGGTGTCGGGATCCCCTGAATAAAATCTCTCCTCTTTGTCTTGACTAAGGCCTGCTGACAACCGTGACAAGTTTCTTGGCTTTGTGTCTGCATGAAACAGCATGGAAAGTCAATAGCAACCTGATCAAAATATCTCTAGCTGCAGGGCTAAAGTTCTAAAAGGCAAGGCATGGTAAAGCAATGACACTGCAAATATTCAGGTTGGCTCAGAGTGAGTGAATGAGGGACTTTTTTCTTCCTGATGATGGGCTTTTGCCCGAAATTGTCGATTTTTCCTGCTCCTCGGATGCTGCCTGACCTGCTGTGCTTTTCCAGCACAACTCTAATCTTGACTCTAATCTCCAGCATCTGCAGTGCCCACTTCTGCCTAGTCAGTGTGAGTGAAAGAGTCCAGAAATGCTGCCTGGACTAGTTCATGAGCTGGATCCATGTTCCTGACAGCGCAGTGTCCTTGCTGCAGCATTGTAATGATATTTGTCAGTGCAACCCAAGGTGCAGCACTGAAGTGCAGAAACGTCCTGTCAGTGAATCAGAGACATGCCAAGAGGGTTGATACAGGCTGGTACATGTTGGACTTCAATGTTTGTGCATGTGGGGTGCATGTGTCCTAAGATGTTACTGCTCGATTTCCAGCATGGAGGCCATTCACAACAAGCTGCAAGCTGAATCCGCTCTGGCTTCCTTGTTGAGTTTTCTCAACATTGAATTTGTTTGTCGAGTTTGGTAAGATGGAAGGTTGAATATTAATGAGGTGAGTTTGGCTCTTAACCAGGTGTTTAGCAGGCAATAAACACTGTCAATTTGCAACTTATCAGAGCGTTTCACTATGCCACTTGTGCAAAGAATAAAAGATGGAGTTTGATGATCTTGGTGTGTAGATTACTTTCGCCAAACTTTTCATCTGATTCTTCCACAATTCTCATCACAGCCCACTTTGCTCTGGCCCCGAGAAGATTCTGCCCTATGAATAATTTGCGACGCTGTATTACTGAGTTTTACGATAGTCAAAAGTAAGGAAATAATTTTAATCTATTATGTCAGCTGAAGAACTGACAGCATTGAATCAATTCCCTCTTTTAAACAATTTTACAGAAGGAAAATGAAAATTTAGTGTGTACAATACTAGTGACCATGCCATTCCATCCGTTTTCTGTGGTGTGGATCAGTTACACCCCAGGTTTAACTTGATGGCTGAGCTAAGAATTCATTTACTCACTGTAATCTCATGGATCTACAGAGTTTACACTCACAGAGCCAGCCACAGTCTCATGTGAGAGAATAGCTAAGTATATTTCAGAACTCAGACAAATTGGATTTTGTTGTGATGTTAAATTATGCTAAGAGTCTAGTGTGTTATTTGGAATACTCTTGAATTCATGTGTTCATGTGTTCATTATACTCATTTTGGAACAGGCTCTGAATTGTGCATTCAATTATAAATTTGTTGTAAATTCTGTGAAAAAGCTATTTCTTTTACGATTTGGGAAATCTTTATTAATGAAAAGAAATCTAAATCAATCAAAGGATATTTGTGATCTGAATGACTTTCATTGAAAACATCCTGACTCAGGAGATACATGAGAACATGGATTCCTTTGTTCTCTATCAAGAGAATTGGCTGCATATTTCCCATATACTCTGAAGGATTGATTGCAGAACCTTTCGCCTGGTGAGACACTCCAAGGAAAATTAATTAACAGTCTGCACCAATAATCATGGGTTAGAAATGCTATTAGAACATGACTTTGAGTCTTGAATGATGGGACCAGTATGAAACAAATTAAATATTATTCAGAAACACTCAGTATCTTTTCCTTCTGTACTTCATATCTTCTCTTCTTAGGGCACTGACTCATACCTGGGCTATGACTTGCTTTGGCTGTTTTCTGATACTTCTCCTGAATATATATCCTGTGTCAGCAAGCTATTTCATCTGCTAAGTGTGATAGCCTGATGTTCCTGACTTCCATTGCAATTTTTGCTTCAGAAATATGCAGAGAAGACCTTTAACAGTTTCTGTATGTTTAGGAACTTGTCAGCCAACAGATAAGTGCTGGTACTGAGGAACCTCATGAGTTATTTTGGTCTTGATAGAGATGATGAAAGTTTGTGATTGTGATTTTGACTTTTGATATAAATCCAACCTCCAACTTAAATTTGTTGTTCCTTGCATACTTTTATTTGTCAAAGCACACTTTTGCTTTACTTTGTTCCTTTGCAATTTGACTACTTTTACTCCGAAATTCTCATTGCATAGTGGCGAGAGCTTAATAGTGGTCTTTGGAGAGTTCCTTTGCAAACCTAATTATATGAGCATATGAGAATAACAACCTATTATAGGTTCAACTCGTGTCTTGCCAGTCATAGAGTATGGGGTGGATCTGATGTACTGAGAGAGTTTGAATGGATTAATCAAACATTTTCTCTTCTGTCATACTGGCTCTCAGATTGCCTTTTATCATCCTCTTATTTCAGTGCACCGTTTGATTGTGGCTTATTTCACAATGTTGGAAGGTGGTGAATTCTATTGCTTGCTAGAAACCTACAAACTTACTGGAAATAAACTAGGATCCAATGTCCATAGTCTCTAGGAAACCAAATTTTATAAACAACTGGACAAGAATGACAGTGACTGAAGCAGTATATATGCAGAGATTGTACACACCCAGTTTGCCAGAGCTTTAAAATGTTTGTACTCATGCTAAAAGTTGCTGCTTTTTCTATTTCCTAAAGCTCACCCAGGTTTGACTAAAAGTACATAGTAAATAGTTAACAAAACCAAATACCAAACAAATAAATACTAGAACTTGCACTACCTGTGCTTCTTATAATGTACCGTACAGCATGGAAAAGTATATAGTTATCAATACCAGGAACCCTGGTTGACTTTTCTCCTTACCCAAGCTCTGGAACATTGGGTGAAGTAAGACTATGGCGTCACAACAACATATTACTTCTATCAATAGCCATTGGGAGCTGAAGTAATCAAGAGATCAAATTTGAGGTCTTCGTTGTACACACGGCTCAGTACCACACTAGGTGTTGAAAACAACGAGCAACACATCAGAGAGAGAAAGTTTGCCGTGTTCATTGTTTCTGCCAATTTTTTTAAATTTAAAAAAAGTAAGTAATTGGATCAGTTTAGATTCTTTTTGTTTGGTTGACTCTCACATAGTGACGTGTTGTTTAATGCGGTGCACTTTGTAAATGATAGGTTCCACAATGACGACGGATTTGGGTCAGTATACAGCAACGAAAAGAATACAAGCCCCTTTTAGTACAATGAAGACATTCACCAGCTGATACAGTAGTGTTTCTCCACTGAATGCCTGATGTGAAAAAGAGTTTAATGCTTTTAAAAAAATGTGGCATTGAAAATTCTCACTCTATAGCATTATCCTTCTTTAATGAAATCTTAATTAGGTTTGCAAAGGAACTCTCCAAAGATTTAGATTGGTACTTGTGTCGTGGGTGTTCCCATGTAGGTTAGACTTATGAGTGATGGTTAATGATTCTTTGAAATGCCAATGTTTCTTTCGTAATCCTTTTGACGAAGTTCATTTTACTTCTTTTTGATTGATTCTGTGTTAAATGATAGCTCAGGACAAGCACCTTAGCAGTTTAGATATGTCAAATAGAACCATAAAATTAAGAATTATCTTCACAATTAAGTACAATTTTCCATTTAAGTGATAAAATGATCCAGTAATTTGATTGAAGCAAAAAAAAAAGAACCTTAATTCAAATTTTACTCGATACAGATAATTAACTGTTTCATGACCAATAAATGTCCCATCCTGAACTGTGACAGAATGGAGGCTGAATGGTTTTAAAAAATGGTACAAATCGTTCATGTGCCAGTCTGCCACATCCATTCTGAACTTTGATGAGTTTATCAAGTTCAGGGAAGTGGGAAAGTGAAGCTGCTCACCTCATTAGCTGGGCAGCCTGAGGCCACTGAGGAGTTGAGACCTCCTGAGAATTTCATGGTGATGAACAGCTGTTAGGAGGACTCAGAAGCTGACCAATCGCATCAGCATTTAACATAAACAAAATGAAAATTTCGCAAAAGAAGTTGTGAGGGGTAAGACATTTTAGTCACTGATTATCCCCTACACTCTTCTGGATTCCAGCTCTTTGTTTGTCATGGCCACTTTGAAAATGAAGACTCTCTCAACTTTTTAAAGTCCACATGGAGATGGAAGCCATAGCAATGGTAAAGTCACAGGTCAGTCCCCTGGTATTCCAACCCCATTTTCATACTACACTCCAGTTTGCACCCTGCCTTCCCACTAATTTAGTGACAGACTCAACTCTAAGGTCAGTTGAACCTGAGCATTTTGAAAACTGGCTATGATAGCATGCTGGTATCAGAGTTGGGTTTACTTCACTAGATTTGAACCTGCCTTCCAATGGGAAAATCTGTCCCTTAGTCTCAAGAGACAGTGTCCTAAATTCAGTAGACAATGCATTATTTTTTTTTTACATTCAGACCTTTAGCAGCAATACAGTTTGGGACTAAAAACTAAAAGAAACAAGAACAGAATTTGCAGGAAGATGTCAGCAACTAGTTAACATTTCAGGTCCAGCAACCCTTCTTCAGAATTGTGTTCAGTTTTGGGCTAACTTTGTAGAAGCTCTGCATGGAGTGACAGTCCAAATGCTGCATGGTTGTTCCTAATTGCTAGGCTGAAACTTTATTATCATCATTGGCAGAGCAAATAGCTGAATACAAAAATGAAAGCTCCTACTTAGGTTTGCTGTTAGTAGGATGGTGTGGTAAGCAGGGAGTGCTGATCTCCAGCAGAAGCTCTATAATATGAAACTGGAATTAAAATGCAAATGGTAGAAAGAATTGTGATGAGTCTGGGCACCCTTAGTTGTTAATGGCTGGTTTGAATAGTTAAAAGTGAGTACATTATCTTGAGAGGAACTGGGAACTTGATGGTACAAAAGATTCAAACTGACATGAGCAAATTAGCCATTAATCTAGGATGTTTAAGCAATCATGTTATTTCAGCCTCCTCACCCTGGAACTCCCCCAAATGACTCATCAATTCTTAGTGCTTAAAAACAAATATGTTTTTTTCAAAAACCCACATAAATAGACAGAATAAGCAATAATAAGGTCAGTTAAAATTCATTAGTAATATTTGAGCCTTGTAATTATACTGTGGACATTACTGGATTAATGGTATATTAATATTCATTTTGACATTTCTCTACCCATTGTTTCAGCAGAAGTATTAACCAATTTAACAGTTCACCTGCTAGCTTCCGATATTGTAATTTGTGAACACTCATTTTGGAAACGTTGCACTGATGCTGATTTTTGTATAAAACGTTTTCCTGTACATTTCCAATAGAATATATAATGGTGACAGTTAAATCGTTATGACAGTAAACCAAAACCTCTTTCATGATAGTAGCTAAAACTTCTCTTCACCTCACTGCATTGACTAATGTGGGCTAATAGCTTATCAAAGTGATCACTCTTTTCTGTCAATGTGAGAAGACTATTTAAGGCAAAAGCCTGTGAATCATGCTTTGTTTTAGAGGTCATATAATTGCATTACAGCTATTATCTGTGTAGTCATAGAAATGAAGGCCATGGATTAGGAATTTAGTGTATTTTCATTAGTAAAAAAGCTGGAAATGCTGCAAAAACATATTAATGAGATTCATGTGGGGCCATTTCACTAGCTATGACAGGCTACCTAAGTTCCGTAATACTCCGTATGTAATGCTGTTCACCATGATGACTTTTAGAGCTTTGGAGACATGTTAAGAAAGGAGACAGTAGGGGAGTTGGATCTACTGGCCTAAGGGAGTAAGTGTGGGAAAGCTGTGCAGCAGGAACACCAGTAACAAAGCAAAGCTGACAGTCTTGGCAGCAAAGTTACAAGGAGGAAGTCACGATGAGCAATACATTCTGAAAAACAAAAATCGATTCTGCGTCGAAATGTACAAAGGTACATGAACAAAGAAAATTGGCTACTTCTGCACTTATCTATTGGTCTCAAAATTCACGATGGGGGATGAAATGACCATTTTCATGCCAAAATTGCCCCCTTCCCTCAAAAAGGCATCCTGGTTTCACAGCAATATTATCGGCTTCTGCCTGCACGTAATTGAATTCCTTCACTGCTCTACTCCCTAGACCCTGATCATACAGACAGGGGAGCCCTCATGGCATTCAGGCCAGCTGACTGTAAGAGTGTCCCAGTTGGGGAGCTGAATCAGATACCCAGAATTGTGTCAATTAAGTGACTGGTTGCACATCTATAGATTTATGTAATGAGACACATTTCATACATCTGCATTAGGCAGATGGAAATTTTGAGGAAGGGTCACTTGATCTGAAACATTAACTGATCTCTCTCCACAGATGCTGCCAGACCTGCTGAGCTTTTCCAGCAACTTCTGTTCTTGTTTCTGATTACAGCACTCGCAGTTCTTTCAGTTTTGATCTGCCTTAGGCACCCTGTTCACTTTGCAGCACAAATCAACTTCTCCACTGAGAAATGATCAAGTTATAAATGTTAGATTCATCATTGTTGGCTGATGGCTGTTTATTACTCTATCACAGAAAATAATCCAAGTCAGTCACAGAGCAAGATTTCTACTTCCCATTGTGCAGCATAAGTCCATAGGGGCAGAATGTGTGCAATGATGATTCAGTTAATGTAATGGAAAACAAGTTTCAACCACAGAAGATCAGATACACATTCCCGCCCACAGAAAATATTTTCAGAGCAAAGAAAATTACATTCTTCTCAATCCTTTTCTTTTAGAGCTTTTGGCATAAAATGCAGTATTTGCAGAATTGAAGAAATTGCATGGGATATCATATGGGTGAATAATGGCCATTTTAGCATGGTACTGGTTAGTATCCTAGAGCTATTCACCAAAAGAAAATCAGCCAACTAAAAACAGCCCTGTTTTATTTCAACCTACCTTCCGTGGTCCAGAAGGTCTTAGCTCATAAACATCGATGGTATAGTTTGATCTGCGTCCATAGTTGTCAAATTGTAGATTTCCAGTCAGTCCTCTGCCTCGTACCTGTAATCCAGAGCACAGAAGTGATACACTAGTAATGAAAATGCTTCATTTAAACAGAGGAAAATGAATTGCAAATGGTAAAATCATGAAAAATGTCTGTAGGCTAGGTGGAAATGGTCACCAAAGTATCAAAGTCCTGGGACCTGACATACAATGCAGCACAATATACTTGAAACACATAAAAGTGGATAAATCTCCAGGACTTATTCAGGTGTACCCTAAAACTCTGTGGGAAGCTAGGGAAGTGATTGCTGGTCCTCTTACTGAGATATTTGTATCATCGATAGTCACATCCAATCAGAAGGATGTTATGAAACTTGAAAGGGCCTGGAAAAGATTTACAAGGATGTTGCCAGGGTTGGAGGATGTGAGCTATAGGGAGAGGCTAGAGCTGTTTTCCCTGGAGTGTCGGAGGCTGAGGGGTGACCCTATAGAGATTTACAAAATCATGAGGGGCATGGATAGGATAAATAGACAAAGTCTTTTCCCTGGGGCAGGGGATGTCCAGAATTGGAGGGCATAGGTTTAAGGTGAGAGGGGAAAGATATAAAAGAGCCATAAGGGGCCAGTATTTCACACAGAGGGTGGTACGTGTATGGAATGAGCTGTGAGAGGAAGTGGTGGAGGCTGGTACAATTGCAACATTTAAAAGGCATCTGGATGGGTATATGAATAGGAAGGGTTTGGAGGGATATGGGCCAGGTGCTGGCAGGTGGGACTAGATTGGGTTGGGATATCTGGTCAGCATGGATGAGCTGAACCGAAGGGTCAATAACGAGAGGTCACGCTTTCAAGGTGAGAGGTGGGAAGTTTAAGGGGGATACACGTGGCAGGTACTTCACACAGAGGGTGGTGGGCATTTGGAACACGTTGCCAGCAGAGGTGATAGAGGCAGACATGGTAGATTAATTTAAGATGCATCTGGATAAATGCATGAGTAGGTGGGGTGTAGAGGGATACAGATGCTTAGGAATTGACCGACAGGTTTAGACAGTACATTTGGATCAGCTCAGGCTTGGAGGGCCGAAGGGCCTGTTCCTGGGCTGTAAATTTTCTTTGTTCTTTTTCCGTGCTGTACATTTCTATGACTCTATGCGTCTAATAGAAAACAGAATGGATCTGTCTGATGTATAATGGTTACTGCCATTAGTAATGACTCCATTTAAAATATATTAAATTTAGCTGAAAATTAATTTTTCTACATCTAGTGCAGAGATTTTAAGGTAGTCATGAAAATGTCCTTCTAAGATAATGGTACTACAGTTAATTCATAAAATAATTATTCCAATCATAACTTTGGGAGGTGATCTGATGAACAGAACTTTTAGAGGGAGAGAATATTGCACATGCTCCTTTTGTCTATGAAAGTGCATTTTTGAAAGTACACTTTTACCTTCTAGAAAATAAATCCTGGGCTGAATTTTTGTCTACAACTCAGGATAGATCTGAGCTGAATGGAATTGCGCATGGTGGAAAATGTGCATTTCCTGAGAAACCCTTCCGCCTGTCATTTTTCTTGGGTTGGGAATTGTGACCGGTCACTATTTGATACTCATTTAAAGTGACATTAGGTTTAGAATTTACTTGGCTCTAATATTTATGTGCAAGTGGGTGGTCCCTGAAGCCTGTGGGCATCTCACTAATTATACGAGTTTGTGAACATTGTGGGAATCTGTTTGACGACTCAGAAACCTTTTGACAGGTAAGTATAAAAGCTGTTGTTAATACGTTTCATAGCTTCCATGCTCCACCTGATTATTCCCGATAACCTTATTATGCCCTCTTCCATCCACAATTTCTCTCCTTTCCACCCCATACCCACCATACATTTTACATTCTACACCACATAGAGAGCTAATTGACCAATGCCTAGTCTAGTTGTTGAAATGATTCTGGAATTGATGATATAAGTAGAGGCTTTGAAAGTAACATTTTAAAAATGACCTTGCAAACAGTGTCAATGCCAGAATCTTTCAGACACTTTACACCTTTAAATTTTGTATAAATAAACACACACATTTGAAAAAGAAAAGTTTAGAAAGAATAATTTACTGAAAGGTAATCAGGATGTCAAATCAAACAAAGCTTAACTGCTCTCTGTTGCTTTTCAATATTGCCTGCTGTGCTAAGCCAATTGTAGAATGTAGCTAAGTATTTGTAACAAAGCCATTTGAAAAATTAATGCCTGGCAATTTTTTTCTACTGCTTTGTTAATACACTTGTCAGATGGACCCATTACAATTGCTCAACTTTTGGATGACTAATACATTGAGCTAGGCAGACAATGTCAGAAACAGCTGTGCTAAACTTAGGTAAGTTTAATTACATAAGGATGAGGGCAGAAATGGCGAGAGTGGACTGAGAATAGAGTTTCGAAGAACACAGCAAGCCATGCAGCATCAGGAGGTGGCGAAGTCAATGTTTCGGGTGTAACCCTTCTTCAGGACTTGCAGAGAACTTCTTCAAAATGGGCATCCTTTGAAGAGACTTTGCAGTGGTACAAAGTTGGTTTGAGCCAAAAAAAACCTGCAGATGCTAGATTCCAAAATAGATGAGCAGCAAGCTGGAAGAACACAGCAAGCCAGGAAGCATCAGGCGCTGCAGAAATCAATGTTTCGAATGTAACTTGAAGAAGGTTTACATCTGAAACGGTGGCTTCTCCACCTCCAGACACTATCTGGCTTGCTGTGTTTTTCTAACCTCCTGCTTATCCACCTTGGAATCCAGCATCTGCAGCTTTTTTGTCTCTGACAATCGAGTTTAGCAGAAAAGACGTTTGAGGAACAATGGACGATGTTTAACAAAATAGTTCATGGCTCAGCAAAGATATATCACAATGAGGAAGAAGGATTCTAGGAAGGGGATAAACTGACCACAGTTAAACAAGGAAGTTAAGGATAGCATCAAATTGAAAGAAAAACATACAACATTGTAAAGGTTTAATTGCCAACAAAATTTAACCAAAAATAACTAAGAGGCTGAAAATAAACAGTAAGGTCAAATTAGCAGTAATATAAAAACAAACAGTAAGAGCTTCTTCAAATATGTAAAAAGGAAGAGACCAAAGATAACATAGATCCCTTAGAGATCAAAGCTGGGGAAATAATAGTCAGGAACCATGAAATGGCACAGATCTGAATGAAATCACTGGAGAAGTCTTCATGGTAGAAGACAGTAATAACATTCGAAAATCACTAAATACCAAGGGGCTAAAGTGGGGGAAGAAGTAAACATTTTCATTATCATTAGAGAAAAAGTATCAGTGAAATTAATAGAGCTAAGGATTGTTAAGTCCTCTGGATAGGACGAATTGAATCCTAGCATGTTAAGGAAGTAGCAACAGAGATAATGGATGGACTAGTATTAACCTTCCAACAATACTGGAAGGTTCTGGAAAAGTCCCAAAGGATTAGAAAATGGTCAATGCAACATCCATATTCAAAAAGAGAGAAAAACAACAAAACATGGGTAACTATAGGACAGTTAGCTTAATATTTATCATTGGGTACATTTTCGAGTCCATTATAGAGGAATAATAATAGAGCATTTAGAAATACATAATATAATCAAGCAGATTGAATATGGTTTCCTGAAGAGGAAATTATGCCTGACAAATTTATTGGAATACCTTAAAAAAATAACAAATAGGCTAGATAAAGGGGAAACAATAGATATAAAATATTTGGATTTCCAAAAGGTACTCAATAAGGGATGGCACATAAAGCTACTTAGTAAGAGCCCATGGTGCTGAGGGTATTATATGAGAATGGATTAGCTCACCAAAAGAAGCAATTGGGCTACAGGGGGCATTTTCAGGATGGAAAGCTGCAGTTAATGGACTGCCAAAGCATCAGTGCTGGGTCCAGATTTATTTAGAATATATATTAATGACTTGGATGAAAGAAGTGAATGTATTATAAACAAATTTGAGGATGACACAAAAATTGGTGGGAAAATAAGCAGTAAGGATAACACAGAGTCTACAGATGAATATGGACAGGCCAACTGAGTGTGCAAAAACATAGCAGATAGAATACAATGTGGGAAGATGTGAGATTATGCATTTTCGCAGGAAGTATAGAGCAGCAGAATATTACTTAACTAAGAAAAGACTGGAGAAAGCTGCAGCTCAGAGGTATTTTGGGCTCCTGGTGCATAAATCAGCAAAGGCTAGTACCCAAGTTCAGAAAGTAATAGGGAAGCCAAATGGAATGTTGGTCTGTGCTCAAAGAGAATGGAGTATAAAAATAGGGAAGTCATGCTAAATCTATGCAAGGCACCAGCCAGAACACACCTGAGATATTTAGAACAGTTTTGGTCCCCTTGTCTAAAGAAAGGTTGAATAGGGATATATATTGGCTTTGGAGGCAATTGAGAGAAGGTTCACTAGGTTTATACTGGGTATGGAGGGACTTTTTGATGAGGAGAGGATGATTAGGTTGACGTTTAGAAGAATGAGAGGAGACGATATTAAATGATGCTTGTTAGGGTAGATGCAGAGAGGCAGAGAAGCAGATGCTTTGGATGATTAATATCCAGAGTAAGCCTGACAGACCAGGGAAATGGAATAAAAGCTTACAGTATTGGCCATATGAATACAGGGGATGGATGCTATGAGGGGGAATGGGAGTGGAGTATATGTGGGTTAAGAGGGATCAAGGTGAGATAAGGTGGGGATTGAGGGGTAAGGAGCTAAACATCATTCACAGAATGTGTCAATGTCCACGAGAACTGAGGCAGGCCCCATAATCAGCTTGTCGCATCACCCATTCACCTTCCTTGCTGCCTTGGGCCTACTTATATGGTGGTAGCAGTCTGGAGCCTTGCTCAATCATTTCCAACGCGGAGAAACTTATGAAAGTGGGAAGAAGTGATGAGTTCTGGACAATAAGCTGTTAGGTCTGAAGGTTGATAAGTCTCCAGGGCCTGATGGTCTGCATCCCAGGGTACTGAAGGAGGTGGCTCGGGAAATCGTGGATGCGTTGGTGATTATTTTCCAGAGTTCAATAGATTCGGGGTCGGTTCCTGAGGATTGGAGGGTGGCTAATGTTATACCACTTTTTAAGAAAGGTGGGAGAGAGAAAGCAGGTAATTATAGACCAGTTAGTCTGACCTCAGTGGTGGGAAAGATGCTGGAGTCTATTATAAAGGATGAAATTACTGCACATCTAGATAGTAGTAACAGGATAGGACAGAGTCAGCATGGATTTATGAAGGGGAAATCATGCTTGACTAATCTTCTTGAAATTTTTGAGGATGTAACTATGAAGTTGGACGAGGGAAATCCAGTAGAGGTAGTGTACCTGGACTTTCAGAAAGCTTTTGATAAAGTCCCACACAGGAGGTTAGTGAGTAAAATTAGGGTGCATGGTATTGTGGGCAAAGTACTAGATTGGATTGAAAATTGGTTGGCTAATAGGAAACAAAGGGTAGTGATAAACGGCTCCATTTTGGAATGGCAGGCAGTGACTAGTGGGGTACCACAGGGATCCGTGCTGGGACCACAGCTTTTTACAATATATGTTAATGATATAGAAGATGGTATCAGCAATAACATTAGCAAATTTGCTGATGATACAAAGCTGGGTGGCAGGGTGAAAAGTGATGAGGATGTTAGGAGATTACAGGGTGACCTGGACAAGTTAGGTGAGTGGGCAGATGCATGGCAGATGCAGTTTAATGTGGATAAATGTATGGTTATCCACTTTGGTAGCAAGAACAGGAAGGCAGACTACTACCTCAATGGAATCAATTTATGTAAAGGGGCAGTACAGAGAGATCTGGGTGTTCTTGTACACCAGTCAATGAAGGCAAGCATGCAGGTACAGCAGGTAGTGAAGAAGGCTAATAGCATGTTGGCCTTCATAACAAGAGGAATTGAGTATAGAAGCAAAGAGGTGCTTCTGCAGCTGTACAGGGCCCTGGTGAGACCACACCTGGAGTACTGTGTGCAGTTCTGGTCTCCAAATTTGAGAAAAGACATTCTGGCTATTGAGGGAGTGCAGCGTAGGTTCAGCGTGGAATGGCAGGATTACCTTACACTGAAAGACTGAAGCGACTGGGCTTGTATACCCTTGAGTTTCGAAGATTGAGAGGGGATCTGATTGAGACGTATAAGATTATGAAAGGATTGGACACTCTGGCAGTAGGAAACATATTTCCACTGATGGGTGAGTGCCGAACCAGAGGACACAGCTTAAAAATACGGGGTAGACCATTTAGGACAGAGCTCAGAAGAAACTTCTTCACCCAGAGAGTGGTGGCTGTGTGGAATGCTCTGCCACAGGGGGCAGTGGAGGCCCACTCTCTGGATTCATTTAAGAAGGAGTTGGATAGAGCTCTCAAAGATAGTGGAATCAAGGGTTATGGAGATAAGGCAGGAACAGGATACTGATTAGGAATGATCAGCCATGATTATATTGAATGGCGGTGCAGGCTCGAAGGGCTGAATGGCCTACTCCTGCACCTATTGTCTATTGTCTATCTATTGTCTATTGTCTAATAATGTTTAAAACAGCATGATTCATATTTCCTGATGTCAAGGGAATAATTTGGATCTTTGCCTCTCCTCATACCTGTCCTCAATTACAGAATCATTGCTAGAACCCAACACTTTCCCAACTGCACCTCGAGTGTGAATAAAGCTTTAAATCTGGCTGAGTTTACACACTTAAACGTGGTGACTGTGGATTCAAGGGAAGGGGTTTGTGACTTACACACTATTAATTCTCTTCTAGCGTCCTGAGCCAGCACAGATTGTTGGGATGAAAGTCTTTCTTATCTTTTGACAGCAAAAGAAGAGTTACAATTTTACAGAATACTATTCCTGGTGTCTAGTGTTATTTGCCATCTCTATCAGTATGTGGCAGTGTGTAATAATTGTTTGCGGTGGTTCTTGCCACTAATCCACCTTTATTAGACTTTGTCATAAGACTATCTAGTGAGTTGTGATACAATATCAAACATAAATAAGTATCTACAGAAGAGACACTGTTCTTAGATAAGAAGAAGGGTTATTGCAAGGTAGCAATAAGTACAACTATATTCGACTTGCATAATTACTAAAACCTTAGCGAACTGATACACATACATTTGTTCACTCTGACAGAATAAAACTTATTGTCTGCACCTACAGTCTGTGTGCAATGTGAGTGGGGTGGAGTCAATGTAACATGACCATTAACAACTTCAGAGCCATTACTTCATACAACATTTTCCCAAAGCTGTTTTCTTCTTCCCCACAGTTAACTTATTATACAATGATGTGTTATGATAGTTTAATATTTAATATATTTTGTGGATTTGAATTTGATGGATTGTGGATTCCTGTTTTGTTAATCAGTTAAATGAACGAAAACTGGAACTCTTATCATCGTGCATTTCTTGAGAATCACTTGGCTGGTCTTGTTTGCTTGAACTCATTTTAGGAAAATACCTCCAGGTTTTTGGTTTTCATTTGGGGAAAGTCTGCTACAGAACAAGCTGCTCATCTCATTTCTTCTATTTCTGAAGCATCTTTGTGATATATTCATTGTGAAACTTGATTCTGTTCTTTTGAAATGAAAAAGAATTATGGGAAAATATGATATACACTTTGGTTTATATATAATTATTTGTGATGATACAGCTCAAAGTGTCTCATTTAAAAATCACCTTTGACATAGCGGCCTCCTTTTATCCTCCTTTTAAACCTGCCAATTTACTATTATTGAAAGGAATATCTGTTGTCATGTAGGCACACATAACTATTCTGTATTAAGAACATCCTAACAACAGTGGTGACATCAATGACTAACAAAATCACTTTGTCAATTGTGCCAGTTCAAGGATAATATTGGCTAGGATATCGGGACAATGCTTGCACGTTCTTTAAATATATAAGATGATTAATGTTTAGCGAAGACAGGTAGATTTGATCTCAATTTTAAATTCTTTCCAAAGATTTAAATTTGAGTTCTGTTGGAAGATCTTCATTCCAAGTATCAACTTATCTTTTCTCCTGATGCGGATGGTCCTGCGGTGTATCTCCAGGACTATTTTGTTTCATTGTTTCAAGAACTTTGAATTTAAATATATATGACTTCCTTTGTTTTGAAGTTTAAATAGTTCCTTTACAAAGTTTGAAGTATGTGGAAAGCCAGAGTTTGAAGTCATTGATACACAGATCTCAAAAACTCCTTTTTCTCACACTGCTCTTAATTTTAAAATCCGGTGAACTGTTGTTTAGTCTTTTTTGGAGTTACTTGCATCTTCACTGTATGCCTTAATTTATTTCGAATCATGGACTGAAGTACATCACACATATACCACTAAGATTAATATTTTGCATCAATATGACAACAAAATGAGTGTTGTCAGTGAACCCTTAAATACACAATTTCAGTAAGTTTAAAACAAAACATAATTTTTGCTACAATACTACATAATGGAATAGATTTTCAACTTTACATCTTGATGTAACTTCGTGACACATGCAAATCAGCCTCTATAAACAGGTAGAGCTTCAGTAATACAGTACTAGCATTGCAAACTAAAAATCTACCCCAATGATGTCTCAAGCCATTTCCTCATCTCCTTCTTATTTTAGCTTCTGCCATTTCACTTGTGGTCACCACAATGCTGATCAATCAGCCTTTGCCATCTCATCCAGCTCGAACCATTTCCAATTCTGCTGAGTTTAAGTCTCTCACCAACAAATCTTTCTAGCTACTGTTGAGCTTTCCTCTTCTCCTGATTCCTGGCATTCCATTTTTATCACCTACCTCACCACATTTCTCCCCTCTCTCCACAACACATGGCCACACTATTTCAATTTCTACTTGCCTACTTCCTTGGATTCTCCCACAATCTTTGTTGACTCCCTGACGTGTGGTTCCTGATATTTCCTTTTCTCATTAATTTAGACATTCATCTCAACATCCCCGTTTGATTTATGTTTAGTTGTGGTTCCTGTCTTCTTGAAGTTGTCCAGTTTTCTGACTATATTCCAAGGCTGGCCTCACAACTGCATTGTATGTTCTTCTTGTCGCACCTCTTCCAGTTACTCCAATCAGAGCTGATCCATTGCTTAATTTCCTATTCCTGTCAAACTGTACCTTTGATACACACTGAATTATTGTTGAGAATTATATTCATGTTCTGTACTCATCCATCTTACTAACTATCATAAGATTGCTTGCAAACATTTCAGTGTCAATAGTAGCATGTTTGGTAGTCTTGTCTCTAAGATAGAAAAATTGTGAGTCAAAATCTCACTTCACAACCTAGACATAACAGTTAAAATGAAAACACCAATGCAGGCCTGACTCAATGCTATCTTGTTGGAGGCACAGCCTTTGGGATGTGATTTCAAACCAAGTGGTCTGTCAGGTGGGCATAAGAGATCAGGTCAGGCAGCATCCAGGGAACAGGAGAATTGACGTTTCGGGCATAAGCCCTTCTTCAGGAATCCTGAAGAAGGGCTTATGCCCGAAACGTCGATTCTCCTGTTCCCTGGATGCTGCCTGACCTGCTGCGCTTTTCCAGCAACACATTTCCAGCTCTGATCTCCAGCATCTGCAGACCTCACTTTCTCCTCCGGGCATAAGAGATCACTTGGTATCTATTTCGAAGCGGAGTAAAGGCTTTATTACATATGGTCAATATTTATCTTTCAATTAACCATCATAAAAATAGATTAGCTTTTCATTTTCTCTTCATTTGTTTTGGGATTGTTTTGTACGCAATTTGACTGAAGTGTTTCCTATCACACAACAGCAACTGCATTCATAAGCAGTTCATTGGCTAGGAAACATTTGGGGATAGTCTGTGTTCATGTAAGATGCTTGATTTGTTCAGGATTTCTTTTCCTTTTTTATTTTCTAAGGTCCAGTGAAATCAGTTCTTTTTAAATGAGAAAAGCATTTATTGAATATTACAGTTTATTTAAGATATTTCTGGAAGAATGCTAAGAAAGTAATTTTATTTATGCTTTATTGTCCAAACCATATAATAAGTTGTATTTTCTTTTACAGGGGATTAAAAGCTTAAGGTTGAGCTTTCACACATGACATTTACTTTGGCTTGCCTTTATTGCAGAGATAAAGCTGCTGCATTTAAATAGGGAATTAATGGCTTAATATTTATTGACTTAAAAATGAATGTCAGTGGTGGGCCATGTGGTGTGTGAATGTTTCCACATGCTTCATCACAGATCAGTGGGGTTACTAGCAATTAGAAGTTTGCAAGCATGCCAACCAGTTTGTTTTCCTCCTCTTCTCCCTGTTCTAACATTGCCAGACTTAAAACAGGCAGCATTTCATGAACAATCAAGCTACTGATGTTTCTCTGGACTGGATGTAATGCTAATCCATTTGTTGGCTTGAAGCTGGGGCCACCTATACTAACTAGAAAAAGCAGATTGGATATGGAAGCCTGGATGAAGAGTTCACAGAATGCTTTTGAGATAGTCTCTCAGAGTAATACATTTTGGGTCTAAGCAAGTTATACTAGACTTGGTATTGTGTAATGTAACAGGTTGAATTAATGACTTCAGAGCAAAAGCACCCCTAGATAGCAGTGACCAAACTATGGCTGAATTTTATATCCAGTTTGAAATGGAGAAGATTACGTATGAGACTAGCGTCTTCAACTTTAATAAAGGCAACGTTGCGGACCTGAAATCTGAGCAAGCTGATGTGATCTCAGAGCTGGAAATGTGTTGCTGGAAAAGTGCAGCAGGTCAGGCAGCATCCAAGGAGCAGGAGAATCGACGTTTCGGGCATGAGCCCTTCTTCAGGAATCCTGAAGAAGGGCTCATGCCCGAAACGTTGATTCTCCTGCTCCTTGGATGCTGCCTGACCTGCTGCGCTTTTCCAGCAACACATTTTCAACTCTGATCTCCAGCATCTGCAGTCCTCACTTTCTCCCCGATGTGATCTCAGACACAAGATTATGGATAGTTCATTAAACAAGCAGTGGCAGACATTTAAGAGAATATTTCATGATACTCAGAATATATATGTTCCTACTATAAAGAAAACTTCTAAGGGGAAGACCAAGCATCATGACTCAGTAAGGATTTCAGAAAGCAACAAAAATAATGAAAAGTCATATAGATGTTAAAAATGAATGGCAGGTCCAAGGATTAGCCCAAATATAAACAACAGCAGGAAATGACTTATGAAAAATCAGCAGAATGAAATTAGAGTCTGAGATGAAGGTACGCAAAAATGGACAGCACATGTTTCTATAGATATTTAAAAAGGAAACATTCAGTGAATTCTAATCCTAGAGAAAATGAGATGAGGAGTTAATAGAAGATGATAAGGTGATGATACATGAAACAAACAGATGTTTTGCTGCTGTCTTCACTATAGAGTATATATTAAAAAATAATAGTAGTAAATCAGGAGGTAGAAGAGAAAGAGGATCATGGTGAAGTTACGATCACCACGGATCGTGTACCAGCAAACTGATGGAGCTGCAGCAGACAAGTCTCTGGGTCCTGATTGCCATCTACCTGGGATCTTATAACAGGCAACAAATGTGTGACTACTGATTTTCCAGAACTATTAGATTCAGGAGAGGCTCCATCAGACTCAAAAGGAGCAAATATGACTCCTGTATTCAAGAAGAGATGGAGCCAGAAAATACAAAACTATAGGCTGAATCTTAAATTCTTTGACAGTATTTGTTTTGACAAGTTTCTTGGAGGGATTTTTGCCATGAGACCTGGTGACATCATTCACTGCATCTTACCAAAGTTGCCTCATTAACAACCCACCCCTGCCCTCTCACCAGATTCTATCCCCATTCTATTACTTGCCATTCACTGGATATCTGCCAAAGACGAGCATCTCTACACTCACACCATTTTTGAAAGATTGCTGTGTACCTGAACGAGCACTGGCTTCTTGAGAGTCGTCAGGAGGTGTTGGAGAAGGGGAAATGTCCCTGCAATTCTCCAACTGGGATCCTGGTAGATGGGGTGGTAAAGAGGAGGGGTGTCATTTCCCTGGAGGACCAGAAGAGACTGTGCACTTGACCGTATCAGCCTGGTCCCAGGTTGCCACCAAATTGCTTTAGTCCAGAGGAATGGCTGGCAGTATCACAAGCATGTCACTAACCTTCTCTGTTCCATCAGGGTAAGCACCACAGTCCACTCTGCTACCTCTCACTCACTCTACCTTTGCTACTGCACCCACATCTGACCAAGGTTTGTACTCTATCTGCCTTTAAAAGCTTTCCACGCCCTATCTCATTTCCCATGCCTCCTCTACCACAACTGGGTCCAACATAACCTACCCTGCATTACCTCAGCACTGTATACTCACTCAACCAGGAAACCTTATCACCCTTCAACCATCTACACTAGCACTCATAGCTCTGTCACCCATTTACATCAAAATCATTCCTTCTCTTTTCCACAATCCAGGAGAAGACAGCCCTCCCCCACACACACACATGGAAAGGGCCCAGAAAGATGTAGGGGTGTCCAACATCAGGCTCCTCACCCATCATAAGTAGAGAATCTTAATTTTTGCAGGAGAAGACTTAGATAGCTGAGGTACGGAGGGATTGAGATGTTCTTTCGCATGGCTGAGTGCTTAAGGAATGTTATCTTTAATTATTAGAGGAATTGTACGTAAAATTAGGAATGTTATGCTTCAGTTATGCAGGCATTGGTAGACCACATATTGAATACTTTGTGAAGTTTTGGTCTCCTTATTTAAGGAAAGATATAAGTGCATTGGAGATAGTTCAGAAGAAGTTTACTAGATTAATACCCCGGAATGCACATGATATATTATGAGGGAAGGTTGGACAGACAGTGGTTGTTCCAATTGGAATTTGGAAGAGTGAGAGGTGACTTGGTTCAAGTCTATAAGCTTCTGTATGGTCATCACAAAGTGGAAATGGAAATAAAATGTTTTCTATTGTGGATGAGTCCCGAACGAGGGATAACTTCATTAGAATTAGGGATCACCCTCTTATGACAGCGATGCCAGAATCATCTCTTAGAGGGTTGTACAATTTGGAACTCTTACCTCAGGAGATGATGGAGACAAGGTCATTGAATATTTTTAAGGCAGATAGATACAGGGGAGTGGGGTGATGAGGTAGGGATAGATGAACACAGGTAGAGGGTATGACCTGGTTGGTAGCTGGAAGCAAGTGTTGATCAGAGGAATGGAAGGGAGGGGGAGGGACTGAGAAGGGAGTCAGGAGTTGGGAAGGGAGGTTATTTGAAATTGGAGAATTTGTTGTTAAGTCCTCCAGGCTATAGGCTGTTCAGATGGAAGATGAGGTGTTGTTCCTTCAACCTGTGGTCTGATTCAAAGTGGCAATGGAGGCGGCCAAGGATGGTCATGTAGGAAAGGGAGTAGGATAGGGAATTAAAATGGGCAGTGATTGGACTTTCCGACCGCAAATTAGAGGAACAATACCTCATCTTTCCCCTTAGCAGTTGATAGCCCAGAGGACTTAACATTGAGTTCTCTGATTTTAAATTACCTCTCTGCCCATCCCCTGACTCCCTTCCTAGGCTCTCCATTCCATTCCTCTGGTCAGCCCTTCCTTCCAGCTACTAACTGGATTCATTCCTCCCATCGACCCACCAGGTTGTACCCTCTACATGTGTTCACCTATCCCTACCTCACCAACCCGCATCCCTCCCCCTCTAATCACAAAATGTTGGCAATTAAGTGCAGGCCTTTTTTACACCCATGACATAAAGCAACTCTCTGTGTCACCTCTTATCCCTGTTGGTGCAGAAATATCGATATTGAAAGAAAATCTCGACCATCGATATCTTTGCAATTTTCTCTCACTTCTGTAGCAGACACTGTTCAAGCTTATAACGACAATCACAGTTTCAGTACATTGCAAAAGTATCATATTGGATTGGCTAACACTGTACAAGCATAAGGCAGAATTCTGGTGGTTGGGGAAGGTTTGGTAAACATTTTCATTTGGCTTGGATTCAAACCGCAGACATCACCAATGTACACAGTAATATAGTTGATGACGCAGACTATACATATCAGAATCCTTTCTTAATTATTGGATTTTGCAAACTGAAATGACTCAAAACTAGGGTGTATCACTGGATGAATCAATTCATCGCCAAGGATATTAAACCCAGTTATTACGCGAGGCGGTTAGCAAAGCTGTCATTCCAGATATTATCCATTTCCTGCAATGCAAAAATAGCTGTTCATGACTCCACAGTCACCATGAAGCTTGACTGAGATAGAGTTATTCACAGACACAAATCATAGTGCAAAGTTGACATCTGACAGTTTATGTCACTAACATAGAAATGTTTCAATATCGCAGAATGGTTCTAGTATATTCCAGTAGATTGTTTCTTCAGCCTTGCAGGGATGGTCAACCTACATGATGATGACATTGTCAATAAAAGGGCCTAAGCTAAGTAGAATCTGCAATTATCAGCAAAGCTCACTCAACTTGAACAACATAATTTTATGCTCAGCAAGGTCAAAAGCATATGTGTAGCATCTGTGATTGACTTTCTGCAGTGTAGAATGTCAGAACTGGTGCAAAGTCTGTACACAACAATGTCAAAGCAATTCATATGCTTCTGATCCTATCTAATATGGCAGAGTTGGCATTACTCCTAGGTATGACTAATGTTTATCACAAATTTCGTCCTAAAATGCAGAGCCTCTTCAGAAGCTACTGTGCAAAGATGCTCAATGGGAATGGGCAATTACACAGCAAATAGTATTTGACAGTTTAAAGATGAGGATAGCATATCTGGCTTTCTTTATTCATTTCAAAGTATGTGCTAAATCATATGTCACAACAGATGTATTAGGAGCCATAGGAGCTGTACTTTTGCAGTATTTGAAATAAAGTGAATGAATCACTTACGTACTACACCTGTTCTCAGAGACTGAACACAAATACTCAACTGGAGAGTGGGAAGCACGAGCCTGCATTTGTGCTTGTGAGTAGAGGCATATGTATCTTTACAGTAGAAAGAATCAGCCTGCTGGCCAGAATAGACCTCTGCATAGAAGAGTATATTAAATACCGTATAACATGTTCAATCCGTGAAAATCTGTTGAACTATTTTCCTGCCTCCACAAGTTACCCTGTGGCCAAGAAAATCATGGCAACAAGTCCTAGTAGATATTTTTGGAGAATTGCAAATAGAAGCAAGCAATTGATGTTTTATGGTTGTTGTTCATGGCCACCAAAGCAAATGCCCAGAAATCACAAATTCGATACCCACCACTTCAGGTCATTGACATTGTGGGAGCAAGTGAGGACTGCAGATACTGGAGGCCAGAGTCAAAAAGGGTGGTGCTGGAAAAGTACAGGAGGTCAGGCAGCATCCAAGGAACAGGAGAGTCAACATTTCAGGCATAAGCCCTTCATCAGGACCTTCCTGACCTGTTGTGGTTTTTCAGCGCCCCCATTGACATTCTGGCCAAGCCGTTTACAAAATGACTAGCACTAGCACTGGTGACTAGCACTGTATACAATGGACCAAGTTTGTTTTTGGTCAGTTCACAGAATTACTATCAAGTTAAGGAGTCATCTACCAAGTGATATTGTAATATAATCCAAAATTTAATGGCGGCATTTGATTATTCTATAATAAATGTAAGTTTAAAAATTAATATGTTGGATGGGACAAAGTGTGAATAATCCAGTCATATCCTACTTTGCACAATATATAATGTCTATAAGGGCACTGGAGTTACAGCAGTAGGGTGGAGGAGTGGGATGATCTTTGGGGGGTCGGTAAAGACTTGATGGGTTTAAAGGTCTCTATCTGCACTGTCGGGATTCTATGAAATTTATGACTAGTTATAATTTTTGCATTCTGTGATCATCCTTAGATTGTAACTACTGGCCACTAAAAATTTCAGAAGGAAAGCAGAATAAACTGCAAAGTCAAACAAGGAACCAAAATATGAGCTTGGAGAATGGGCTTACACCAAATGGAGAAATCACAACCATAGGTGTGTCTTATCTCTTCAGGACTAAAGCTTATTAAGTGGCTGCTCAGCAGCAACACTTATATATTGTATGATGATATTAATTTTTTGGGGGGACTTGAGTTTGACAGATTGTGGGAAAATCTGGGCATTTTTTTAAAAACGTTCAATGAAATGATATATTTGAACCTATTCTTAATAAGTCACTTTTTGGAAACCATATTGTTACAGATATTAGCTGGCCTTAGACACTTGGACTCACTTCAGCAAAAGCATCTAACATTTTTTATGATTGGGTTTTGTGGTTGTTTTGTTTTTGCAAAGTTTTATAGTCTTGGCATTTGATTATTGGTTTTCAGTTGGGAGAAACCTGCGAAAGTACAAACTGTTCAGCTTATAGCTCCTGTCTCTGAAAGACCTCTGTGATGAATCAAATGTGAAACCTGGTTGTACGTTTGAAAAGTCTTTGTGATACGGTGTTTCTCAAGCAAACTGTGCCAGACAATATCCCAGAGGCAAATGCCTACGTTTGGGGAGATTTTGTCAAACATGTCAGAACATCAGATTGATAGCCAGCTGAACAGCTCAAACTTTAACCTTTTTGTCTTCAAGAACTAAGATTTATTGCAAAACGTGTTTTCAGAAAAGAATAAAACATTAATTGCTGGAAAAGCTCAGCAGATCTGGCAGCATCTGTGGAAAGAAATCATAGTTAATGTTTCTGGTTAATGTTTCATCAGTTTCAAAGAAGGGTCACTGGACCTGAAAAGTTTAAAGCTGATTTCTCTCCACAGATGCTGCCAGACCTGCTGAGCTTTTCCAGCAATTTCTCTCTTTGTTTCTGTGTTACAGCATCCGCACTTCTTTTGGTTTCCCAAATTGAACCTGTGTAGACAGAAATCCATTTTTTTGTCCTCTTTAGCCTTCATTTTTGTCTGTGTTTTTCCATTTTCAGAGGGGTAAGCATTTATATTTTCATATTACAAACTAAACCTGTAACCAGATTTGTATCTTAATTCAATAAATTTTGTTTTAAAGTAAATCAATAATATTTTGTTTAATAAAGAAAATTTGTTGATGGAAGTTTTTAACTTATGTCTAATACAGGTAAATCAATTGAATTCCTGATGTGAACTGTGGAGAAGAAATTGGTCATAACAATGACAACACAAAGTGAAGCATGAAATGATTAATAGTAAGTGGATCACAATATTTTGAGGATTAGGATACAACATCAAGTTAATTTTGCAGAACCACAACTTTAAACTTGTATATTTTTGCACACTCATAACAGATGATCACATCTCAAAAAAACATTTACGTACCAAAAGAAAACTGACAAGCTAAACTCTAAAACCATTGACTCAATGTAAATATGCTTCTTGTTCAGGACAGTTCAATTCAATACAAGGTCTTTGGTTTCACCAGGAGGATACGATGCAGTGCTCAATTTTTTGATGGTTGATTATGTAAGACTTGTATGTCCTCTCATATTAGTTAATTCTAAGTGTGGTTACTAAGAAAGAAAAAAATAAGCTGCGGCTGGTTGATGTAAGCAGAACTGTTATCTTAAATCATTAAATGAGACTCCTCTTGCAGAAACATAACCTGATACTTATCACCTCAGCATACCTGAGGCATTAAGCAAACAACTACCCAAATTAAGTGATGCAATTTTGGTGGATTAAATGCAGCAGAAGCAGTTCAAGGAACAATGTTTTGGGTTGGGTGGAAAAAGAGGGAATCCAAGTCAAGTTCAATGGGGTCATCTTAGCAATTATACCTAAATAACCAATGTAATTTGTATCTATTCCAGTCATGCAATAATCTATATCTTGAGTATTGCTTAATAAAGACACATTTTATTGAAGCTTGTCATTTTGTATTCATCAGGGTAGTTCAAAACATAGCAAATTAAGGGGATACCTAAACGCCAGCTCGCGGACACCTCCTCCTACTGCCCCCTTGACCATGACCCCACCTCCCACCACCAAACCATCATCTCCCAGTCCATCCAGAACCTCATCACCTCAGGGGATCTCCCATCCACCGCCTCCAACCTCATAGTCCCACAACCCCGCACCGCCCAAAATCCTGACTGCCCCGGCCGACCCATTGTCTCAGCCTGCTCCTGCCCCACCGAACTCATCTCTGCATACCTCGACACGGTCCTGTCCCTCTTAGTCCAAGAACTCCTCATCTACGTTCGGGACACCACCCACGCCCTCCACCTCCTCCAAGATTTTCGCTTCCCCGGTCCCCAACGCCTTATTTTCACCATAGACATCCAGTCCCTGTACACCTCCATCCCCCATCACGAAGGACTTAAAGCCCTCCGATTCTTCCTTTCCCGCCGTACCAACCAGTATCCTTCCATCGACACCCTCCTTCGACTGACTGAACTGGTCCTCACCCTGAACAACTTCTCTTTCCAATCCTCCCACTTCCTCCAAACCAAAGGAGTAGCCATGGGCACCCGCAAGGGCCCCAGCTATGCCTGCCTCTTCGTAGGATATGTGGAACAGTCCATCTTCCGCAGCTACACTGGCACCACCCCCCACCTTTTCCTCCGCTACATCGATGACTGTATCGGCGCTGCCTCGTGCTCCCACGAGGAGGTTGAACAGTTCATCCACTTTACCAACACTTTCCACCCCGACCTCAAATTCACCTGGACCGTCTCAGACTCCTCCCTCCCCTTCCTAGACCTTTCCATTTCTATCTCGGGTGACCGAATCAACACGGACATTTACTACAAACCCACCCTCTCCCACAGCTACCTAGACTACACCTCCTCCCACCCTGCCTCCTGTAAAAACGCCATCCCATATTCCCAATTCCTTCGTCTCCGCCGCATCTGCTCCCAGGAGGACCAGTTCCAAAACCGTACAACCCAGATGGCCTCCTTCTTCAAGGACCGCAATTTCCCGCCAGACGTAGTCGACGATGCCCTCCACCGCATCTCTTCCACTTCCCGCTCCTCCGTCCTTGAGCCCCGCCCCTCCAACTGCCACCAGGACAGAACCCCACTGGTCCTCACCTACCACCCCACCAACCTCCATGTACAACGTATCATCCGCCGTCATTTCCGCCACCTCCAAACGGACCCCACCACCAGGGATATATTTCCCTCCCCTCCCCTATCAGCATTCCGAAAAGACCATTCCCTCCGTGACTCCCTCGTCAGGTCAATACCGTCCCATCAACCCAACCTCCACTCCCGGCACCTTCCCCTGCAACCGAAAGAAATGCAAAACTTGCGCCCACACCTCCCCCCTTACTTCTCTCCAAGGCCCCAAGGGACACTTCCATATCCGAGACAAATTCACCTGCACCTCCACACACATCATCTATTGTATCCGCTGCACACGATGTGGCCTCCTCTATATTGGGGAGACAGGCCGCCTACTTGCAGAACGTTTCAGAGAACACCTCTGGGACACCCGGACCAACCAACCCAACCACCCCGTAGCCCAACACTTTAACTCCCCCTCTCACTCCACCAAGGACATGCAGGTCCTTGGACTCCTCCATCGCCAGACCATGGCAACACGACGGTTGGAGGAAGAGCGCCGTATCTACTGCCTGGGAACACTCCAACCAGAAGGGATGAACTCAGATTTCTCCAGTTTCCTCATTTCCCCTCCCCCCACCTTGTCTCAGTCAAATCCCTCGAACTCAGCACTGCCTTCCTAACCTGCAATCTTCTTCCTGACCTCTCCGCCCCCACCCTATTCCGGCTTATCACCCTCACCTTGACCTCCCTCCACCTATCACAATTCCAACACCCCTCCCCCAAGTCCCTCCTCCCTACCTTTTATCTTAGCCTGCTGGACACACTTTCTTCATTCCTGAAGAAGGGCTTATGCCCGAAACGTCGATTCTCCTGCTCCTTGGATGCTGCCTGACCTGCTGCGCTTTTCCAGCAACACATTTTCAGCTCTGATCTCCAGCATTTGCAGTCCTCACTTTCTCCTCGATACCTACATTTATACTATATGAGAGGAAAGTGCAGCTTGGTTGGCAAACAGATTGATTCATCCAGGGGTTGCCATGGGAAATGTACCAGCCAATTATGATTAATAGTTAACTATTTGGGTTTTATGTAATTTTAAATCAGCGAGGTTGACTCTGATTGGTGAAGGCATTGTCCTAAGAACTAAACTAATGAATGGCTGCTGTCTATTTTTGTTGAGATGAACCAGATAAATGTGTACGTTCTTTCCATTTGCAAAGAACACGGCTTTGTATATTAAAATATTAGCTTCCAGTATATGTAAGAACACTGCACGTCAGCTGAAAACCTCACTTCAGAGCTAGTAAGAGGTGCAGAAAAGGCAACGTGGACTAGAAAGAGGGTAAAAAAAAACATTAGTCAGATTTGTCACTTACAGGGTCCTTAGAGAAGAAGGATTTGTAGGGAGCAGCTCTTATTCAGGTTTGACAGGGAAGCAGCTGTTTTTAAATTTCATGGATTCAGTTTAAAAAAAATCCCACAAAATATCAGGATGGAAGGAATAGGAATAAAAGAAGAACACTTACTGAAATAACTCCAAGGAGGCTGGCAACCCATCACTAATCACCTTATACTTACACATGACACTGACCCAGCTAGCTCAGAGCCCATTCCTAGAGTGACAACACTTATATCTGTCAGCCATGACTCCCTGATTGGACCAGGTTAACAGCCCCAATCAGGGAACTCATATTTAATGAGGTCCACCTGGCTGACCTCATTCCAATCACTGCACTTACCTTTCATCTTGGGCATCACCACTGCAATGAGTACACACCATGAATCAAGAGTCATTCAACTCATTTACAGTGAGAATGCAACATCAGAAACATCGTAGAGCAGAGTTAAGACAACAAAAAGGCAATTTAAATATTTTAGAGATCGAGTCTGACAGAAGAAGAAAAATTTTAATACTGTGATAAGACTGGCAGGTAGACAATTTAAACCACGGATTTGATGGGAGGATTTATTCAGGCCACAGCCACTTGAGTTTATTTGAAAATTGGAAACAAGGATGTGTATTGTGCTTAATTCCACAAAAGGTAGGAAAAATTCATTCTGATTACTTAAAAGCCAGGACACCTACACCCCACCAGCTTCTGTTCCCAGCAAACAAACAAGATGCAAGTTTGTATTTAAAAGAATTTGAAACTTAAAGGAAGTAAAATAGTGCAACACTTTTCCCTATAAAATAAGGAACAGTGTTAGAAGGAAACAGTAGAGCATTTCTATTATAAGCATTTAAAAGCTGGGTAATGGACAATGTAAAAGTAGATATGTAGCTGCATACTTAAATGCTAATGTTTGGGGGTAGATTTTGTGTATGGTAATAATTTGGAAAGGGTTAATGTTGAAGAATATGTTTTCTGAACTCATACATTCTTGGGTGGAGCAAGAGGGCAGCACAGCTTAAGATGTGTTGGGATCAAATATGTACTCAACCCAACCTCCACTCCCGGCACCTTCCCCTGCAACCGCAAGAAGTGCAAAACTTGCGCCCACACCTCCCCCCTCACCTCCCTCCAAGGCCCCAATGGATCCTTCCATATCCATCGCAAATTCACCTGCACCTCCACACACATCATTTACTGTATCCGTTGCACCCGATGTGGTCTCCTCTACACTGGGGAGACAGGTCGCCTACTTGCAGAACATTTCAGAGAACACCTCTGGGACACCTGCACCAACCAACCCAACCGCCCCGTGGCTGAACACTTTAACTCCCCCTCCCACTCCGCCAAGGACATGCAGGTCCTTGGCCTCCTCCATTGCCAGACCCTGACCACATGACACCTGGAGGAAGAGCGCCACATCTTCAGGAACCCTACAACCACATGGGATGAATGTAGATTTCTCCAGCTTCCTCATTTCCCCTCCCTCCACCTTATCTTAGTCCCAACCCCCGGATTCAGCACCGCCCTCTTGACCTGCAATCTTCTTCCCAACCTCTCCGCCCCCACCCCCTCTATGGCCTATCACCCTCACCTCCTTCCACCTATTGTAGTCCCAGCGTCCCTCCCCCAAATTCCCTCCCCCCTATCCTTTATCTCAGCCCGCTTGGCACACCAGCCTCATTCCTGAAGAAGGACTTATGCCCGAAACGTCGATTCTCCTGCTTCTCGGATGCTGCCTGGCCTATTGTGTTCTTCCAGCAGCACATTTTTCAACTCTGGTCTCCAGCATCTGCACTCCTCACTTTCTCCTATCAAATATGTAAATCCTGGTTCTTGCTCATTTTTATAATTAAGTTGAATCTGCCATTATAACTTGTAACCACAAAGGCTTACTGTATTTTAGAGAAGTGTTTCTTGTTGGGACATATTAGTGGTTCATCCTCTACCACTATTAAACATAATGGCCTTTGGATCCATTGCAGAAAGGAGGATTGGTGGCAGCATCTGACAAATAGCTGGTAGTAGTTAGTTCTGCAACACGTACGACAGTTATTATAAATCAATTGCATCCTTACTCACTCCAAGGATCATGACATGAAGGTGGTCACCAGAGTGAAGTCCCAGTGACTGGAACTGGTAATCCCATAATGAGTAAGTGTTTTCAGGATAATAGAGAAGAAAATCAGCAGAATGGGCTGTAATTTTATTTGAGATGGAGTTTCAAGTTGCTTCTGAACTGTTCTATCACTAACGATGGAAGTATTCTGTAAGTCCCAAGAAAAGAGAAGTAATAAAGTATATAACCATTACAAAATTGATATTTTTCTGTCAACAATGAATCAGAACATGTCAAACTGATTGGCATTAAAAAGCACAAACTACTTTCATATATATGACTACTGGAGACTGATTGTGGAAAACCAGTAATTTCTTAAACTAGCTGGGGAGTGGGGGTGGTGTGTAAGGCAAATAGTGCGGTGGCATAATAAACCAACACATATTGGAGGCTCACAGTTCATGCTGCATCTCTTGAGCTCCTGAATGCATTTTCTAAATTGTCCATTAATAAAAACCCAGATGATTAACACACTGTTAGTTTTTTTAACAGGTATCACCACAATCTACACATAATATAAATAGAATTATGAAAATAATGAAAATTCATTCAATCTCTTAAAATTCTGAACAGAGTAACTCTCTTGATTAGGCAGCCAAGATGTGAATTAATGAAAGTAATTTATTGAGAAGAATTAAGCTTAAACATCAGTTAAATTTTGAATTTAAATCTGATTTCTCCAGTGGGGAGTTGTTAAGGTTAATTTACAATTAGAAAACGCTTTAATTTTAAAAAATTACAAAATCTATTTAAATATGTACCAATTGCTGGTGGATGTGAACTGCATCTATATGATTTCTTCTATTGGCAAGTTAAATCAGTTGGAAACAGAATTCCTCATACCTGTTTTAGAGCCCGTTCAATATCAATTCCTTGGCTCCAAGGTACTGCAGGATTGGCTAAGCAGTCTCCAGTAGTTACTCTTCTTGAGATATCAATCCGTTGCCTTCGTAGATACCGAAAAGCTTCAGCGATGACGAATATTCCATCATAGGTCAAAGCAGCAGTAAACTGAATTGGAGAAGAAAAATGTGGTTTTTATCAACATGCAACATAGAAACCTAATTGCGAAGTTTGGTCAGGTAATCATTGTGGAAATATCCATTTCCAAGGATTGACATTTTACTCAGTTACTGCTTTCAGTTCTTGGCTGAGATCCTAAATAAAGATGCATTTGGCAGCAAGATGTCATAGGATTGAAGCTGTTTCGTACATGTATAACCCTTGCTATTGGAGATCACCAACTTACATTGATGTCCCACTTGAGAGTATTGACAGATAAGACAATCACCCACTCACAGCTGAATTGTGGAGCATGCAATAAAAGTGATCAAGAGAGCAGAGCTAAACAGAAAACAAAATTCAAAACATAAAAATGAAAGAAAAGCATCTATGTGTCCAGTTAAATAGCACTGAGATTACAATCTTACATGCTGTGGAAAAAATTAAATCCACATGAACTATTTAACTATTCCTTACCACTCTTACTGAAAAACTGCACACTTGTCACCTTTTCATGTCTCATTAAAGCTCTCTTTGAAGTTGATATCTTATTATGCACATAAGGTGTTTTGTATTAAATCTGTCCAACACTATTTTGTGCAGCTGCTAATTCTGTGATTGTATTACAATAGTGCTTGAAAAAGAAGATTGTGCAGTGTAGAAAGCAAAGCTACTTCTCTATTTGAATGCTTAAAGAGCAAAGATCCAATTTTAATCTGAGAAACATTGAATGCATTAGCTTTATGTCTCTTTTATGTTTGACATTGGTATTTACCAAATTCACAGTTGTCTCATAATGAAACATCATTTCAACAGCAAACCTTTATTTATGTGGACCTACCCATGGTATTGCTCAAGTATGTTGGAATTTACACTTGCTTTATGATTCTCATTGTAAGCACTATTTGTACAAGAGCTTGTTCAAGCAGCGGTGGAAGCTTAGCTTGCAGATGAGCTGGAGCCAAAGGGTGTGTACAAATCAAGCTTTGGCAGGCAACAAGTAACCAACTGGTCTATGGACGAGTGACCAGTTTCAATATCAAAGGCCTTCTGCCTGCCAACAACAATGCAATTGGCTCCCAGCTGGCTGAGTAGCTGGGGGTGCAAATGTTTTACTGGAAACCATTGGATCTCCGGAGGAGAAGGAGCTGATTTTGCTCTTCAATAAAAGGCATCTCAAGCCTGAAGTTAACCAATGCATTTCCCTTTCCAGCTGCTGTTAGCTGTGATTTTGAATTGATAAGTCTAAGACCTTTACAAGTGGGAAACAGTCACCCTGTGCATCCTGTAAACAGGTAAACATATTGGGAGAAGCTATGTTCTGATCAGCAGAAGAATCATCTCAGCAAACTTTGTACAGGAACTACTGAATTGCCTTTCTCCTCCACCCATAACACTCATCCTTTTTTTCTGCCTGTATGTCTGTTTGTAGAAGGGGAGCTTCTAAAGGGGTTAGAGTTTTAACTAGTACACTTAAGTTGTATTATTTGAGTACAGGAGTTTGGAGGTCATGTTGCGGCTGTACAGGACATTAGTAAGGCCACTGTTGGAATATTGCATGCAATTCTGGTCTCCTTCCTATAGAAAAGATGTTGTGAAATTTGAAAGGGTTCAGAAAAGATTTACAAGGATGTTGCCAGGGTTGGAAGATTTGAGCTATAGGGAGAGTTGAATAGGTTAGGGCTGTTTTCCTTGGAATGTATGCGGGATAGTTTCCTCGACCAATATGTCGAAGAACCAACTCCAGCACAAGCCACCCTCAACTGGGTATTGTGTAATGAGAGAGAATTAATTAGCAACATTGTGGTGTGAGATCCTTTGGGGAAGAGTGACCATAATGTGCTAGAATTCTTCATTAAGATGGACAGTGACACAATTAATTCAGAAACTAGGATCCTGAAATTAAAGAAAGCTAACTTTGATGGTTTGAGGCATGAATTGGCTAGGATAACTTGATCAAGGATTCTTAAGGGGTCGATAGTGGGCAGATAATAGCACACATTAACAAACTTCAACAACTGTATATTCCTATTTGGTGTAAGAACAAAACAGGAAAGGTTGCTCAAACATGGATAACAAGGGAAATCAGGGATATTGTTAAGAGTAAAGAGGAAGCATATAAATTGGCCAGAAAAAGCAGCAAACCTGAGGACTGGAAAAAAATTAAAGTTGAGCAGAGGAGGACAAAGAATCAATTCAGAAAGGGAAAGTAGAATATGAAAGTAAGCTTGCAGAAAACATAAAAACTGACTGCAAATGCTTCTATAGATATATGAAGAGTAAAAGGCCTGTGAAGACAAATGTAGGTTCCTTGCAGTCAGAATCAGGTAATGGATAATTCATAATGGACAATGAGAGATGGCAGACCACTTGAACAAATACTCTGGATCTGCCTTCACTCAGGAGGACACCAATAACCTTCAGAAAATGTTAGGGGACAGAGGGTCAAGCATAAAGAAGGAACTGAAGGAAATCCTTATTAGTCAGGAAATTGTACTGGGGAAATTGATGGGATTAAAACCTGACAAGTCCCCAGGGCCTGATGCTCTGCATCCCAGAGTACTTAAGGAAATGGCCTTAGAAATAACGGATACATTGGCGATCATTTTCCAGCATTACCGAGATTGCATGATCAGCCATGATCTTATTGAATGGTTGTGCAGGCTCGAAGGGCTGAATGGCCTACTCCTGCTCTTGTTTTCTTTATTTCTTAAATGACAAAATTGTACTCGCCTCCACCACTACCTCTGGCAGCCCATTCCAGACACTCAGCACCCTCTGTATGAAAAAACTGTCCCTCTGGATCCTTTTGTATCTCTCCCCTCTCACCATAAACTCTAGTTTATGCCCTCTAGTTTTAGACACTCCTATCATGGGGAAAAGCTGTTGTCTATGCACCTTATCTAAGTCTCTTATGATTTTATAGACCTCTATAAGGTCACCCCTCAGTCTCCTACACTCCAGGGCAAACAATTCCAAGCCTATATTGTCTCTCCTCATAATTCAAACTTTCCAGTCTGGTTAGCATCTTAGTAATCTTTTCTGCACTCTTTCTAGTTTAATCATATCTTTTCTTTAGTAGAGCAACCAGAACTGTATGCAGTACTCCAAATGTAGCGTTACCAGCATCTTGTGCAGTTGCAACTCCTCTACTCAATGGTGTGACCGATGAAAGCAAGCATGCCAAAAGCCTTCTTCACCATCCTGTCTACCTATGACTCCACTTTCAAGGAGCTGTAAACCTGTACCCCTAAATGGTGAACTATTCACTTTTTAAATATATTAACATAAGCTTTTAAAATATATTCAACATTTCCCAATTCCTGACAAAATCTCTTCTGACTTCACCAAGATTACTCATTTTGTTGTTTTGCTAAGATCAGTTTCACTGTCAAAATATGATTTCAGCTCAATTCTTGTCAAAATACCATCCAGGTCCATTCCTACTTTTCCTGCAAACATACTGGTGCTCAGCTCAGTAATAGCACTGCTGTCTCAAACCCAAAAGGGTTTGGGTTTAAAGTTAATTTCAGCAACTTGAACACACACTTAGAGCTGCTGCTTCAGTGCAGTTGTGAGGAGGTACTTCACTATCTTCAAAGAAAAATGAGGCCTCATCAATTGTATGAGGTGGCCATTAAATATTCCCAAAACATTGAATTCTGCACCTCCTGATGCTTCCTGGCTTGCTGTGTTGTTCTAGCCTTCTGCCTGTCTATATTAAATACTCCATAGCATTATGCCATCTCATTTTCTGGTCAATATTCATCACCTACCAAGCCTGAAAAGAAATGATTTGATCATTGTCTCATGTCAGTTTGTGGGACTTTGCACTGGCTGCTATATATCCTTAAATTACAATGGAAATTGTACACCAAAAAGTACTTCACTGATTGTAAAGTGGTTTATCGTGTGAAACGTTGTGTTTCTTTTACCTCTTCATTCAACAACCTTATGTTAAACAGTTGGCAAAAAAGTGTCCCCTAAAATTGTCCCCTTGGGTGGCACAGTAGCTCAATGGTCAACGCTGCTACCTCACAGTGCCAGGGACCCAGGGTTCAATTCCAGCCTCAGGTGACAATCTGTGTGGAGTCTGCACATCCTTCTTGTGCCTGGGTGAGTTTCCTCCAGGTGCTCCATTTTCCTGCCACTGTCCAAAGATGTGCAAGTTAGGTAGATTGGGCATGTTAAATTGGCATAGTGTCCAGGGGTGTACAGACTAGGTAGATCAGCCATGGGAATTTCAGGTTACAGGGATAGGTGGAGGGGGATTGGTTTGGGGTGGGATGCTGTTCAGAGGATTGGTGTAGCCTTGGTGGGCTGCATGGCCTGCTTCCACACTGTAGGGGTTCTATAATCTATTCTATGATCTAATGAATCTCTTCTAGCCAGCAAGAGGTAATGAGATTCCAAACTTAGGCAGTTAGCTGTGCTCACTCATTTTTCTTCCTGGCCAGGTAGAAGTGAAGACGGAATCTGGAACAAAAGATTTAAAATATTCTCTACTCATTTGTATTGAATTGGTATAAGTTTACAAAAGACACACAATATTCCCAAACACAGTCACCCACTCCTATAGCATCATTCCCTATAAGAGCTGGTGGTGCAATACCTGCCTTGTTAACCCGTCCATTCTCTGTTCTTTCCATGTGATACACCCATTTACTTATACTTCTTTCAATGTAGTCTCCTGCATTTGCTGCTCACAATGTGGTCTCTTCTATAATGGGGGCACCAAACGCAAATTGGGTGACCGCTCTGAGAAATACTTCCATTCAGTCCACAAGCACGACACTGAGCTTCCTGTCCCCTGTCATTTCAATTCTCCACTTAGTTCTCACTCTGACCTTCACTGCCACAGTTATCTCAGCATCTTAGCTTTTGACTCATCATCTATACCTTCTGGACTCAGCAACGGGTTCACCAATTTTAGTTATAACCGCTGCCTCCATTTTGTTTTGCTTTTGTTCTTTGCTGATTTTGTAGAAACATCATTTTATTCCTTTGCTGCCCATTTGGATGGTTACTTTCCAGCCTTACACATTATCTTACTCATTACTAGTCCCAAAGGTTCTTGAACTATGAATCTTTTTGTCACTAAACCCTTCCTGTTTTCCATCCTATTTTGTATTTCTGCCAACCACCTTGCGTTGACCTGATCAACTCTGTTTCAGTTTTTAATTACACCATACACATTTTCTTTCTAAAATCATTGCACCATTTCCAAATTGAGAACATCAATGTCAATCCTTACTAATGTAATCACATCATAATATTTCATCTTTGAGGTTTCCACAACCATATGTTGTGACTCTTCAAATCTCCCATTTTATTCATCAATCTAAGGTCATTCCACTTTTCCTAAGTGCCGTTGTTATAGTGTATGAATTAAGCAGGAATTGTCATATATCAACAATATTGGGCTACAGTTGCTTGATTTTTCTTGTTAGAATTCAAATCTCTCATCTTATTCACCAATCTAAGGTCATTCCACTTTTCCTAAGTGGTGTTGTTATAGTGTATGAATTAAACAGGAATTGTCATATATCAACAATATTGGGCTACAGTTGCTTGATTTTTCACGTTTGAATTCTTTCCCTTTTTCTACATTGACTTTTAGGTTTTTTTGCTGAGAAGGTGCATCTATAAATGATTTCTCTAACTTTGCACTTGAATTCAGTCATAATCAAAATTCAAATAGATCACTTTTCTTGATGCTGAGTTTATTCACTATCTGCACAAATCAGGTATCGCTCATAATAATGTTTACTCCTTCAATGTCATCATCGACAGATAGTTTTCTGAGTTAATTTCAAAGGGCATACTTGTATACATAAAACGCCTGAGAAGAATATTTAGGGTGCACAGTTTGAATGAATTTTCACCAAATTAAACATGCCAGTAGCCAGTTTGTAGCAAATACGCTGAAGGTTTTCACAATTATTGACAGTGGCACTGAATCTAAATTCTGCTTAGGATGATATTAGTTTTCTCGGGTATTATTTAAACTTTGAAGGATGAAGCCATATTCTGATTTGTTCATTTAACTAATTGGCTAGCTCTAGCAGCTTTGTTACCCTTGTTCTGTTGAGTTCTTCAAAAACTTTACCCCAGAGTGGTGGCACAGAACTGCTCAGCTTTCGTTGTTCTACTTTTCTGTTTTGTAACTCAAGTTTTATAACATTATATTTCCATGCTACTTTTAGGCATTTGCTGTCAATAACTACATCAATTTTTTCATGTTTTCTGTCATGCTTAATATCCAACAACTGTCTTGACTTGTATTTTCAGATTTAAAATTCTGGAATATTGGTGTTTAGTATTATTTATTTTCACACACTGTTTTACACTTTAACAATGGTGTAAGCTGTGGCCAGAAAATATTCAAAATACCACATTTGGCTTTTGTACGTTGTGATGTATTTTAATCTATTTTAGAGTTTGGGATTTAAGCTAGTGCCACGTGGGCTTTGCTCTGTGTCTCATAAGTGGTTTAATGATTATCTTGTAAGTATTTCTGCAGTTATGATAAGTTCTTTTATAAAACAGTCTGAGAGATATTGTTCATGGAGGCTATGTTTGGAAAGTTTATAAACGTAAGGAACAGGAGTAAACTATTTATCCCATTGAGCCTGCTACACCATTCAATAGGATCGTGGCTGATCAAACACTTGAATGGCTTTTGTCCAACCATCTCCATAACTCAGTAAGGCACTAATAATCAGAAATCTATCCATTTCTACCTTAAATGCTCAAAGACTGACCTTCCATCACCGTATGATGAATTCCAATGGCATACAATCCCCCAAGAAATTCATCTCATCTTGAATCTAAATGGCATCCCCTTTAATTTTAAATCATGTCCCCTGGTTCTAGACTTCCCAACCCCTGGAAAAATCATGCCTGTATCTACCTTGTCCACCCCTTTAAGAATTTCTAAGTTTCAAGGAGATTGCCTCTCATTCTTAAAAGCTCTTGTCAATACAGGCCAAATTTTCCTAATCTTTCTTTAATTGACAGTCCTGTCACCCCACAAACAAGTCTGGTGAACCTTTGTTGCTCCACCTCTATGGCAATAATATTTTTCCTCAGCTAAGGATACCAAAACTGTGCACAGTAGTCCAGGTGAAGTATAACTATGCACCTGTATAAATGTAGCAAGACTTCATTAGTCCCAGATTAAAATTCTATTGTAATAAAGGCTAATATTCCATTAGTCTTGCTTGCTACACCTGCATGTTAGGCATCAGTGACAAGGACACCTAGGTCACTTGTGCATCTACAGTTTCCAACCTCTTAGAATTTAATAAATGCTCTTCATATCAGTTCCTCCTATCAAAGTGGATAGACTCACATTTTTCCACATTCCAACTGCCATATTTGTGGCTGTGCACTAAGCCTGTCCGCATCTTCCTGAAGTTGTTTTACATCTTCCTCACAACAGACTTGTATCATTTGCACATTTTGAAACTCTACATTTTCTCCAAATCATTGACATGTATTATGAACAGCAGAGGCCCAACTATTGATCCTTGCAATATTCCACTCATCACAGCCTGATAATGTGAGGAAGACTCATTTATTCCTACTCGCTATTTTCTGTCTGTTAGCAAATCATTAATCTATACCAGTACATAACCACCTCTTACAAGTGCTTGAATTTATTTAACCATCCTTCTGTTGGGGACTTTACCAAAAGCCTTCTGAAAATCTAAGCATACTATGTTCCTCGGTTCACCGTCATCAATTTTGTTAGCGACATCTTAAAAAAACTCGATCAAGTTCATCAAACATGATTTCCCATTCACTGATCCATGCTGACTATGCCCGATTAGATCATTATTATCAAATTTTATTTATCACATCCTTTATAATAGAATCTAGCATTTCCTAATTGCTGATGTAAGGCTAACAGGATTGCAGTTCCCTAGTTTCTCTCGTTCACTTCTTAAGTAGTCAAATGACATTGCTACTTTCCAATTTGCAGGAATTAAAACAGAATCTATAGAATTTCAGAAGATAATCACCTCCCTGTATCAACTACCACTATAGACTCTTCCTTCAACACTTGGGGATATATAATATCAGGGCCTGGGAATTTATCACTTTTCAGCTGAAAACTTTCTCCGGAACAATCTTTTCACTAATAGTAATTTCCTTCACTTCTCATACTCCCTAGCCACTTGGATCTCTAGTTCTTCAAGTTTTCTTGTAAATTCCTCATTAAAAATAGACACTATGGACCAAATCTGACTTTTTTTTGCATTGGGATATTTAGAAGGATTTTTACCACAAGGCACAGCAAGACTTCTCATCATACCTTATTTACCTTATTAACCACCTCTCCCTTAAACTGACTGAGGTGTGCTTATAACCACAACAAGTTTACTTCGCTTGTGTGTGCACTAAATGGCAAGGCAAGACAGAAGTAATATGAACTTGGTTTCTCGGGCTGAAGGGACAAAGTGTAAAAAGGCAGGGATACAGTGAGCATCCAAGTAGCTCAGAGTGAGTGAGTGCTATGACAGCAAGCAACAAGCCTGGAGATATAGCTTTGCCTAGTCTCCGAGAACAAAGTGTCACTTCTGCAGCAGTATACAGATAGTTGCTGGTACATCCCATGGATGCATCAAGTTACTTCATTTGCAGTAAACTTTAATTAAATCACCTCTTTTCCCCTCTGTCTCAAATTCCTACTTTGACCCAAATCCTCAGATACTTATTCTCTGTTTCCCTCATTCTGACCAAGCAGCTTATTCCCATTTTATGAGCAAACAAAATAACACTATAGTCCGTTAGGCTTTCAGATAGAAAGTGTGGACATTTTAAGGGTGGGGATGTTAAGGGAAACACCCACAGACTCAGAAGCTTTTGGGTTTCAGTATGCAAGGTTTTTCAGGAGGCTTAGCTGAAACTAGTCATGAAAGACAATTGTTTCTGAAAAAAGGAGATAGTTTAGGAATTTAGAAATAGGTTACATTAAGAAATATTAAAAACTAATAAGAAATAGTTTGGTTTTAAAAGTTCCAGTCCAGAAGCATTTGGTTACAACTCTGAAGAAGTTACTTGAAGCTGAGAAAATATAAGCTCAGTTGTAAGAAGGCTCTACGAAGAAACTATCTGACTCTCAACTGGGAGCTGAAGCCACAGTTAAAACAAAAACATTTAAATGTGAAAGAGAAGGGAATTCTCTCTGGTATGAGTACTGTCAAGGACTGCTTTTAGGATTAATGGCATTATGTTTTACTGTATGTTTTAAAATTTTTAAACCTGTTATATATAAACAGTTTAGTTTATTTTATTGCAATAATCTGCAACATGCGTGCTTGCATTTCAATGAAGGACCACCACATTAAAACCCAAATCAAAAGATCTGACATGCCAGCTTTTAGTCTGTGAACTAACTCGTCCAGCAACAAATCAGCTGGGAATATAACAATGTCTCAATTTGTTTGTAGCCAAGCAAAACAGTATTGAACTGATTTCCATTACCTAGCGAAAAGCTTGCCACTTAACTTGAGATGGTTCAGTCACTAGTTGTAAAGTTCATGCTCATTCTGAATGCTTCTCCAACACGTGAACTGTTGTTATTACTTATTGCTTGTCTGGATTTAATTTGGCTTTGCACCATTCATAGTCCAGTTATTATGTATCCACCAAAGCAAACTCCTCTTTAAGGAACACAAAGTAATATGGTCAATTAAGCCAAGTATTTTTAACCTGTATGTGGTGTTGATCTCCAACAGCACTGATTAGGCACTGAGACTAATGTATATTTTTAGACATGAATAACACATTTTACGAGGACTTAATTAGCCTAAGAGGTGTCTGATTTGCAGGCTGTCAATGTCAATGGTGAATTCCCAGTGCATTAGGATATATCCAATGTCCATCAATGGTTTGGGCAAGAAGCATCACATAATTATATCTCAAGTAAACAGTGGCAATACCTGTTCATTCAGCTTAAAATCATGATTCCTTCATGAATTCCATAATTATTTTTAGTCACTTGCTTAGTTTTCTACTGAACATAAAATTTTGTAGGTAACATTTTGACCAAGTAATTCTTTCCTGTTGTAAAGACACCAATGTTCAGCATATTTACATATATAGACTACTTAGCCAGCAATTTTCTACAAATGTACTTCAAAAATAATGGAATCATAGTTAGTAATATAGGCATAAACTGATAGTTCCTTTTAGTTGCCCTGCCTCCTACTTTATAACATATCACTTCATCGACATAATTCGAAAATCCAAGAAGAATCAGCAATCTCCTGAAAGATTGGTTATATAGGCAAATTTAGAGTAGTGCTGGAAAAGCATAGCAGGTCAGGCAGCATCTGAGCAGCAGGAAAATCAACGTCTTGGGCAAAATCCCTTCATCAGGATTCCTTTTGCCTGAAATGTTGATTTTCCTGCTCCTCGGATGCAGCCTGACCTGCTGTGCTCTTCCAGCACCACTCTAATCTAGACTCTAATCTCCAGCATCTGCAGTACCCACTTTTGCTTGGTTATATAGGCTGGGTCAATTAATGCATTACATTTTCCATTAAATATTTCTTGCATTGTGAAATATCCCTACCACAAAAGTATGTACACAATTTTCCTTTACGAGCATACAATTGGATTTAGCTTGTGTATTTAGATAGAGCCATAAAGTCATACAGCATGGAAACAGACCCTTCAGTCCAATTAGTCTATGCCAATCACCTTCCCAAACAAAACCTGTCCCAACTGCCTGCGTTTGACCCATAACCCTTCAAACCTTTCCTACTCATGTACTTATCCAAATATCTTTTAAATGTTGTAACTGCACCTGCATCCACCACTTCCTTGGCAGTTCATTCCACACCACTCTCTGTGTAAAAACGTTCCCCTCATGTCCTTTTAAAAGCTTTCTTCTCTCAACTTAAAAATATACCCTCAAGTTTGAACTTCCCCATCCTAGGAAAAGGACCCTTGCTATTCTCCTTATCTATGCCCTTCATGTTTTTATAAATCTCTATAAGGTCACCCCTCAATCTCCTATACTCCAGTGAAAAAAGTTCTAGCCTATTTTTATAACTCAAACCCCTTCCATTCCTGGCCAAATCCTGGTAAATCTTCTGACTTCTGAGAATGTGGAGGGAGATAGATACTTAGATTAGATTAGATTACATTACAGTGTGGAAACAGGCCCTTCGGCCCAACAAGTCCACACCGACCCGCCGAAGCGCAACCCACCCATACCCCTACATTTACCCCTTACCTAATACTACGGGCAATATAGCATGGCCAAATCACCTTACCTGCACATCTTTGGACTGTGGGAGGAAACCGGAGCACCCGGAGGAAACCCACGCAGACATGGGGAGAACGTGCAAACTCCACACAGTCAGTCGCCTGAGGCTGTGTTTGACCTGTAGACTGCCGTAGATTCATGTTTAAAATTCTGCTCGACAGCTAAGAATCTAAAATATGCACCTCTTTGAACCATGTTCGAAATTTTGGCTCTACTGCTCAGTTTCCTTGTGTGACAAGTACTGCTTTACTTTCTGAAGTGTTCAACCTGGTGCATATACTTCTGGTGATAGTTCTGCCAGGATGCCATTTTGATGATGGCTTTGTGTTTTAAGGTGAGTCCTTGGAAGTTTGCAGGTAGATTGCAATATTAGTCAGAGTGCAGTGCTTTAATAATGTCAGTGCTACCAGCACTTGAGCTTAATCCCATGCTCCCTTAAAAATATTGGGAGGCGGAAGTACTCTCAAATCCCCTTTGAATACAGAATGAATTGGATAATGAACAGATATCACACAGAACAAAACATGAGGATGAATACTATCATTTTGAGTGTTGGCAGTTGGCTATGGTCCATGGTGCCACTGCCACTTCCTCAGGGAGGCTTCAGTAATATATTGAAGGATACATTGCTGGACTCCAATAAATTACTTTGAAAGCTGGTATCTGTCGACATAGTGGCAGCATGCTGCATGAGGGCTGTCACTGCTTCCACCACAGCATCAGCACATGCAACTTCTTATGTTTTAAATGGAAGCTGAAGCATTGCCCTTCAGACATTACATCATGCTGGAGATAACATTCCATGTAAAGCTTGTGCAAAGCATTGTGCAAGGTCACTTGTACTTGGGGAAAATAACTTTTATTCAACTTTATGACACAAAGCACTCAATTAATTGTGTTGAAGAATTGTAAATGTTCTTCCCAGGTTTGGCTGAACACCACCAAGTGATCTATCTATTCAACACAGAAGCTTAATAATTCAATGACCTTGTTGTTTAATCATTCAGAAATTGTTAGTGCATTTTTCATTCTAAATGTCATGATTTTACATTGATAAGGTCTATCTTTTGTTACAAAAGCTGAAATTTATTGGACTATAATATGAATGAAACTTGCCATGATCCTTTTAACAAGTCAATTTTTGAAATGAATTCTTGTCTAATCTCCTTTAGTACAATCTTCTAATCATGGAATTTGATATGTAACCACTTTTGCTACTGTATTGGCTTTAAGATAATCAATACATAGTCATTGTGACCATCTGGTTTTGGCACCATCATGACATTTGAACATCAGTTATATGACTTAATTCAATAATGTCATTGCCCACCATGAGCTAGATCTCATTGTTCACTTGAGCTAATGTCTGGATTGAGTCTGGAAGGGTGTTGTTTTATGGGTAATGCACACCCTTCCTAAACTTCATGTAAGGCAAAGATATTTTTACTGGCCTATTTATGCAAATTGATTTGAGTCTAAATTAGTTTTCATAAGTAACTTTGCTAGCTTTCTCAGAGATAGCACAATATTCAATTTAACATTTCAAGCACCTCCACATTGTCTAATATGATTATTGGAGGGTCAACTTCAGAATGTTTAATTTCTAAGTCATTATCAAATAATTCCAATTTCTCTCTTTCACTGCCTTTATCTTTTGTGACTGTAGATATACATTTGGTCTAATATTCCTACCTGTCATACTTTATTAACATGACACACTTGCTGATTTTTTTCTCCTCTTTGAAATATTCAGTACGTAATTCTCATCATTGTTTTTTTTTCATTTGGTAAGGTCCAGTGAACCTTGCTTTTAATCATTTCCCAGAGACAGATAACTACTAAAATTATGTCCCCAGAAACAAAATTGTAAGATATAGCCTTTTAATCAGCTCCAGTTTCAATTGTTAGTTGGCTATTTTTCAAATGCTTTCTGAACAATGCTTGGTTATTTTTTCTCAAATATGACACATCGGTCAAAAGTATATATTTGATTTATAAATTTTTAATTCATCAATTTAAGGGGTTTTCTCACTACATGAGTATATACCAGTTCAAAAGGACTGAACCTTGTGGAGTTATTAGGGGCATTCCTCATAACAAACATGTAACAGGACATTCTTTTATTCCAATCATAAGGGCAATAATGTCAAGAAGCTCTAATTATGGTCTTTAAAGTTTCTTACCACTTTTGGAGTGATATTTGAGATTATGGATTATAACCTGAAGACACAAAATGCTTAATCACAAACTATTCATAATTTCTTTGAATATTTATGAAATAGTATTTGAAACTTGATTTGACTCCATTTTTGTGGGAACTCCATACCTTGTAAAAGGTTGAATAAACCTTTCTGATTAATTTTTTCTGAAACTTGCCCCAACGGCTCTGCCTCAGGAAATCTTGTTGGCACATTCTTCATCATTAAAAAATACTGATTCCCACTTGTCAGTTAAGGTAATGGTTCTACACCATCTATTAAGATGCTTCTAAATGCTTAATTGGAAGCTGGATCAGAGATAAAGGCATAAGTTTGATTGTTGTTTGGGATTTCTTGGCATTTCTTGCTATGTCTGGCAAAATCAAGCTATATCTTTATGTAATCCTTGACAATCAAAAGGTTTTAGTATATCAGCCTGTGTTTTTCCCAATTTACCAGAAACCAGATTTCCAAAACTAGACGGCAATGTTATAAAATAGGGGTCACTTTTTGAGGGCAGAGTTGAGGTGAATATTTTTCTCAGAGTGTATTGTGACTTTGAAACTCTCTGCCTCAGAAAACTGTGAAAGTGGATGTTTCTTGTCAGGTAAGGGAGTTTCTTAGGGTAGTGCACCTAAGTCTGAACATTTCAACTGCTTCATGAATGGTCTTCCTTCCATCAGAAATGGGGATTATGCTCATTACTGCATCATGTTCAACACCATTCACGATTCCTCTGTTTCTGAGGCAGTTCATGTTCAACGGTAGCAAGGCAAAGACAAAATCTAGGTTTTGGCCAACAGGTGGTAAGTAACATTTGTACCACACAAGTTCCAGATAATGACTATTTCCAACTAGAATGAATCTAACCATCATCCCTAGACATTCAATGGAATTACCATTGATAAATCCTGCACTATCAATGCCCTGAGGATTATCATTGCCAAGAAAGTGAACTGGAATAGCCAAACCATACTACGATTAGGAATTCAGCAGCAAGTAATTTATCTTTTGACTCGCCAAAACTTGCCTACAATCTACAAGGTACAAGTCAAGATTGCGATGGAATGCTCCCCACTTGTTGCTTGATCAAAACTCAGGCAGCTTGACACCATCCAAGACTGAACTGCCTTCTTGATTGATACCACATCCACAAACATTCAGTCCTTCCACTACTGCCACCTACAAGACACACTGCAGAAATGTATCAAGATTCTTTAGACAGCACCTTCCAAATGCACGAACATTACTGTCAGGAAGGACAAGGGAATCAGACACATGGGAACACATGTGCAAGTTTCCTTCCAAGATACTCACCATCCTGACTTGGAAATATATCACCATTCCTTCATTGTATGTGTCAAAATCCCAGAACTCCATTCCTAATAGCATTTAGGGTGTACCTACACCAGATGGATTGTATCAGTTCAAGAAGGCAATCCATCACCCCCTTCTCAAGGACAACCAATATTATGGACCAAACCAAACCCCTCACAATATATTCAGAAAATAGCCTAGACCATAACACTGGTTGTCTTTGAGAAGGAGTGATGGATTGCCTCTTGAACTGATACACCCAAAATGCTGTGGAATGGAGTTCTGAGATTTTGACACTTACAGTGAAGGAATGGTGGTATATTTCCAAGTCAGAATGGTGAGCATTTTGGCAGGAAACTTACATACATGTCCCCCTGTCCTTCTTGACAGTAGTGTTTATGCATTTGGAAGGTGCTCTCTAAAGAATCTTGATAAATTGCTGCAGTGCGTCTTGTAGGTGGTACACAATGTATTAGTAGTGGAAAGACTGAATGTTTGTGGATGTGGTATCAGTCAAGAAGGCACGTTAGTCTTGGATGGTGTCAAGCTTCTTGAGTATTGTTCAAGCGACAAGCGGGGAGCATTCCATTGCAACCCTGGCTTGTGCCTTGTTGATTGCATTCCAGATATAATTCGATTGATCAAACTATTTGATTTTAAGCAAACACACTTAATTTTACACTAAAATATAGACACAGAATTGGCTCAACTGTAACTATTGAAATGCTTAACAAAATAATGAACACATTAATTGCTATTAATTAACTGTTCCAATCTCATAAACACACCCCGGTAAAGGCAATTTCAGTAAAATAGATTGTATCCCATGCAATTCTAGCAGCAGGAAGAGAATGCCAGTTTTTAGCTGTAACAGAGCGAGGACTAAGAACTTCCACATCCAGTTTCAAGACACCAGCAACTGCTGAAAACTAAAACTAAAAATCCTGACTCTGTGGGAGCTTGACCCCACCCATTCAGGCTGCTTCTATTGTTCCAACTTAAAAAAAAACCAAGGCCTCACAAGCCATTTACTTTATTGGCATTGAGCAGACCACTCCAACCTTTGCCTCAACTTTTCTTCATTAAAAGAAAACCAGGACATTTTACATCTCTTAAAGCCATAGTATCATCACACTAGAGATGGGCAATAAATGTTGGCCCAACCAACAAACCCCAAATCCCATGGATGAATTAATAAACACATAAGTCATCAAGGAATAGATGAGAATGTGGAATTCAAAACATAACCAGATCAGTTGTGATCTTACTGAATGGTGGAGGAGCTCTAAGTTCCGAATGGCCTATTTGAGTTCCTATTTCATGTGTCTGTATGTAATGTTTGGAAGACATAGTTAACCTACTATTGGAATTTCATAAGTCACTAGTGAATTAAATAGTGAAGAGAGATTTCTATTCCTGAAAACAAAGTTGTGAGAGATGCATAGTTTTGATTAATGGTTGTCTTCATTTCTGGGGCTCAGAACCAGTAATAATTAATCGTGTTTGGAATGCATGACATATTAATGATCTGGCATTACTTTCATAAAGAAAACTACATTTCTAGCTTTTTGAAAAGCTGAATGGGACTGAACGAGTGAATTATGGTGTGGACAAATAGTTTTATTGAGCTAGGAAACCTTCTTAAATCTTTCTTCATTTTATTACATGTGGAAGTGAAAACATGAAAATAAATCTGTGATGAAATAAGGAATGGATTGAGGTAGGAGGGAGAAGATCTAAAGTTGCTGCTGCCAAGATCCACTGTTCAAATGAGCAGTTTGGATTCACTTTTTGATTTTTCATGTGAATCCTTCAGTATTGATATTTAATGCTCATAATTGTGGTGTTCTGCAAACTGATGAATTGCTGAATGATGAAATAGAGAATTTTCTTATATTTACTCTTCTGGAGTTCTGTGCTTTGCAAAAAAAAGCTGTTGTCAAATTGTGAATTAATTGTTTTTGCAACTGCTAGTCAGGTCAGAGAAATAACCAAACAGCACATATTGTTGACAGAAATAGCTCCGAAAAATCCACATTAAATGTACTTTGGATCATCAGATAGATTCTACGTGGTTGACACTGTTGTATCGTGTTTGATAATTGCTGCCTGTCTTATTATCTAGTACATGACACTGACCCAGTGTGTAATACACTTTGGTCTGCAGAGCATTTTGATTTTGATAGTTCCTTGGTTGTCAGTGTAGTTAAGAGATATATTTCAATCTGTAGTTCCATTGAAATAAACATATATTTCTCACATGGAATGTTGACTTTCTCTATGGATGGATAGGTTTTGAGAGATGAATCGTAACTAGTCTTTTACTTGTATCATTTATTTGTGTGTAGACACTGTTTGCAGTTTGAGACGATTTTTTGGATATTAGCTGGAGCAATTACTTCAGGTGTAGAAAACCAAAGGAGTTCTACTGTAGCATCACGTTATTGCCCAGATGGCAAAGCTAAAAATTAGCCCTTGTAATTGTCAAACACAGATGTTCAAGTGCAACTGTTGCGCTGCTCATATAATTGCTAACACCTTATATACAATCTGGCTGCAGCATTGCTCAGTGGAATTGAGTGATTGACTGACACAGACAATACAATGTTATATTTTTTTCAGCAGGATGGCTTCCAGGATCATCAAATGGCATCAACACAGATCTGCATTGGTCTTTATAGCTTAGTATCAGAGCAAGCAATCACTATATATCTGCACAGCAGTTGTTCGATTGGAAATAGGGTATAATTATGCTTTTCTTTCCACTTGAAAATACTACCTTTAATTGGTAGTTTTCACAATACCACTGTAATTAACTAGCTGAATTGGCAGTAAAATGGGAACTGTTAGTAACCTTGGACAGAAGACTGAAAATTTCATTTGATGTTATTTGGAGCTAAGGGACTGTGGATTGTATTGCCTTTTTTATGGAATCCATCATCCTTTATGAGTCTCAAATCTTAAGACATTGAGCACTTCATGAATATTTTGCCTGCTGAACTCATTCTCTCTGTTAGGCCATGTACAATCTGTACTTGTAGTCTATTCTGGATTTAATCTCCAGAATGACACCTAACAAGGAAACACACTTCAGTAGTTCTCATTGGAAGTTATGGGAGAATTATGTAGGTTCCTGAGTGCATAAGATTTGCTGCCAGTATTTAGGTTCATTCCATATTTGTGCTGGCATCCAAGTTTTTTAACTAGCTAGATCATTAACCTGGGGCTCTAGATTACTAGTGTAGTGACTATGTTACTGCCTTCCCCACACTTGTGGGAGATCAGTCAGGAAAGAGACTGGAGTGAGACACAGTCCAAGTGAGTAGACAGGCCAGGGATTCTGAAGACAATGTGGGAATTTGGTGCAAAGGAGAGGAGGTGATTTTTGCTTGCTTTTTTTGTTCATAGTTTTCAAAGTCTTTTTAACAGGATTAGTTGAAGTCCTGGGTTGGGGGACCCAGCACAAAACAAAGACTGACATCACAGGAAAATGACAAGTTTATTGGTTGATGATAGCTGCTACTTTGACTGTCTATTACAGGTTACTTTCAGTTAAAAGGTAAATAAGGAGGAATATTTACAGATAACAAACTAAAAGACGAGTGGAAAATCTTTAAAAGCAAATTAAGAACTATATTCCAAACCAATCTAGTCCCACCTGCCAGCACCCGACCCATATCCCTCCAAACCCTTCCTATTCGTATACCCATCCAGAAGCCTTTTAAATGTTGCAATTGTACTAGCCTCCACCCCTTCCTCCGGCAGCTCATTCCATACACGTACCACCCTCTGTGTGAAAAAGTTGCCCCTTAGGTCTCTTTTATATCTTTCTCCTCTCACCCTAAACCTATGCCCTCTAGTTCTGGACTCACCCACACCAGAGAAAAGACCTTGTCTATTTACATGTCCATGGCCCTCATGGTTTTATAAACCTCTATTAGGTCACCCCTCAGCCTCAACACTCCAGGGAAAACAGCTTCAGCCTATTCAAATCCTCCAACCATGGCAACATCCTTGTAAATATTTTCTGAGCCCTTTCAAGTTTCACAACATCTTTGCAAGAGGAAGGAGAACAGAATTGCATGCAATGTTCCAACAGTGGCCTAACTAATGTTCTGTACAGCCACAACATGACCTCCCAACTCCTGTACTCAATACTCTGACCAATAAAGGAAAGCATACCAAACACCTTCTTCACTATCCTATCTAACTGTGACTCTACTTTCAAGGAACTATGAACCTGCCTCCAAGGTCTCCTGGTTCAGCAACACTCCCTAGGGCCTTACCATTAAGTATACAAGTCCTGCTAAGGTTTGCTTTCCAAAAACGCAGCACCTCACATTTATCTAAATTAAACTCCATCTGCCACTTCTCAGCCCATTGGCCATCTGATCAAGATCCTGTTGTAATCCGAGGAAACGTTCTTCGCTGTCCACAACACCTCCAATTTTGATGTCATCTACAAACTTACTAACTATACCTCTTATGCTCACATCCAAATCATTTATATAAATGATGAAAAGTAGTGGACTCAGCACCGATCCTTGTGCCCCACCACTAGTCACAGGTCTCCAATCTGAAAAAAAAACCCTCCACCACCACCCTCTGTCTTCTACCTTTGAGCCAGTTCTGTATCTAAATGGTTAGAACTTCAACTTTTAGATCTGTTCAACACTGTTTTAAAACTAATAAAATTATGGTCACTGGCCCCAAAGTGTTCCCACAGAAGTAGGTCAAGTTTTGCACCTTCTCTAGTAGGTACATCTCCATATTGAATCAGAACATTTTACTGTACACACTTAACAAATCCCTCTCTATCTAAACCCTTAACACTATGGCAGTTTTAGTCTATGTTTAGAAAGTTAAAATCCCCTACCATAACCATCCTATTATTTTTACAGTTAACTGAAATCTCCTTCCAAATCTGTTTCTCAATATCCCTCTTGACTATTAGCGGGTATATAATACAATCCCAATAAGGTAATCATAACTTTCTTATTTATCATTTCAAACCAAATAATATCTCTGGATGTATTTCTGGGAATATCCTCCCTCAGTACAGCTGTAATGCTATCCCTTATCAAATGCCAATCCCCCTCCTGTCTTGCCTCCCTGTTTGTGCTTCCTGTAGCATTTGTATCCTGGAACATTAAGCTGCCAGTCCTGTCCATCCCTGAGCCACATTTCGGTTATTGCTATGACATCCCAGTCCCATGTTCCTAACCATGCCCTGAGTTCATCTGCCTTCCCTCTTAGGCCCCTTGCATTGAAATAAATGCAGTTTTTCAGTCCTACCTTGTTTTCTGGTTTGCTCCTGCCTGCCCTGATTGTTTGACTCGCTTGTTTTCTCAACTGTACCAGGTTCAGATTGATCTCTTTTCTCACTATCTCCCTGCGTCCCACCAACACCACCCCACCACCCACCCTCCACCCCCCCACCCCCACTTACTAGTAAAAATTCTTCCAAGCAGCTCAAGCAAATCTCCCTGCCAGTATATTAGTCCCCTTCCAATTTAGATGAAATCCGTCCTTCTTGTACAGGTTACCTCTACCCCAAGAGAATCCAATGATCCAAAAATGTGAATTCTTTTCTCATGTACCAGCTCCTCAGCCATGCATTCACCTGCTCTATCCTCCTATTCCTGCCCTCAGTAGCTCATAGAACCAGGAGTAATCCAGATATTACTATTCTCGAGGACCTCCTTTTTAAATTGATGCCTAACACTCTATATTCTCCCTTCAGAATCTCATCCTTTTCCCTTCCTATGTCGTTGGTTCCAATGTGTACAATGACCTCCTGCTGGCCCCTCCCCCCCTTGAAAATATTCTGCACCCTCTCTGAGATGTCCTTGATCCTCGCACCAGGGAAGCAACACACCATTCTGATTCTTCACTGTTGGCCACAGAAACTAGAGAGTCCCCTAACCCAATTGATCTCTTGGAACCCAGCGTACCCCTCGTTGTATTAGAGCCACTCTCTATACCTGAAACTTGACTGTTCGGGCTACATTCCCCTGAGAATCCATCACCCCTTACATTTTCCAAAACAGTATATTTGTTTGAAATGGGGATAGCCACAGAAGACTCCTCAACTACCTGCCTACCTCACTTATCTTTCCTAGAGTTAACCCATCCATGTTACTGTATCTGCAACTTTTCTCCCTTCCTATAACTGCAATCCATCACATCCCCTTGCTTTTGTAAATTCCTCATTGCCTCTAACTGTCGCTCCAACCGTTCCATTAGATCTGATAGGATTTGCAACCAATGTCATTTATTGCAGATATAATCCTCAGTATCACGTAAACTCTCCCTAAACTCCCACATCCAACAAGAAGAGCATATCACTCTATTAAGGGCCATTTCTGCTTCTTCCAATCTGCAAACCCAGAAAATAGCACCATCTTATTCCTCTACAAAACACTGCTGGTCAGCATGGATAAGTTGGACCGAAGTGTCTGTTTCCGTGCTGTACATCTCTATGACTCTAAATAAATAAAATAGAGATGCAGGAATAGGCAATATGGTCCTGCATGAGGTGGGAGCTGGTGAACCCCAGTGTGTTTCATAGTGACCACATCTGCAGAAAGGTTTGGTTGCTTGAGGAATTCCGGCTCAGAATTGATGAACTGGAGTCATAGCTTTGAATCTGGATTAGTGGTGCTGGAAGAGCACAGCAGTTCAGGCAGCATCCAAGGAGCATAGCTTTGAACACTGCAACACATCAGGGAGAGTGAGAATTACCTGGACGCTGTGTTTCAGAAGGCAGTCATACCCTGAGATTAACTATTTCAAATTCGGTTCGTGGTCAGGGACAGGAGGTGTGACTATAACCAAGGCAGGTTCAGGGATCCAGAAGGCAGTGCTGAAGAAGCCTCAGCCCTTAAGCTTGTATAATATATTTTAGATTCTCCAGGTGGATGAATGCAGGGGCCGTAGGGACGATGAGGGAAATGACATGGAACCATAGTGCAGGAGGCATTCAAGAAGGGGGAAAAAGAGAAACAGACTTATAATCAGGGATTGTATAGTCAGAGGAATAGACACTGTTCTCTGTGGCTTGGATCGAGAGTTCCAAAGCCTGTGATGCCCGCCTGGAGCCCAGGTTCAGGATATGTCATTTGGACTGCAGAGGAACTTGGAATGGAGGGGAAAGATCCTGCTGTCATGGTCCATGTAGGTACCAACGATATAGCCAGAAAGAGGAAAGATGTTTTGCTGAGGGAATATGAGCAGCTAGAGGCCAAATTAAAAAAACAGAACCAAATAATAATCTATGAAGGTAAATAAGTGGCTCAAAGGTTGGTGTGGGAGAAGTGAGTTTGAATTCATGGGATATTGAGACTATTACTGGTGAACGAGGGAGCTGTTCTGATGGGATGGGTTCCATCTGAATCATGTAATGCCCTGGCCCTACATATCTAAGGCTTTAAACTAAATAATGGAGCAGTTGGTTCAGTTGCATGGAAAATTTTTAAAAATCAAAAGTAAAGGAGAAGGTAAGATTGCAAGTTCACGGTGAGTTCGATGGTTACAAGAAAATAAAAGGAAGGGACAGAATGTGTGAATGTCACGTTATACCAATCAATGATATATATAGACAATAGACAATATATATGTAGGGAGATTTGATAAAAGAACAGACTTTAATGTTTTCTATCTTAATGCACAAAACACTTGGAACAATGATTGATGGCAGAAATCGAGATAAATGAATATGATCCCATACATGTTATGGAAAGATTTAAAGAGGTAATTCATGACTCTCAGCGGAAATATATCCCAGTAAGGAGGCAAGATTCTAAGAAAGGGATAAACCAACTATGGCTAACCAAGGCAGTTAAGAGAATAAGTTGAAAGAAAAAACACATAAGGATGCCAAAGTCAGTGATAACTCCCAAAACTGGATTAAATTCAGAACCCAGCAAAGGAAGATTACAAAGATAAAGACAGAAAAAATAAGCTATGAGGGCAAACTAACAAGGAATATAAAAACTGACAATAGCAGCTCCTTTAAATATATAAAAAGGAAGACATGTGTCCCTTGGGAAATGTATCTGGGGAGATGGTAATGGGGAACAAGGAAGTGGCATAGGAGTAAACAGATACTTTGCATCAATCTTTATGGTGGAAGATACTTCGAACATTCCATAAATACTAAAGAATACAAGGGAGGAATTAAATACCATCACCATCACTACAGAAGTAGAAATATTAGACAAACTAATAAAAGTAAAACAGATAAGTCACTGGCTCTGATGGCTTGCATCCTAGGATCCTAAAAGAAGTAGCTATAGAGATAGTGGATGCATTGGTTGTCATTTTCCAAAAATCATTGCATTTTGAAGAACTTGTAGAGGATTGGAAAAGTGCTAACCTGATACCCCTGTTCAAAAAAGGAGGCAAAAAGTGTGTAACTACAGGCTGATTAGTCTAACATCTACTGTTAGAGAAGAATTGAAATCAATTATTAAGGAAATAATGGCAGAACATTTCGGAAAATAATAATCTAACCAAGTAGAGTCAGCATTGCTAAATGAAAGCGAGTTCACATCTGTATAACTTAATCAAGTTTTTTGAGCAAGTCTCAACCTGAGCAGATAGAGGGGAACCAGTAGATGCATTGTATTTACACTTCCAGAAGGCCTTCAACAAGATGCCTTACAAAAGGTTAAGTCATAAGAGCCCCTGGTGTGGGAGGTAGTAAATTGGCATCAATAAAGAATTTGCTCAAAGGCAGGAAACTCACAGGCAAGTGGGATAAGGTGTTCTTTACAGGCAGCACGGTGGCTCAGTAGTTAGCATTGCTACCTCATAGCACCAGGGACCCGGGTTTGATTATAGCTTTGGGTGATTATCTGTATGGAGTTTGCACTTTCTCCCTATCTCTGGCTGGGTGTCCTCTGGGTGCTCTGGTTTCCTCCTACAGTCCAAAGATGTGCAGGCTAGGTTGATTGGCCATGCTAATTTTCCCATAGTGTTCAGGGATGTACAGGCTAGGTGGATAAGCCATGGGAAATGTTGAGAGGAGGTGGAGTGGTGTCTGGATGGTATTCCCTTCAGTGGTTGGTGCGAATCGATGGGCTGAATGGCCCGCTTCCACACTGTAGAGATTCTACAATTCTATTATTTTGTTGGTTAGGTATGACCAGTGGGGTTCCATACCGGTCAGTGCTGGGACCACAGCTACTTACAATATGTATTAATAACTTGGAGGAAGGAAGTGAATTTGAATGCAGTCAACTTTGCAGATGACATTAAAATAGGTGAAAAGGCAGATTGCAAGAGGGATACAAACAGTTTGCAGAGATATATTGATAGATTAAATAAGTGGGCAGAAAGCTGGCAAGATGGAGTATTATATGGGAAAATGTGAAGTTGTTCATTTTAAAAGGGAGAAAAAACAGGATATTATTTAAATGGAGAAAAAGCTGCAACACAAAGGCACTTGGGGATACTTGTGCATACAGATGCTGCAGGTAATCAGGAAGACTGATGGAATATTGACCCTTACGTCAAGGGATTTGGAGTATAAGAGTAGGGAAGTCTGATTGCAACTGTATAAGGTGTTGGTGAGATCACGTTTGGAGAACCGTGAGCGTTTTTGGTTCCCGTGTTTAAGGAAAGCTATTTCATTGGAGGTAGTTCAGAGGAGGTTAACTGGGATAATTTCTGATATGGAGGGACTGTTTTAGAAGCAAAGGCTAAACAGGTTGGGACTCTACCTACCGGAGCTTAGAAGAATGAGAGGTGATCTCATTGAAACATATAGGATTCTTAAAGGGCTTAACAGGGTAAATTCTGAGAGGATGTTTCCTCACATGGCAGTATTAAGGACCAGAGGGTACGGTGTCAGAATAAAGGGGTGTCGATTTAAGACTGAGATGAAGAGGAATTTTTTCTCTCCAAGAGTTGTGAGTCTTTGGGACTCCTTGCCACAGAGAGCTGTGGGGACAGAGTCCTTGTGTATATTTAAGGTTGTGATAGATTCTTAATCAGTAGAGGAATCAAAAAGCCAGGAAAGACCAAGAAAATGAATGCAGGGAATGTCGGATCAGCATGATTCTATTGAACATCAGAGCAGGCTTAAGGGCTGAATGGCCTATTCCTGTACCTAAATACTTATGGACTTATAAAGCTGATAAAAGGGCAATATGCTTTCCAACAGATCCCTCTAACTATGCATCATCTGAATTTGTGCCGTCATGAGAGTCTTTTGGATTCCTTCATCAGGCCACTCTCTCTTGTGGTCCCATACCCACCTTGCCATCCATAATAGCCTGGCCTGCCTCCATTCCAACAAGGTCCAGCATTTCTTTCTCTGTAGGAGTGAGGATGACCATAGAAGGCAGCCCTCCTCAGTTTCTGCATATTTACTGAACTGTATGAGTTCTCCTATTCTGCAAGCACATGCATTCCCATTATTAGTCACCATCAAAAGAAGTTGCCAAAAGCCTGACTGTTCAATGTGGTGATACAGGTACACCTCCTGTATGCAATCAATCACTGGCTGCACAGGAGTCACTTTTGCTTGAGCAGTGATGCCTAGACAGGGTGTCAAAACCTTTTATTCACCCTCAGACACATTTAAAGACCTCTGAATAATGTTATACAACACTCACCTTGATAGAATTCATCAGGTCATTGCCATGTTGATGAAAAGAGATCAATGTTGACCTGAGTCTGCTTGTTCTGCCTTGCCTGTCCCCTCTTGCCAGTGTCAGGGGGTAGGACTTCCCTTTGCTCTGATAGCCTAAGGAGCAACTAGGTGTTTAATCAAGCTTCAGACATTTCTTCCGCTTACACAGCCACCAACACTTCCACTGTTCCCTTCAGGACTGTTTCAATATCCTATCCACCTGCACGATTTGTAAAGAAAACATCAGTGAATGATATAGAAGACCCCACTCCATTTCAGCTGTCAGCCTTTAATCCAGCCTTGATGATACAATTCATGCATGAACCTTTGGCTCACCACAGCCTTCTGGTTCCATTGGCAGGAGGTGTTGTCACTAACTGAAACCCACCCCCAGCAGACAGCCACGACAAATGCAGTTACAGGGTTGATCAAGTGGGTAGGTGTAACATCAAGGCTTGCAAGAACTCACCTATTTTAGAGACTGGAAATTATTACATTTACTGATCATCAGCCTATAGTTTGCTGAAGTCACAGAGAAGGATCGATTACACCTGCTTTCAGTAAAATTATGTGCAGTCTTGATATTATTCTTTTTGATGCTGTGCCATGAAAGCTATTTAACTTTGCATCTGATTGCATGCTTGCTTAAAGATTCATGAGCCTGTAAGAAACAAATAGCTGACAGAAAAGGCTGAATGAAAACTCCTGAAAATGTACAGATTCAGGTCACATCAGAGGCGGAATGCCTCTGATGTGAACGGAAATGGAACCCAACTGGTCTTAATTCAGGGAAGAATTAAATATGGGCAACCAAATGGTTCATACAAACTTGCTTGGTCATTTCAATACTAAAATAGGCTGCAGTCTTACAGTCATTCCATTTTTAACTGCAGGTGACCTGGTTTCCTGGGCCTCTGGGAAACCTGACAGTTTAATAAAGGCGAGAGTGGCTTAATCTATGAGGTAAGTGACTTCACAGCACTGTTTATAGGCCAAGAGCTAAGTGCTATAAAGGCGCAACAAGCTAACACTGTAAGGCAACACCATGAATCTGTCTGCTTCCCTTCCCGGCTCTCCAGTGAGCAACAATGGAGCTCCCTTGCCCACCACCTCACAATCACCTTCCAATCCTTAAGTCTTTATTGTGGCTTTTCTCCACTGAACTCCTACCATCACTAACACTCCTCCTGTCCCGCTGTGTGTTCAGGAACCTAACTTTAGCCTCCATATCCCCTCAGCCACATCTGGTCTTGCACCTATGATCAGGATCCACATACTCCTACCTCCAATACCTCTCCCTGCTCCTTTAGGCTTTGACCTTGTGAATACAGTTTCCAGCCAGAATAACCTTCATCCTGTCAATCAGGCTGTATGAAAGCCTTGCAGGATTTTTTTAAAAGCTGCTCTGCAGTTAAGTTCCAAAGATGCTTTGGGAGACCTAACCTTCAGTGACCTTTTTCTCTGATCAGAAATTTTGAAGTATCAATTTTGCCTTCTGCTCATTTTCATCTAGTTGATAATCATTCATTATTTATTTCAATACAGTATATGCCATTGGTAATAGTAGGAGCTGCTGTTAGTGACAAATGATTGGAAAAGATTTTTTAACAATAGAAACAAAAATCATGTGAAGGTTGAAACATGGATGTGAGAGTTAAGATGCAAGAGAAGTGTGCTTAAGCTCAATTCCTTTCCCTGAATCTTTTCTGTATGTTATATTTTAATCATAAGACTTGAGTAGACAGTCTTATAGAAAATATATCTCAAAGACCTTGAAATTGTATGGTGCAATATTAATAACTAGCAATAATGATGTTAATGAATTTGAATGTCCTTGTTTTGTACCATACTTAAATAAAGGTGCAAACCAAATGAATAATTGCACATATCAATTGATTGCTTAAAGAAGTTTAATTTATTGTATGTTACAATTGCAACCTTGCAACGTGTACTGCATCATTTGCTGAGTTATATCAAAATGATAGTAACAGTTCATACACAAACAATCCAGTGACTAACATCAGACTACTGAACTCATAAAGAAATTAATTGACTATAAGATTCATATCATAACTGTTTGATTTTCCAGTCAACTACAGGCAATGGCTTTGCCTGAAATTAGGACAGCATGCATTTGTATAAGTCAGTTAGGCAATATATTTTTGTATTGGCAATATCTCTGTTATATTTCAGTATGAAATGGCCAAATCAAATTTAAAGATGTATTATGAAACACCTCCAGGTAGTGCCATGTCTGCTATTTTACTGCAACTGGCTTGAATTAAAAGTAAAACATTTGGGCTACCTGAAATATTTGAAAACTCCTGGTGAGTGAAGGTACAGATCAATGGCAGATGTGCAATGCAGATCCAGTGCTATAGTTCAGATTTGTTTGCTCCACATTAGTCTAAACAAGTCTCAAGCATTAGATCCCCGATCAGACCCACAAGTTTAGTTACATTCTGGTAAGGGACCAATAGCTTTTATTTAAGAAAAAAATTATGATGTTTGGAATCCCAGATTATTACTGATAGAATAAAGCCACAAAATGCATTAGTTTTGGGGTTAAACACAACATCCTGCACAGTAAACAGCTGATAGAATCGAGAATTTGTTTGCAACCTCACCCAGATGTCAATAATCACTGTGAGCCACAAAAATCCTATTAATACTTGAATCTTGGTCCCAGGGATATTCACTCTTCACTCAAAGACTCCATTTTTTAACATCCTCCAATTTCGCTCTGTGTAGACACTTCCTCCTTTCATGGTGTTTCAATCTTGTATTTTGGGCTGTGTTCCAACAGTAACTCCCTGGCTAAATTGCAGCTTGTTCTCATTTCTGCTAAGGCCTCCCATAGCCTTACTTACATGGAGCCTCCATGCAGCATCATGCTGGGACTTCTTCCTTCGTCCCTCGCTGTTGGTTGCCTCTTTGTGGTCTCCTTCTAATGTCTCAGGAGATTTCTTCCCTTTTCTTGAATTCTATTACCTTTGATGGTTTGTTAGTTTCTTCTGGTCTTTTTGTTCTTTTCACATGACTCCTGGACTATTCTCATTACCTCCCATTCCCAGGGTTTATGCATAGTATCTCCAGTCATATCCTTTCCTAGTTACCATTTTCAGAGCTCTTGGGTCCCTCTTCAACTGCCTTCAGCCAGCTCTGGAACTAGCTATTCATCACTTTGGAACATTAGAGCCACCCTGGAATCATCTTGAAACCAGCCTCTGTATTCACCAGGCTACCCCCTTTTATAGAAACTCATATTGGCTTAAAAACTCATAAAACTCATCCTGTCTTTTCACCAGATCTACGTCTAAGTCTTTTTACTCACATCCACTTTGCTCTCGAGAGGAGATCTCTGTAGCTTTTCAGCTCTGATCAAATGCCAAAACACTGACATATTATTTTCTGGATGTCATTTTTTTAGAGTGTCTTGCATCCATCAGAAAAACAATGTAAATGTAATTTTGCTATGTGCTGAATGTTTAACAATTTGCTGCCATTTTGAATACACAAGGACCAGGGGCCAAGATTGTAAAGAAGGAAAACAGAAAACTGACAGCAGGAGGCAACAGTGGGAAACTGATACCCTGAAAAAGAGAAGTAGAAGACTGGGATCTTCTGAATGATATTGGAAGTTTGAGAGTGGAGTAAGAGACTGAAGAAGATCTCAAAGAATGAGAATCTGGAAAAAATGTGCGAATGCCAGCCAGTTCTGATTGGGCAAGAATATAGGATCATGTCAGCCACGCTCCCCAGTATGAACTACAGTGTTAGCCATCTCAATGATTCACATATAAAACAGGACCCGGCATTCAAATGACAAGTAAAGACCTAAACTTATTGTCTAATACATGAGCATATGCCATATTTTTCATTAGAATTTAACTGAAGCTATGTGGAAGACTAAAATCATGTTGCTCTTTTTAGTTACTTTTAAGAGTTTTTCTTTTTTTCTGATTTCAAAACTTTTCCTACATCTTATAGAGCGAAGCTTTTAAGCATTAACAAGATAGCCTGAAATATCCCAACTGTTCTACTTCTAAGGAGTGACCTACTCTCTACTTAATTTGTAATACAGCACAATGTCAGGTGGTTGAATATTTTACAGGTTAAAACTGTACCTTTAACGTGCTGGCAGCAGTTCCAGGATACTCTCTCTGATCGAGCTTTGTCCATCTCTGCATGAATTTTTGCACCATTGGATCATCATAATTCACAAGCTGGAAGCCAGTGACATTGACTCCTGTCTCAATAAATTTATCAAGTACAAGATCAGAGAAGCCCTGCAATGAACAAAGACAGGCACAATTCAACCACTGAAACAAAGTAATGTCTTACACAATCTTGATTAATTATTTTCCCACACAATGTCTTATTAAGTTCTTTTAAAGTACCATGTCTTGACTCTCCTGATGCCTCCTGTGGGTGAAAGTACAATGTGATGTACATGCATAGATCATAAACTCCCAGGTTTGGTCCCCAACTGCTGCACAGTTGGTTGGATTTAATCCTCCATTGGAGACTTTGGCAGGCAGGAGAACATAGTCAGTCAGGATTTCTTTCTCAACTTCCTATCCAGGAACTTATTGTGCAGTTCATATCTGCGAACTTTGGTTTAGGATCAAATTACATTCAACTACAATGCTTCTCAGCGATCAAATAGCCCACCAATCTCTGCGTCCTAATAACTGAATGCTGCAACTTGACAGTTGAAAAGCATGGAATCATATGCCAAATGAGTAACCATTGACAGTTGCATCATATTTTTTTCGTACTTCAAGTTATGCTTAGGACATCTGTCTTTTGTTAGGATCTGATTCACATATTTGTGAATCCTGAATCCTGTGTTTGTAGCTGCCCTCCACGTTTTTCAAGTTGCTAGTTGCCAAAGACAATGGGAAAACAACTGTAAAAAGGCTTCTGATTCACCACTGACCACATTACATTACTTCCTAAAACCAATTTAATCCCCAGAGCTTAGAATCTAATTGATTCTAGAACAATATCTAATTATTTGCCTTGTCTCACAGTGAGTCAGAGGAGAGGCAGATATTGAGAATGATTCCAGACACAAGCCATAGAAAAGTTAGGAGAATGGAAAAACAAGTGGCAGATGAAATTTAATGCAGAGAAATATGGAGTGATCCACTTTGGCAGAAATATAGAGTGAGATAATACAAATTAATGACACAGTTTTAAAGAATGCAAAAACAGAAGAACTTCGGTGTTCATTGAAAAGATCTTCGAAGGTGGCAGGACATTTGAGCAAGGAGTTAGCAAAGCACTTTTAGTTATTGAGATGTAATTTCTTAAACAAACCATCTTGAAGAACACTAGATGCAACATTGTGCTCACCATATAAATTAAGCATTTGATAGTGTTAATGATTAGATTAGATTAGATTAGATTACTTACAGTGTGGAAACAGGCCCTTCGGCCCAACAAGTCCACACCGTCGAAGCGCAACCCACCCAGTCCCATTCCACTACATTTACTCCTTCACCTAACACTACAGGCAATTTAGCATGGCCAATTCACCTAGCCTGCACATTTTTGGACTGTGGGAGGAAACCGGAGCACCTGGAGGAAACCCACACAGACACGGGGAGAATGTGCAAACTCCACACAGTCAGTCGCCTGATGAATGAGAATTACTGTAAAATGCACAGTAAATACAGCATCTCACAGACTGGTACCATTGTTCTGCCTTACACTTGCTGCTGGGAAGGAAGTTTCACAAGCAGCAGTTGATCATTAAGCTTCACAATGACTTATCAACTAAAAACTCAGACCTGTTTTTGCAGCAACTAATGAACTCAAAGTTATGTATTTAGAACGGAATTTGGCAACACACAGTCAGTTTTGACATGTGGCAAAGCTGTGTACTTTGCTGTCTAATTAGTAAAATCTGTGCTGTTTTGATTTGCTACATTACCTCAGCTTCTGCTGGTGTTCAGGCAATACCAGAGGCAATATACAATTCTTTCTTTCGAGAAAGAAAGGGCAATCATTTGCAAGCACCACATGCATGATTGAACTGAGAAAGTTCAACCAATAACTGACAAAATACCAATTGTGAAATATCTGCTGTGCAATAAACTAGATAGGATTTCTTCAGGCCTGATTAAAAATCCTTACTGGGATTTCTATACTGTTCAGCAGGAGTGATCAAAATAAAAATACAGAAAACATTTATTCGTAAATGTCTATTTCTATAGATTTTTCTGAGTTACCCAGTGAATTGTGAAATTGCGCACCATGGTTATCTTTGGAATTACGAAGCAGGATGCATTTTCTCAGATAATTTCAGAATGCAGTTAAACTGTGATTTATTTTTATAGTGAAACACTTTTCATTTTGTAATGGTGAAAAAACGCCTGCAGAGGAAAAACCCTGATATAACTGCTTTTACTGAAGGGCATCTAATTCTGAACTGAGCATCACACTGAGGCAAGTTAGAATTCAAAATAGCTTAGATTTGTTTTCCTACTTTTGTTCAACCCTAAAAGTCTGGACATGTTGATATATCTCTCCTCAATCTTGTTTAAAATTATTGCCAGGATAGAACTTTGTGCACCTTTAAGAATTTGAAGGGCCCTCTCATGACAGCCAGAATGTAATTTGCAACCAGTGCAATTAATGTTCCAACTAATTTTTATTTGTTCTGCGCAGTCCCGTTAAGATTGCACTACAGCTGCAAATGCACACATCTGAAAGAAAGCACTGTCTTTTTGGTCTCCTGTATGATATATTGCCAAAGTCTTTGCAGTTATGCGATAGAGTTAGGGTTACGGAAAACATAATTTAGAGGGAGCGTGCAGCATTGCTCTCCGGACTTTATTGATTGCAAATGTTTCATTGCAACTGTTGATTTCAGATTGGTCATACAGCATTAGCTCAGCCCCAGAGGCAATTTTCTGGCATTGCACCATCTGCTTATTACCTTAAGTTTTACACAAAAAGGGAGCAATGGAAAATTAAATTGACTCATGCAAGGTAATGAGGCATTGTGAAAGAACAAGCAAAATAAAGCACTAACAAAGTGGTGGCGAGTGATTCAAAACTGATGAAGACCTAAACAGAGAGCAAGGTTGAAAACAACTCATAAGAATGAAGTTGAAAATTTGATTTTAATTCTCTCAGTCTTGGCAAAAACATATGTGGCGCTCAGAAAAAGATGGAGCGTGGTGCTTTTGGAAATGGGACACGGGTGTTATTGGTGAGGCTAGCATGAATGGTACATTTCTAATTGCCTTTGGGAAGGTGATGAAACGCTTCCTTGAACTACTGTGGCCAGCTCAGTGTAGGTACACATTGTGGTGATAGATAAGGGATTTCACGATTTTGATTCAGTGATAATGAAGGCATTGAGATATAGTTCCAAGTCATGATGATGTATGAGTTAGACAGTCATAGAGTCATGGAGATGTACAGCACGGAAACAGATCATTCCACCCAACTCATCCATGCTAAAGAACTTGCAGCTATGTGTGTTTTCAATTGTCTATTACCATGATCTTCAAGTAGAAGAGATTGCACAATTTGGAGGTGCTACTGAAGAAACCTTAGCAAGTTGCTGTAGCAAATCTTATGGATGATACACACTGCACCATGGTATGTCAGTGGTTGAGTTTGTGAATATTTAAGGTGGTGGGCTGATTGACAATCACTGCTTTGTCCTGGGTGCTGTCAAAGTCTTTTGTGTTATTTGAACTGAGCTCATCCAATTAAACCACACTTCTAACTTGTGGTTTATAGATGGCTGTCAAGTTCTGGAAGTACAGAGGTAACTCATTCACCACAGAATAAACAACCTCTGACATACCCTTGTAGTGACAGTATTTATGTGTATGTTCCAGCTTTGCTTCTAGTCAGTGGTGACTTAATGTTGTTGGTGGGGGATTCATTGGTGATAATGCTAATGAATGTCCAAGGGGAGGTGGTTAATTTCTCCTGTTTGGTATTGGTTATGCCCTGATACTTGTGTGGCACGAATAGCATTTGTCAATTACAAGTTAAAGCATGAATGTAGTTCAGGTATTACTAAAGGGGGGAATGGACTACTTCATTGTTTTATGAGATTTGGAATGGTGTCAATTTAACATTTTCCACTGTCTTGTTCCAAAACATCTCCTCTTCACCATGTTCACAAAGTTTCTCTGCACCTCTTCCATCACAAAGATGGCCTTAGGGTTCTCCATTCTTTTTTGAATGGACGTACAATCAATCTCTAACCACCACCACTGTCCTCTGCCTGGTTAAACTTGTTTATACAATCAACAAACCCTTCTTCAACTCCACTCACCTCCTTCAATTGGAGGTGTTGCAAAAGGTAGCTCCCTGGGTCCTTTTATGCCAGTCTTTGTGTGAGATATGTAGAACTGTGCTTGTTCCAGTCCTACTCAGGCACCTCTTTTTCGATTTCACTGATGATTGTACATGTTATACTTCTGAATCTACCCTTGGAACTGTGTTTTTCAATTTCCATTTCTCTCTCATCTTGATATGGTCCAACTCCGACTTTTCCTTTTCCTTTCTTACCATCGCTATCCCAATTTCTTGGAAATTTGAATATTCATTGAAAGTCCACCTACTCCTGTCGTCACCTTTACTACACTTCATTATAATCCGTTTCCTGTAAATAATCCACTCCAATCTCCCAATATCTTCATTGCTGTTGCATCTGTTCTGATGATTCAATCTTTCATATATATGTTTCTGAAATGTCTTAATTTTCCACAATTGTGGAGTCCACCCCATTGTGGTTAAGGCAGCTCTCAATGTGACATAACCCATTACCTGTACTTCTTCGCTCACTTCTCCCAGAACTACAACAGATACCTCTCTCCTCAGAATTCAAATCACAAGAGGGGGTGATTTCTTGGAGACTATCTTTTCACATTTTTGGTTTTTAGGGCTTTTTTTTCGGTCTCACTAACTCCTTAATTAGGTGTGCAATCACTTCATAATAATACTTCTACATCTGTGTCTATATCATGAGAGTTTGACATCACTGAGAAGCAGAAGTCATCAATATCTTCAGTTCATTACTGCTCAAATTTAAAGCCAAAAATCACAAGGATTTAAATTGGCACAAGAAAGCTGATATAAGTTAGCAATAAAGCTTTTTATAAAAAACAGATCTGACATACTCCTATTCTCAAGAGGGCATTACCCAAAACATGCTTTCCATGAGTAAACTCACAACTGAACCATTGTACATTTAACTCTAACAGTTACATTTTGTATATTAGATACTTTGAGACATGATAACATGAAGAAGCAAACTGTAATGAAATATTAAATTATACAATTGATCCAATGTTCAGTATCAATTACATTTTCCCCTCATGTAGTGACTCCTGAACTGCAGCTTTAATCTAAAGACTCTACATTAATTGCAAGGAATTCATTACTTCAGTTTTGCTGTTCATAGTTAGATGAATGTTCCTTCGTTAAAAAGTACAACTTTATTAAAATGTAGTTCATTAAAACTGTCTGATCTCCTTTGAAACTTTATTCTCTCCTTTTTCAGACCGTTTCCACCATTTCAGGCCCTCATCCCCCTTTGCAAACACCCACTCCTCTTCACAGCCTCTTGTTCCCTTTTCATTCCCTCTCCACCGTTTGGAAGTCCTCTCCCCATCTGCGGCTTCTCTTCCTGTTTTGCAGGTCCTCAGTCTCCGTTCCACGCCCTCACCATGTGTAGCCCCTCTGATCCCAGTACAGTCTCTCTCCATCATTTGCAGAATCTTTTACTTCCTCTCCCTTTACCCCCAGCTGAGGCTTCTCTTTCTCCTCTTTGCAATGTCATCTCCCAATTGAGGTCATCAGTTTCTAACAGTGGACCTCTGCTGACAGCAACAGAAAAATCTTACAATTAAACAATACAGCACTCCATAGCACACTCCATGGCTGCAGGAGAAGGGGCTTTTGTCAGGTCTATCAATTCACAATCTTGCTTCTGGGAGTTGGGGACAGTTGGGAGGACAGTTGCAGCCTGTGTCCCTCGCCCTGTAAGTTTCAGCCTCCTTGTCTTTCAATTAGGGAATTTCCAAACATCTGGACTCAACATTTGAGTTCAACAATTTCTGACGATAACCTCTGCTTTCATTTTGTCTCCTTTCCCTTTGCTGGATTGGATTTTCTCTTGCTTTTGTTTCTGCAATGGCAGTTGTTCATCATTCTGCCATACACATTATCTTTTGACACATTGTTCATTTCTTTTACTTGTCCCAGTTCCAATCTCTTTGGCTTTGCAATGCCAGATTCTTTTGTCCTTTAAACATTTTTATCGTAACAGATCTCTTCCATGATCTTCTACCACTCCCCTTTCACATTTTAAAACTTATTTCATTTCTAACTGAAAATATATGGATACGAAACATTAACTCTGTTTCTTTCTCCACAGCTGCTCAGCATTTCAATAATTTTCTGTTCTTATTCCTGATTTCCAGAAACCAAAGTATTTTGTTTTTGTACAGTATAATATAGTTTTGTGCAGAGTGAAGTTCTCCGTACTCTTCTTGAACTTTGATAATGTACCCCACGTACTAATTTCAGAAGCAGACCCTCCAATGCATTAATGCAACATTTTCCATATATCCCACAACACCCAGCCTGTGAGCATCCACCTTTTGCCTTTGATACTTAATGCTTAATATTAGTTAGGCATTGTGGACCAATATTCATTTGGCAATGGATGTAGAGTGACTAAATTAATTTCAATTGGACCTTCGTGGCCAGCAAACCCTGAATCTGAGTTGTATGCAAACTCAGAGTTAAAAGATCAATTTCTAACTCATACATCACTTAGTCACCCCATGAATATGTCTTCTGATTGATTCAATCAACCACAAAGAAAGCACTTACCAGAGTAGCCAACATGTAGTGGTAGCCTCGGATGTTTTTACCAACATTCACTGCCTATGCCACAAAAGAAAAGAATAATCTGTGAAAATGTTTGAATAAATCAGCATTTTAAAGTCTACTCAGAGTGAAAGTGAACTGCATGATGAATGTTTGAGCCAACATAGGGAGATGAGGATCTCATTCTGGTGACTTGGTGCTGTACAGAATCCACCATGGCTACTTCTTCACTGAGACCCATCCCCAAAACTGAACATTGTACTTCAGATGACCAAGGCTCTGCAAAATTGCATAATTTCCTCATTTTGGCATTAAAACCCTATTCACAGAAAGCTGTAAAATCCATTTTGAAAATGTTTCTTTTTGAATCTATGCACTGGTTTTAAATTATTTATTTACATATTGTTGTTTGAAATGTTCTATCTCCTACTGAATAATCAGAGATGTAGGAAGTAAACCTATTTTACCATCCCTTTATGTCTGTCTGCCTCTCTGTTTTATTCATTTGGCCTTTTTACACAATTGGCTAGCAATCCTCACAGTTCCATGCCTTGTACCATGAAGAAAATAGTCTAATTCATTTATTATGGATCAAAAGCAGATGATCCCACTCTAACAATGTCAAGCTTCAGCTGCCACAGGTTTGTCTCATTCAGTCCATCTCTCTTCGTAACCTCCTTCCACATTCTTACCTTAATGTGATCTACAAATTTGGATTTACAATTTTGGGGCTAACAAAGGACAATGCATAAAGAGTTAGCAGTGGGATGGCTTATGCCCAAACATAGGAAGGATGTGGAGGCATTATAGGAAGGATGTGGAGGCATTATAGGAAGGATGTGGAGGCATTGGAACGGGTGCAGAGGAGGTTTACCAGGATGTTGCCTGGTATGAAAGGAAAATCGTATGAGGAAAGACTGAGGCACTTGGGGCTGTTTTCACTAGAGAAAAGAAGGTTTAGGGGTGACTTGATTGAGGTGTACAAGATGATTAGGGGGTTAGATAGGGTCGACAGTATGAACCTTTTCCCGCGAATTGAGTCGGGTATTACAAGGGGGCATAGCTTTAAATTAAGCGGGGGTAGATATAGGACTGATGTTAGGGGTAGGTTCTTCACTCAGCGAGTCGTTAGTTCATGGAATGCCCTGCCAGTAACAGTGGTGGACTCTCCCTCTTTATGGGCATTTAAGAGGGCATTGGATAGGTATATGGAGGATAGTGGGTTAGTGTAGTTTAGGTGGGCTTGGATCGGCGCAACATCGAGGGCCCAAGGGCCTGTACTGCGCTGTATTCTTCTATGTTCTATGTTCTATGTTCTATCCAGTTAGTTAGTCCATTGCTAGATTCAGGAGGCCCTTTTTATTGGGTATCCAAGGCAGACAATCTCAACAGGTATTATGTTCCTTAAAAATGAAAGGAAGGGCTGAATCATGTTGAAGGAATCTTCTTCAGTAAATTAACGAATGCCGAATGGGACCAGCACCTGTCTTGCTCTGCTCAGAACTTACTGACTCCTTTAGTCACCAATTAAAGATCTACTTTGTTAAGGTTTGCTTTTAAAAATCTGTTCTGTGGCAGAGCAATAGTCTTCCCAAACTTTGTGCCAACCCTGCCATCTCGTTTCCCACCTCAACTTCCTCCCGAAACTTATCATCAAAAAACTGTCAGTAACACCAATGGTTTGACATTCAGTACAATCTGCCGATGAACGTACAAAAGGATAAATTCCTCATGAGGATCCATTTCAAGTTAGTATCAGGCCTCTTAGTCCAGTCATGCCCAGATTATATTTCATCTTTCTTTTCCTTCATCCATGTCATTAATCCTCTGCAGTGAAACATGTCAGACTTTGTACAGATGCCTCAACAACACAAATTGCCATGTCCTACCAATCAAGAGTATGTATTGTCCATTCCGAACCTCCATTTCCAAACAATCATCCAATCCATGACACCAGTCTTTCTCTGGTTCTGTGCATTTTCACTTCTCCTAATAATCTCCTGTGTGAAACTGTATTGACTGTCCTCTGAAAACCCATCAAGACAGCATCCACTATGTTAGAAACTGTCTCAAACTATGCATTAGATTAATTCTTGATTTACCAACCTCCCAGCCCCCACTCCACTAGCCCCCTGAAATTTGATGTCAGCCTGCACTATGGTACTTGGCCTTTCAGACTGGTTTTCTCATTTTGAAGTACAAATGTAGCATGAAAGGACAGGAATTTGAGTTACAAAATATGGTTTCTATGGAAACCTATCCCCAAAATTTAGAATTAGTGTACATTTTCAATCTTTCCAATATCAATAAGATTTTGTCTCTTGCTGTATAATCAGAGATTTAGAATGTCACCCTTTTATTACCGCTGCTTTATTTTTCACTCCCTACTTTAATCTATGAGCCTATCTATATTATTTGCTAGCAGATGGTTAACAGTCAGAGTTTATCAACTTCTAAAAAAATCACCTATTTATTTGTTGTTTTCTTGATTCAGTACCATAAATTGTTTAAAAGTAACAACCCAGCCCCTTGCCTGTGATGCTTGAATAAAGTGCCTGCATTTTCCTTAACATGCAGTCTTTTTTTGTCAAACTGAAGGATTATCCATTAATCATAATTTTTGTCCAATTAATTTTTAGCATGTGTCTTCAGGAGTGCAACTTTTCCCATTCCCTAGATGCATGGAAAAAATATCTTCCACATTTCTATGGAATACAGTTTCTCATTAATGTAGCTCAACATAAATCAGCATACATAGTTTCAGATACATTTAAGAGGAGGGAGTTACACAGCTTCGTGCACGATCAATGAGGTTTATGGCATCAAAAGATCGTGTTGCTATATTCTGGTGTTGGCACCATCTAGGGATTTAATTACACTTGCAACAAAAGTCTGGCTAATAATGGTGCTGCCTCAAGTTTAAAAGCAACATCATAAACCAGATTGTCTCCGATTACAAAGCTTGCCTTTTCACTCACTTTTATGTGAAATGCCAGTGGACTTCTACCACTTTTCTAGTAACTGAAGAGCTGACTGTCTTATCAGGATGTTTTAGTCAAGCAACAGAAGTTATCAATCCAAGTGGTGCAGTGGGTCAAAGCTAGCTTGATATAGATTGTGTATAGGGAGAATAGTTTTTACTTTAACTGTGAAAAGCAGAGTAGTAAATGTAAGTAACACTTACAACCATGGCTATAAACCTTGTGAGTTGACCTTCAAAAGCACATTATTCAATTGAGCTCACAATCTTTCACAACCAGCACCACCAACGCTAATGCTATTAGAGTGATCCTCTTATAATGTGTATATGAGGCAGCAACTCAAAGAGAGCAGGATTACAGGATTCTTGCTGAGTAAATTGGACATTATCAGTAGGTAGTCTGGTGGGGATGTGAGGATTGATGTGGCTTTGCATCAGAACAGAAAGTCTGCTAGTGCATTACCCACACTAGGTTTAACAAGACCACAATGCCATCAGTGAATACAAAGTAATTCTTTTTGTTAAAAATAAAGAAACTACACAAACAGCAATTACCTGATCCAGAATAGCATTCAGTCTGTCTAGTTCACAGTCTATTAAATATCTTCTTTCTTGCCTTTTGTCCATTTCCTCAAAGATTCTTCTATATTCCATCACATCAGTGATGCTTCCAACTGACTTTGCTGTAACCTGCCAGTTATTCTGAACTGCAGCTTCCATGATTACCTGAAGGATGGAATATCCTGACAGAAGAAAAGAAGCACAAATTTAAGAATGAAACACTGAATTATTTCTGAAGATGAATTTTATACAGTATATTATTTGGTAGTTTGCAACACATTCAAGTAATATCCTTTGAGAAAGTAGAAACTGGGGAACCCAATCTAGCAGAACATTTTTGTTTACAATGTCAAATGCTCCAACTTTTATTGAAGAACTTTATTCCAGATTTGTGCTGCACATCACTGACCCAAAGATCTTTGGGTCAAAACGAGAGCTTTGTAACGAAAAGCAAACCTAAGACTTTCCACCAGTTTTGAGTCCATGTATTATCTAGGCACAAGTCAAATACATGCTTAACAGATCAGAGAAATTTGGGCACAACAAGTTATGCTCTTAACTTTTTATGCCCAAGTCTCCTTCATCTTTTATAGTTGTCCATCAAACCCCTCAGACTGTACGAGTTTCCACCTGTAAAAATAGCCATCTCTGCAACTTTGACACATAATTGTCTTTCATTTATGCTTGTTCAGAGGGTTTTACCAATTTATGCTATGATTCCTTGTTAAAAGATCTGTACCAGACAACCTCTATTCTGCCCCATCTGAATGTCATCTTTATTTTCAATTTGTAGCAAAGGTGTTGTGTCACAAAAGTATTGTGGCCGATTATGTTTGTATCAGCATGTTAAATTGCTTAGTGACAATTTTCTGCTTCATTCCCATAAATTAGCATACTATATCTATCCAATAGTTATCCAGTGCCTCTTGAATGCCTCAACGATGGAATATTCAGACCAGTCATTAAAACATAAAGCTGAATTTCATGCTTTTTTTCAAGCTTGTTGGAATTTGCTTTGAATTTTTTGGAGGGATACTTGCCGCAGGGCCCAGTGAGATTTACCATTTTTCAGATCAAATGCATCTCATCAACTTGCCTCAATGCTGTTGCTCACCCCTGATTCTATCCCCATCTTTCCAGGTGCTATTCCTAGAATAATTCACCATTCAGCAGCTATCTGCTGAAACATCAGCAGCCTTTGCGCTTGCCCCAGCAACTGTCCACCTGGAAAGTCAGTCCAGAGCTGTCCTGCACATTTCCTGATATTTGACCCACAACATGTAGGCACTTTGTGGGCAGGGACCCAAAGGTCCTGCTGGATGGATGGTATACAGGCGAGATGTCCTCTTTCTCAGGAACAGTACAGTAGGCCCCAACCCAGCTTGGTCTGAGGTTGCCACCCAGGTCAGTATAGTCTCAGCCACCTGGAGGAATGCCCAGCATAGTGAGAAGGTGGTCAACGACCTAATGCATTCTGCCAGCATAAGTGCCACAACCTTCTCTCTAATACCTCACACTTATTCTAAAATCTCATTAACTTAGTGCAGCAATAAGAAGATGCACTTAATTCATGACTATCCAGACTGAAAATAAAACTATGGGTTGAGTGTAGTTGGGTTCTGAGTGGCATGAGCTATGGCAAAATATGTGGCAGAATCAGATGAGACATCGTGTGAAGACAGTCTCAGCATTGGGAGAATCTCATTGCATTTTTTAATGCTTTTTCCGAGCAGTGAGAAGTTTCTCACCAAGCAGTGGTAGTCCCCACATCCCAGCAAGGCTCATGCTCTGCACTCTCACTAATAACTCCTACATCTTTCCTCACTCACTCTCATCCACCCCAACCCCTGACATGACTAACCCTGACTACCTTCTGTGCTCTCATTCCTGATAAAGGGCTTATGCCCGAAATATCGATTCTTCTGCTTTTTAGATGCTGCCTGACCTAGTGTACTTTTCGAGCACCACACTCTTGACTCAGATCTCCAGCATCTGCAGTCCTCACTTTTACTTTCTTGCCCTCTGTGCTACTTACTCACTTGCTAGATACACCTCCACACCTTCACCAAAAATACCAGCCGTCTCACACACCTTCATCTCCCAAAATCTCTACTGCGCTCTCATCCCAGGAGGAAAACAGCCCACAATAGGACAGCAAAAGATGGGTAGTGGACTGCCCAAAACTCAGCTCCTCACTCCTTGTATGGAAGACTCCTGACTCTGATTGGCCTGAGTGGCTGACCGATTATGTCCAAGATACTGAATTGGTATTGGAGGCTGCTTGACTTCCATGTTGAGGATTCTTTACATCCAGCTTGTTTGTTGTGTTTAATAAGGTGGGAAGCTGAATTTAATGAGGTGAGGTGTGTTATTAATAAGGTGTTTAATAAGCTATAATCTGCCTTAATTGGGAACTACTACTGCTTGGTGAGAAACTTCTTACACCGCTCGGAAAAAGCATAACAAATGCAATGAGATGCTCCGAATGCTGAGATTGTCCTCACATGACGTCTCATCCAATTCTGCCACATATTTTGCCATAGCTCATGCCACTCAGAACCCAATTACACTCAACCCATAGTTTTGTTTTCAGTCTGGCTTGTCGTGAATTAAGTGCATCTTCTTATTGCTGTGTTGAGTTATTGAGATTGTTTTCACGTTAATAGCTCTTTAAAAGAAAATAATAGCATGTACAAGCTCTTGACATTCTTTATTAAAGCATGGCTCTACCGCTCACACTTTGTGATTTTCCAGGCACACACATAACACATAATAATAATTTATGCGATTATAATGCAAGCAGCTCCCAGAACTATTAAATGTGAGTACAACTATATGATACCAATATTAGAGTAAATATGTGCTAATTATAAAACTGAGTACAGACAGCTAAAACTGCAATCCTGTAACAATAAATTAATGATAATTGCAGCCTACATCCAGCAATGATATGATAAAGTGAATATTACCACTAGAATTGAATGCAGACAGCAAATTCAACACTCTATTCCTATCCCATCCATCAATTCCTTCGCCATTCCAATCCAATCCAGACGCTTTCTCCCTCCCCCATTGATACCCATCTGCCAATTTAACATGTGGATCAGTACATCAGTCATTCTCTCTTCATCAGAGACATTTTCCCAGACAAGCAGAGTGATATTTGGGTGCTTGCAAGGATTTAAATCTCCTAAAAATCAGATCAGGTTACGATCCTCACATAATTCAGCTCTCCTATGAGTTTTACCCAACTAGGTTCTGAGGTGAATAGGAAATCCCCTTAGATCTGCTCAAGGCTGTACGGCCTGTTTCAACCTTTAATTCTGTATTAAACAGTCAGGCACCAGTTTCCTGACTGGTCAGCAACTCTGAGATGAGTGCACAGTGAGGAGAACTACTGAGTGAAACAGACAAGCTGGAGAGTCTTTCAATAGTTACAGTGAAAGATTTCAGCCAAAGTCAGGGCACTATTCAATGTAGTTAAATTCTCAGCATTATTGCTGTATGAGAGATGATAGTCAAATTATTGAAGTACACTGCAGTGCTGTTGTCATCTGAGGTACAGAAGACTGTATGTGCCAATGACTGCCTGATTGAATCAAATATTACATTACCCCAGCTATTCATATGATACAGAGTACAGATTGACTACACCTATGTTAATCAGAGTCAACATGTCAACCAGTTAGTATCACTTTTGCCTGTGATGTAAATTGTTTTCAATTTGGCATTCTTGCATTTATCCTGATGACAGCAATTTGAAGATCTTTAGGAACATGTCTCTTTTTAGCAATACACAGGAAAATGCCAGCAAAATCATGGAGTCATAGAGAGAAACAGACCCTTTGGTCCAATTCATCCATGCTGACTAGATATCCTAAATTAATCTCGTCCCATTTGCCAGCATTTGGCCCACATCTCTCTAAATCTTTCCTATTCATATACCTATCCTGATGCCTTTTAAATGTTGTAATTGCACCAGCCTCCACCACTTCTTCTGGCAGCTTATTTACTACACGCACCATCCTATGCTTGAAAACTTTGACCCTTAGGTCCCTTTCAAATCTTTCCCCTCTCACCTCTATGTACTCTATCCATGTCCCTCATCATTTTATAAAACTCTGTAAGGTCTCCCCTCAGCCACCGATACTTCTCGGAAAATAGTCCCAGTTGATCCAGCCTTTCCCTATAGTTCAAACCCTCCAATCCTGACAACCTTCTTGTAAATCTTTTCTGAATCCTTTCAAGTTTCACAACATCCTTCCTACAGCAAATAGAACAGATTGAATGCAGTATTCCAATAGTGGCCTAACCGATGTCCTGTACAGCTATAACTACCTTCCAAGTTGTATACTCAATGAATTAATCAATAATGGCCAAGCATACCAAACACTTTCATGATTATCTTTTCCACTTGTGACTTCACTTTCAAGGAACTATGAACCTGCACTCCAACGTTTCTTTGTTCAGCAACACTCCCCAGGATCCTCCATTAAATGTATTAGTCCTGCCCTGATTTGCAAAATGCAGCATTGCACATTTATCTAAATTACACTCCATCTGCCCCTCCTATGCTCATTGGTGCATCTGGTCAAGATCCTGTTGTACACACAAGTAACCTTCTTCGCTGTCCACTACATCTCCAATTTTGGTGTCATCTTCAAACTTATTAACAATACTTCTTATGTCCACATGCAAACCATTTATGTAAATGATGAAAAGTAGTGGACCCCGCACCGATCCTCATTGGCACTCCACTGGTCACAGGCCTCCAGTCTGAAAAACAAACCTCCACCACCACCCTCTGTCTTCTACTGTTGAGCCAGTTCTGTATCTAAATAGCCAGTTCTTCCTATATTCCATGTGATCTAAGCTTGCTAAACAGTCTACCATGAGGAACCTTTTTGAACGCCATACTGAAATCCATATAGTGTGAAGTTTCGCACGAGAAAGTGTTATTCTACTTCATTATTGCTCTCCTAATGGATTGAATCCTTCATGAGGCCTCGAATTTAATCTGTTACTATCTTACAAGCAGCAAATTCAAAAACTTCCTTATGAACTACATAGAAAAGATTGTCCTTATGTCATCTCTACTTCCTTTGCTATATAATATCCTAGAGGTTATCACTGATCAAAAACTGAACTGGATGGACCCAGTGATCCCACAGCTAATGGATCAGATCTAAGCTTTCCAGTCCTGCAATATCCAGCCATGAAAGCTGGTGGACAATTAAACAACTCACTGAAGGAGGAGGCTGTACCAATATACCCGACTTTGCACATCCTCGCACAAGAGAATGCAGAAACAATTGAAATCATCTTCAATCAGAGATAGAGTAAATGAACTATCCCAGTTTCATCTCAAAATACCAAGCATCACAATTGTCAGTCTTTAACTAACTCAATTTACTGCATGTGATGTTAAGAAACTGCTGTTGGCAACAGAAACTACAAAGATTATAAGCCCTGACAACGTTGCTTCGGTAATATTAAAGACTTGTGCTTCAGGATTTTAAATGCCCTGACCAATCCGTTCAACGAAGTCTACCTGACAATGTGGTTTGTCCTGTACATAAAGAGCAGATCAAACCTGGCCAACTACTGTCCCACCGATCTATACCTGATCAACAACTACCTCATGGAAGATTGTCATCGACAAGGCTATTATGTTGAATTAACTTTATTGTCACATGTACTCAAATGATTACAGTGAAAAGTTTACAGTCACCACATTACTGCACCATTTTAGTTACATAGGTACGGAGGTACAGATACTCAAGACCAAACTCTTAGGAAACAAAGGAAAATTAGAAAGGTAAAGAAATAAACACTCCAACGTTATCAGGCATAAGACCAAATCAGTAAAATAAAGAAGTAAGAAGTTCAGAATATTGATCTTTCTGAGTCCGTTCATGCCAGCACCTAGCCTCAAGAGAGAACTCCACTGCTGCCTGTGCCAGACCAACCAAAATAGAAGCCCACTCACTTTAGGTGCCATGTGGGGCTTACCCAATAATAATTTGTTAATTTTTATTCAGTTTGGGTTTTATCAGCACCCTTCAACTTCTTACTTCATCACACCCTTGATCTAAAGGTGGACAAATAAGCTGAACTGAATTCAAGAGGTGAGTATATGTCACTGCTCTTGATATTAATGCATTATCTGACCAGGTGTGGCACTGAGGAGCATTATCTAATCTCCCAAAGTAATTTGGAATCAAGAGGAAGAAGTTCCATTGGCTGGAGCCATACAGAGCACATAGGAAGCTGGTTCATGTTGTTGGATGTCCATCAACACAATTCTAAGACATCTCTGCATAAGTTCCTCAGGGTACTGTCTTATCTCAACATTTCTAGCTGATTCATTAATGATAATCCTTCCATCATAAATTATAAGTGAGGATGATCCCTGATGATTGTGCATTGTTCAGCACCATTCACCATTCTTTAGGTGTCGAGCAATCCATGCTGATGTACAGTGAATCCTGAGCTTGGGCACCACACAAGTACCAGCAATGACAATCTCCAAACAAGAAAAAATCTAACCATATTCTATTTAATAGTCCAGGCAATATCACTGCTGAATCCTCCATCATCAATATTCTGGAGATTATCATTGACCAGAAACTGAACCGGACCAGCCATATAAATAATGTGGATATAAAAGCAGATCTAAGGTGAGGAATCCTGGGTGAGTAACCCATCTTCTGAATGCTCCTAAGCCTGTCTACCATCAGAAAGGCACTAGTCTGGTGTATGATCCAGTTGCCCAATTGGGTGGAGCTCCAAATAGACTCAAGAAGCTCAACATCATTCAGAACAAAGAAACCTTCTTGATTAGAACACCACCCTCCTCCTCAAACATTCAGTCACTCCCCTGCAGATGTACAACAGCAGCAGTGTGTACCTTCTACACATACATTGCAGCAAGTTACTGCCTCAAAAGTATCTTCTGAACCACATAAAAGGACAAGGGCAGCATATACAACATTGTTTGCAATTTTCCCTCCTAGCCACACACCATCTTTATGTGAAATGATGTTGCTGTTTCTTTAGTGTCACTGGATTGAAATATTGGAACTCACTTCCTAAAAACTCAATGGGTATAACTGCATTCCAAGGAACACAATGAACTCACAAAGCAGCTTGCCACCTCCTATCAAAGGACAATGAGAGATGGGCAATAAATGCAGGCCTAGCCAGTAATGCCTACATCCCAAGAATGAAGGGAAAAAAATGTTCTTATTTGTAAAGGATTGAGAACTCCCTATTCTTCTTCAAAACAATTCTATGGATCATTTAGCATCTGTGTAACCAGCAGAAAATGGCACACTGAACAAGGAATGACACCATTGTCTATGCAATACTTAATGTCTTAGACAAATTATGGGTATTGAATCTAGTCTTTTTTGAGCCAACCTGATACAAAACAAAAGGGCTTGTTTAATGATCTTAAGTCACAGTTTCAGGTTTTTTCTCAGAAACATTAGTTAGTTAAAATATTGTATACTTATCATGACTGTTGATAACTGCTAGATTAAAAATGCACTGGCTAAATATTAATTCTGTGTTATTAGTATTTCTGGAGTATTTACAACATAGATATGGCTAACATTAAGTAATGGATGACTAAGTCCAACTTAGTAGGCAAATGTGGACCATTTAATAGGAGTGAAATAGCTTTCTTTTAATCACCTGGAATGCTTTTGAAGTACACAGTTGGAGTCCTGGCCTAAAGGGATAAAACTGTAGCTGTTGGAAGAGGATGTGGATCATTTAAGAGACAATACAATAAAACTCAGCAGTGCAGCATTAATCTTTGTCCAGCCTTATTATTTGTCTTGCAAGCAGAAAAAAACATAAAATGTAGAGAAATTGTTACTCTCTTTTTATGCCATCCATTAGTGATTCATTTATGTAGTATAAAGAAAGAAATCTCTGAATTATTGCAATGAAAAGAGCTCGCGGTAATCGGTGCCATACTGTGTCGGAGTATTGTCATTCCCCCTCTGGAGAATTTCAGAAGAACTGAAGATCCTCTTTCTCTATTATTGCTTGTTAAAGGTCACCAAAGTGAAATGAATGCTGCCCATGAATCACAGAACAAATCCGATCCTGAACTTGACCCTGTTTCCTGTAGTCTGTGTTTGACAGTTCATAGGATAGAGAATGTAAAGAATCGAAAGGTCACAACAATGTTGGGGTGTCGATATCAGCGATGTGTTAGCTGTGAGACTGATGATCCAAAAATGACATAGATTGCAAAGGCACTTGAACATTATTGATTTGTGTTTACTTTTCAAAGCGACATATAGCACAGCTGGTTATATAAAGTGTGACATTATTATGGTGGCCTATGATGGGAGTGAGGGTATTTCATTCCAAAACTGTGGATTGGGGTTCAGTGACAACAGAAGCAGAGTGCCATACTTGAGAGTAAAATACTTGAAATTGCCTCCAAAAGAAAAAAGGCAACAAATACGTTAAAACAGTGGGGGTAGGAAATATAAGAGCATATCTGTCAGTACCTGAGAGAAAAAAGGAGACAAACATTTCTGGAAGATTCTTTCACCAGAATTGAATAACGCTCTTCATCTGAAACTCCTGCCTATCTTCTCTACCCCTGCTGCCGATGGTTTTGCCAAGTACATTCACATGCTTTTAATCTAATTTCGGAATTGCTAGTTGCAAAATGATTTTAATTTATTTTCAGTTGCTTGCAAATGAAAAGTAAGTTGTCACGACAGTAACATTATGATAGCTGTGTTACTTAATTTGCTTGTTTTTATCAAAGAAGGGCTTATGCCCGAAACGTCGATTCTCCTGTTCCCTGGATGCTGCCTGACCGGCTGCGCTTTTCCAGCAACACATTTTCAGCTCTGATCTCCAGCATCTGCAGACCTCACTTTCTCTTTGTTTTTATCAAAGTTCATTTGAGAGAGTCCTTTGTTCTTATTCATGTTTTGACTCTCCAATTAGTACAATAGAAACCAGAGACTGAACTGAGATTCAAATCTGAAGAAGGATAGTGTCTACCAAGAGAAAGTGAGGGCATGTCTGGAAGTTACTTGATCAATATTATAAACAGTATATATTTCCAAACAAAAACAGAAATTGCTAGAAAAGCTCAGCAGGTCTGGCAGCATCTGTGGAGAAATGGCAGAGTTAACATTTCAGGTCCAGACTTAATCTAATAGTTCTGAAGAAGGATCACTGGGCCCAAAATGCTAATTCTGCTTTCTCTTCATAGATGCTATCAGACTTACTATTTCTTTTTACAGCAATTTCTGATTTTGTTTCTGATTTCCACCACCGGCAGTTCTTTTTAAAAATATTTTCAAAACATATCTAGTGTACTGACTAAACTGAGAAGCATCTCCCCATGAACTTTTATCAGCATGATACATGCAAGCTTAACAGCATTCTGTTTTATGGTATGAATGGATAAAGCTACCTATTATTGAGGTGATAGCTGTTAGATGTTTTACCAATAATATGGACACAATATTAATGCCAGTCATTTCTGCTGTTGATTGGTTTTCTGGAACGGAGGATATGCTCTGCAAAGTTAACATTGAACCATTATGTCAGATCAGCATGCGCTTAAATTATGTAGATACCATTTTGATCAAGAGACGTCAGAGAAAGAAGGACAGACAACGTCTTCCTATCTTGGAATGTATTCAGTATAAAAGAAATTGCAAAAAAAATTCCAAGAACTAAAATTATCCGGAACAAAGAAAGAAAATATCAATACACAGTTATGTGAACTGTATAAGCTTGCACCAAAAATACATGTTCACAATGTACTTTCGTGTCAAGTGAACCTCCTTATGATTCAGACAGAATAACTAACCATGCCTCAAATTCATTAAGTAGTAGTTTACGAAGCTTGCAAGAGAGTTTTCCACAACACTGCTAAATTGAATTGTAAAGTTTAACCAATACCAGCATTGTGCTCATAACAGTCCATGGGGAAATGTGTTTCAATTCAGTCAGTACATTAAGATATTTGAAAATGTACACTGTTTGTAATATAGACCATAAAACTCATATATGGTCTCACTTTCTCTCGGGAGACATTTGCCTGTTTAGATCTGAATCTTAATTAAGTTAAGGCTGTGGGTTATACGCAAGATTCACAATCAGTATTAGCATTACAACTCTGACTGTTTATGTACTCACTATTGGGTGATTTAGAACAAGACCTTCTCCGCAAAAAACAATTCTAAATTAATTACTTTATCATCTTTTTGGTGTTAACAAAGAAGTTATCAGGATTATAATATGTTGGTATATGTATTTGGTTTTTGGTTTGTGTATTGATGAGAGAATTTAACTTCAGGTCTTCATCATGGGCGGCACGGTGGCACAGTGGTTGGCACTGCTGCCTCACAGCGCCAGAGACCCAGGTTCAATTCCCGCCTCAGGCGACTGACTGTGTGGAGTTTGCATGTTCTCCCCGTGTCTGCGTGGGTTTCCTCCGGGTGCTCGAGGTTTCCTCCCACAGTCCAAAGATGTGCAGGTCAGGTGAATTGCCCATGCTAAATTGCCCATTGTGTTAGGTAAGGGGTAAATGTAGGGGTATGGGTGGGTTGAGGTTTGGCGGGTCGGTGTGGACTTGTTGGGCCGAAGGGCCTGTTTCCACACTGTAATGTAATGTAATGTAATCTAATCTAATCTAATCACCTTATAATATTATTTTCTCATCGACAGAATTTAAAAGCCTTTTTTTTAACAAAATAGTAAATGAAAGACTAATGTCAAACAGAGAGCATAGCTTTAGCAAGTGGAGTAGAACTGGTTGGCTATGAAAAGAACAAACTGCTAAGCTGTTATGTTTCTTTGTAAAGACAATTTTCACAAAAAAGATCTGTTATCTGGTTTCAAAACTCACAATAAATTTACATTCAGTGAAGTAGCACTTTTTCAAGCTCAGACATTAGTAAGCATGTCAGAGTGAAGCAAAACAGTTGGAGAAGGTGAGGTTGGAGGCTGTGCTGTGAGGGTGTTACAAAAACTATTTGTGTCAATAGTACTGCATGAAAGCACCTTTGTTTTCCTAGTTTTTTTTTCTGGAACTGCTTCAGTATACCTTTGCTTCAGGAATGAATATTATTGTCTTGATGATTGCACTGGCTGGGAACATCTATATTTAATAATTTAAGGCAGAATAGGCATATGCAAGACTGAAAGAGACCATGGTGATCCAATGGTTTTAACTGATGCACAGCTAAAGTGACAGGATCACTCAACCACCCCAAGTTAATGCATACTCTCATTGACATTAATTCAACTTTCTCTAGAATACCAGACTTACTTACTCCTTCCAGCCAGTTCACCGATCATGCGGTCAACTGGAACAAAACAAATCAATTTTGTTGAACAAAATCACACAGAAAATCTATTAATGAAGACACTTAATTATAATACAGATGCTTTTATCTGCATTGTTTGTCCTCTTTTGTTCTAAGATTGTGAGGTTATTTATTGTGTTATATAATTGAAAGGACAGTACCCTGGCCCAATCATTATTTGCGATGAGACAGTCTTCAGCATGTCATTTAATGAAACACAGTCAAAACTGATTGTGCCTTCATCTACCACCTGTAACAATATTGATTGTTGATCGTGTTCAACAGGACATTACATCTATCAGGCTGCTGACATTGCCACTGCATATTTGTTAGGTCGAGGAAGAGAAGTGCACTGTAGAAAATGAAACGGACCCAATATATGACAATGTTGAAAATGCAAGAATAATTTGGTCTAAGCCTATAAATTACAGTGGTTGCCATCACAAATTGCTTAGGCCTAGCTGAGATCGGCTACTTTAGAATGAAGGAAGGGTAGATAATGAGCCTTTTCTGACATGAGATAAATCATTGATCACCCAAAGACAGTGCCATACAATCATTGACATTCCATACTAATAAGTCGAATATTGTAGGGAGAGTTGAATTAGTATCAATGAGTGCATGGTTTAACTTTGGGGCTGTTTGAGTGACTCTGTTACTTCAGCTATGCATCAGTTAAGACCATTGGATCAGAATGGTCTCTTCCAGTCTTGCACATTCCCATACTGTCTTAAATTATTGAGTTTATTGTAGGATAAGGGGATAAACTACTAAGGGTGCAGCAAACATCAATACAGGGATTATAGCTGCACCTTTTGAGCCCTAGTAGGAGATTGGATTCAGCAATATTGGGCCAGATGCAACCAATGGGCAGATGCAACCAACAGCATTCAGGATATTGTGCATAATATCTCTAGCCTTATGCCCCATTTTAATTCCCAGCAATAATCATCCCGCTATCTGGTATTGGTGAGAAAGCATCTAATGGGTTGAACACAAAACTGCTTTTGACCGCAATGACCTTCTCTCACACCGACCTTCTCCTTCAGACATTCCTGCTTTCGGATATTGAAGAAATGCCACCCTTGTAACATCCAAAGAGGAAGGAGTGAAAAGTGCTGGAAGCAATAACATATGATTCAATTTCATGCCATCCAAGCAATTCTATACACCTTTTGGAGAATTTGTAACTTAAATTAGAAACTCTACCCTAATTTGTTGAATCTGCTTCTCTTGTATTGCCTGTCAAAGGCTAGAAGCAGGCTGATTTTCTGGCATGACGGGCTCATCCCCAGGCACTGAGAGCTGCGAGAGAGAGTACAAAGTCATATGTTTGACTTGTTATTGAGCTAATAAATGTCAAAAAAGGGAAAATTGAATTTTTCAGGAACCCTGAAACGAATGATAGTGAATCAGAAGCATTTCTACCCTCTGACCTCATTGGAAAAGAAAATTGGACAATGCATAGCCAGGCGATCAAACTATTTTTATTTTTGTGAGTCTGCTTAAGCCCTTCCAGGGGATCTGCAGAAATATGTTAATGGAGGTAGACATAAAGAGCTTGGGTGGCTACGTTCATAGGAGAAAGTGAGGTCTGCAGATGCTGGAGATCAAAGTTGAAACTTTATTGCTGGAACAGCACAGCAGGTCAGGCAGCATCCAGGGAACAGGAGATTCGACGTTTCGGGCACAGGAAGAAGGGCCTGTGCCCGAAACGTCGAATCTCCTGTTCCCTGGATGCTGCCTGACCTGCTGTGCTGTTCCAGCAATAAAGTTTCAACTGGCTACGTTCATAAAAATCTGCTCTGTATGCAACAAAACCAAAGGTATTTAAAGTGATCAACTGGTGTCTTCATGAAGAAAGATGATTTAAAATATAATCACGATAGAACCAGGAGGAAGTAGATGCTTCTCTCAACAAAACTGGATGATGACGATTGCCATTGCCAACTAAACAAGTTCATTGCTCTATGTCTAGCCCCACCATCTCAACTGAGTATTATCCCTCTCCTGGCTGCTCTGTCATTTTGACTTCTTTCCGCGGTTACCCTTCCTTTTTGATCATTTACTCCCTGGAAGTCTTGGTCCTACCAACCTCCTTCTGTTCCACTCCTGGATCACCTTGTCTTCCTACTTATTATTCCCAATGCCTCAACAATCCCCATCTCCAAAATCTACCTGCAACAACTTGAAATCTTAGTCAATGATCATTGCAGCTGGGATTGTAACAGGATTGATACAAGCTTGCAGGACAGCAGTTCAGCCTGACCATGTCTTTATTGGACTGACTGTAAGATGGATGTCTGTTGTGACTGCCTCATGGTAGAGGTCATATCTTTAAATATGGCACCTGGGGACGAATGATGGAAGGTCCTGGCACCAGTTAGCAATTCCGCCATTGCTGAACATAACCTAGTGCCACAACGGTGTTGTGGAAGCCTGGTGCATACCTACTGAGGTGAGCACCGTGAAATTGCGTGAAGCCTGAACTCATGGTGATACATCCTCCACTGAACTCACTGAAATTGACATGAAAGCCAAATTTGGGCAGCTCATGTTCAATAAATGGTCTCTCAATGGTCCACTTGTGCATTGTCTTGTGTTGTTCATCTGAGTGATTGTCCTTTTCTGGGGAGTGGCATTCCCATGTCCATTGCTGTTGCAATTGCAACCGTTGTTCTTTCATCGATGCCTTATGGTGCTGTAGACCTCTGGAGTTGACTGTTGATTTGTGATCTGTGCAGACTGGTTGACAGCTGTGCTACTTGTGTGAATATGTATTCAATCGCTCACTGCAACAATGTGATTCAGATAATAACTGGTATATGCAGACCCCACGTTGCCAACTGGGCTGAGTCTTACTGAGAATATTAAAGCTTTGCATCCTGATTGGCTCTCTAATGCTCAACTCTGGCAATGGCTTGGAAGTTTAGTCAAAATGAAATGTGGTTTTTTGCTATTTCACCTTGGTCTTCCTTGGATGGTTCTGTCATCTCTCCTCTCAGCTCCTTGGTATAACGTCTCTATCTCCTTCATACAATATATCATCTCGGGCTTTCAATTCATTCATGCTCTTGTGACCATGGGACCGTCCTTGATGTTTTCAAACCTTCTTTGAATCAATATTCCTTGCAACACTTGAGCTACGTCTTGTTTGATCTGAACAAGATGTCTGCATGGTAGATTCAATATCTTTGCTGGGTTGATGCTGGTTGAAACTGCTGGTTCACATTGGGTTTGGAAGACTCCACACTCTGTTATAGAATGCTCTACTTTCTTCATAGAATGATTTGCACTCAACAGCATACCACCACTGTATAGCTGCTTCCCTCACTTGAATGTCATGTCTCGATGATAGCTCCACAATACTTTTAGCAGGAACTTTGAGAAAAATGCTTTGAAGTGGCGTGTGCTCCAATTTGGCCATCATTTTATCTCTTCCAGATAGTTATTGATGGCAATGTTTATAAATTAAGAAAAACAATGCAGCTTTCTTTCTCTATCTCTTCTATGAACGCCCTAGTTGCAAAGATAACTGTCTGTCCTTGCAGCATTAAGGTTGCCTACTTCCTGTCTCACGGTGTCACACAGCACAGTATTTCATCATTTACTTCATAGTATTTCAGCATCGGTATTGCCAGCAACAGTTGTTTGATTTTAGTGAATGCTTCTTGTTGTTCTGTATCCCAATATTAGTGCGTCTTTTGCAATGAGTTATCAAGAATGTTCACAATGCAATGTCAAATTTGGTAAGAACACTTTTAGTAGTTGACAAATTTAACAAATAGTTACCCACATTTTGCACCTATTGTTGGTCATATTATTGCTACAGTTCTCAGGATCCAGACTGAGATCTTATAATGAAGGGCTTTTGTCTGAAACATCAATTCTCCTGCTCCTCGGATGCTGCCTGACTTGCTGTGCTTTTCCAGCAACACAATCTCAACTCAGATTTCTTGCATCTGCAGTCCTCACTTTCTCCTGAGATCTTTTTCTGTCAGTACATGATTTTTGGTCTCCCAGTGTGAGGAAAGACATTCTTTCTATTGTGAGAGTCCAATGAAGGTTCACTTGCCTGATTCCCGGGATGGCAGGACTGACAGATGAAAAAAGACTGGATCGACCAGGCTTGTACTCCCTGGAATTTAGAAGAATGAGGGGGGATCTCATGGCAACATGCAAATTCCTGATGGGACTGGACAGGCTAGATGCAGGAAGAATGTTCCCATATGTTGGAGAAGTCTAGTACTAGGGTCACAGTCTGAGAATAAGGGGTAAGCCATTCAGGACTGAGATGAGGAAGACTTTCTTCACTCAGAGAGTTGTGAACTTGTGGAATTCTCTCCCACAGAAAGCTATTGGGACCAGTTTGTTAGATAGATTCAAGAGAGAGTGGATGTGGCCCTTGTGAGTAAAGGGATCAAGAGGTATGGAGAGAAAATGGGAGTGGGAAACTGAGATTGTATGATCAGCCATAATCATATTGAATGGTGGTGCAGGTTTAAAGGGCTGAATGGCCTACTCTTGCACCTGTTTTCTATGTTTCTTCAGGTATCCTTAATTGCAATTTTTCTTGTTCTGTTTTGGAATTATCTCACAAGTTCTGTGTAGCAGTCACACTGGATTCTGATTGTGGTCAACAAAGATGTCTTTCATTACATCGCTGAATCCATAAACAAGCAGATCATTCACTATCACTTTCATTCAGGAAGATCACTGATCATCACATGCTTCCTGCATTGTTTCTACTTTAAAGCCATGAAATGTCAAACTGCATGCATAGCCATCTGCATCTCCTGAACAATCTCCAGGACAAGTTGGAAAACTGTTGTTTTCATTCAGCTTCACTTGCTAGTAACCATCAAAAGTAATTACAATTTTTGTTCCTACATTTAGTGGCAAAATTGCTTTGCTGATTGTCATGGGGTAGTAAGATCTCTTCAGATAATCATTTATAATCACAGAATCCCTACAATGCATAAACAGGCCCTTTGGCCCAACATGTCCACACTGACCCTCTGAACAGTAACCCACCCAGACCCATTCCCCTGCCCTATTTTCTTATATTTACCCTGACTAACGCACATAACCTACACATTCCTGAACACAATGAGAATTTAGCATAGCCAATTCACTGAACCAGCACATCTTTTGAATTACGGGAGGAAACCAGAGCACCCACACAGATATGGGGAGAATGCACAAACTCCATACAGCCTGAGGCTCGAATCGAACCCGGGTCCCTGACGTTTGAGTTGATGAATACTCTCAGCTTTCCAGGGTTGTTTCATTATTATCCATTGTGTAGGAGCTGGAATATTCTTGGTTACCCCCTCTTTTCCAAATCTTCTACCAAGACTTGGGGCAACTGAAATTTTCACCAGCAGACGCTAGCTTGTCTCTTGCTCTTTTCTACTTTGGGATAATATTATCCAAGAAGACATCTTAAAGTAGTAAACAGAACACTGTACTCCACCAAGATCTGATTTATGGTCAACATTTATTGTGTTCATTGCAAATTTCTTCAGACTGCAATGATGCTGCTCCTTTAACGAGGTTATTTTGTCCTTGTTTTTTCAGAGGGGTCATAAAGGTACAGGTTCTGGGTTTATATACTTGAAAAGGTTTTAAGCTTTTAAAAAAAACTTGTACAATCAAAGAGAAGTGGCCAGTTCTCCTAGCTCAACTTTTTTCTGGCTTGGTTTTTGCAAGCAATGCTTTTGAGGCTGCTAGTCAAGGAAATAGCGCTATGCTGATTCTCTCTCTCTGACATCTCTCCTGTAAGAACCTGTGTTTGATTTTATCTTCTGTGCCAAGGGGGTGTTTATGGGGATGTTGCAAATATTTCAAACAGCATCAGTAAGTTGCAATAGAATCAACTGGGTTTTCAGATAGATTAAGTTATTCTGTTCTCTTTTGTTTGTGGTTTATTCAGTACTCTGTAAATAAATTCTGTTTCGTTTAAAACCAAGAGGTTTGACCAGCTGCATTGCTCCTGGAATATCCACTCTACATCTGCTCAAAACAACTGGAAAAGTTGGGATCTGGGCTACCTTTTTGAAATGTTTTGAGGGGGTCTGGCCTGGTCTATAAAATGTCATGTTAACGGTTAGCAGTTCAAGTTTTAGACTTGTCAACTATCTGGAAGTCCAGGTATTCAGTCTTGTCATTACCTTGTCTAATTTTCCCTCTTAGCAAAAGTATGGTAACATCATACACCTTTAACCTTGCTTTTGAAGGTTTCATTGTTGGATTATCACATTGGGTCACTTTACATAGTGACTCAGATAGTCATGATGTTGCATGATGTATCAGCGTCTACTTGATACTTAATATCGATTTGATGTTCTTATGTAGTCACCATTTCAACAGTCACAAACATGTATCAACTATTGACTGACTGAACCAATCTGTTCTATACAGTTTGCATTTGTTTATTGTACGTCCTTCTAGCCAAACATTTGTGTGATGATTGATTTGCCTTCTTGCAGTAAGAATACTGCTTTCCCTGTGTTAGGCTTGCCTTCTTTTGTGTGATGCATTTCACAGTATATGCATCCTGCCTTTTGTTCATGATCTTTCTACCCTTGTGACTTGGAATGTCTCAAAGTGTAACATGAAGGTTATTCTTTTTCTGTCATGGAATATATTCTAGCTGCATATTGCTTCTGCACATGTTCCTAAAAATACGTTTCTCCTCTCTCAACAGATAAGCTGTCATTATTGTGCCCTAACATTGAACACACATTGCTGATACATTAAGTTCCCTTCAGGGCTAAAGTATCCTTTCAAGGGTTCAAGTTTATGCTGTTTATTTTATTTGGATCTTGAGAGATTTAGGGTGGAATGTGCTCTGTAATAGTCTCTTACCAACAGAGGTAAAAGTGTAGCTACTCAACATTGCTCTGGCAAATCTCCATCTTTTAGATTTTGGTTATTAAAGACTGCTTTAATAACTGTAACAGACCTTTCACAGTCATGCTGGATTATAAAGAACTGGCTGCTTAATAATCTTCAATCAATTTCCTTATCCTTGCTGTGCCTGTTAAATTATTTAATCTGCAGGGAATAGAAGGGTGTAATAGTCATTTTAGTTATTACGTTTTTCAGTAGAATAGTAGAAGGTACTTTACAGAGTACAAATCTGCAGCATGTTTTGGCATTTGAAGTGATTTGATATTATTAATACTGAAAAGATGATATGAAATGTACAGACATAAGGAACTCCTACTTGCAGTGTGTTTGAAAGATACCCTTTGGACATTCTCTGGCTATTTCATTTCATTTGATTGCCTTTGAGTATGGGAAGAACTAAAACTCTTACAGCATCAAAAGAAAATAAAACTGTTCTGAAATCACAGTGCTTAGCAGAAACACTTATAGTTAACAAAAACTGAAATTACTGGGAAAGCTTGGAAGGTCTGGCAGCATCTATGTAGAGACATCAGAGTTAACATTTCAGGTGCAGTGACCTTTCTTCAGAACTGATGGTGGCTCGGAAATTGTTTTTTTTAATGTAGAAGATAGGGTGGGGGGAGGGGGTAAGGAGTAAACAATAGGTGGGGATAGAGCCGAAAGACAGAAAGCAGAACAGTTGGACGATTGGCCTATGAGAACGAATGAGCTACTAATGGGGAATATTAGTGACTAACAATGCGTTGTGTGTATTAAAAGACCATGTGATAACAAGGCCTGGTTGTGAGAGTTGGACTAAGGACATGGGAGAAGGTGCCTCAATCTCTGAAATTGGTGAACTTGACATTAAGTCGAAAGGGCTATAGCGGAAAAAGAAGTGCTGTTCTTCCAGCTTATGCCTTTCGTTAATATTGATACCAGTCTAGGACATACTTAACCTTTAGAGATTTGATCTCCTCTCTTGTAATATTTTCCTCTCTGGTAACATCTTGGGTTAAATAACCACTTTTCAGTTTTTCTGATCTGTGAAATACGTCTTGAAACTGGACAAGCTTGTGAATCTGATCAAGAGTAGCAAACAAAATCCACCTTACTGTGATACACCTGTGGCATCATCCTTTATCACGTCCCAAACTGCAAATTATCTGTTTAAAAGGTTAGTATTCTAGTCACGTAATGTGTCAGATTATAATGGAGTAATGACAGGATTACAACAATTTTGGGGTCTGAAAGGAAGATGATAGAGATTTATACTGAGAACTGCTGATCAACTATACTGGTTAGCATGAGTTGGTGCACTTGCTGCAGTGGGTTCAAATCCCAAGGTTATATTCATAGGAAGGAAAATAAGTAACATGTCTTTAACAGTCTAGTGGTGATGGAAGAGTAAAACTGGGCTGATCCTCACTGGCTGACTCAATAAGCTGATACCTGAGCTGACAAAACACTGCAGTCCAGAATATCACTGATGATTCTCGAGCCAACTTGGCTCATTGATGAAAGCTGGAGGGAAAACCTGTCACTGATAGCAAGGGATCTTGCTACCTGGCTCCATGTAATTCTGCATGCCAATGACCTAATAGACAAGTAAGACACAGTCAGACAAGCAGAAGGAAGCTTATCACCACTCTTCTGTCACTATTCCTCAGTACCTCTACACAGTATTGGGAGTCCTAACTCTTGGCTTTTGTAAATCTATTATCTGTTTTTTGGACTTAGATGAGAAAATGACTCCTTGCACACAGAGGGAGACATAGTAGGAAAAGAGATTAGGGGGGAAGGGTAGAGATGTGGGTGGAGAGAGAGAGAGAAAGTGCACTTCTCACCAAAATACACAAATTCTATTTAATTTCTGAAACTCCAGATAAAATAAAATTACTGGAAATATAGAACAAACCAAAACTGTAAAGGGAAAAGATACTTTAGCATTTTGGTTGGAAATGTTGTAGAGAATCTGATGAACCTGGATGATGGTGAGTTTTTTGGCATAATCAACAAGAAGTCTCGCAAGGCCTATCTTGATGTCAGTAATGCCCTGTTACAATATTTTCTAATTAGCCTGTTCAGAGATGTTACTACATACCTCTGGAGCAGGTGGGACTTGAACCCGGGCATCCTGGCTCTCAGTTCGGGACATGACCATTGCACCACAAGAACCCTGAGCATTCTGTTCCCTTTTTCCAATTTTTAACATCAGAAATGCTCTCACACACAACTGAGTTATTTTCCCATCACCAAAATCACAATTGACTGTTTTTTGTTGTGTAAACTACCAACCACCACCATTAATTCCCCCATGTAACAAATTAAATATTTACATGCAAAGCCCATTAAGGACAATGCAATCAATCAAAAGTGAGGCGGAGCATCCTGTTCAATGTACATGCTTTTAAGGAAAATGTCTGCATCAAATAAAAGCCTTATTTGGAGGCAACAAGGCACATTGTCTGAGACATCTGTACCAAAATGAAGACATTGCAGGAGGTGTGAGATGGTGGAAATTATTAGCAATTCAACACATATATGGAGCTAGGTGTCAGTGTAAAATCTCTAATCAAGCAGGGAAATATTGATAGGATGTAGCAAGTACAACAATCAAATTCTGTTGTCTTCTTACAAAAACAAATGTAACAGCAAAGGGATATTGATAATATATTTGGCTTAAATGTAGCAAGGTGCAATTTAATACCAATATGTGAGATGATGCATTTTGGTTTAAAAAGAACAGTAATTATACTCTGAATAGACACATAGGATTTGTTCTGAGTGATGAGATAAGGAACAAGTTCACAGGATATTAAAGGCAGCAGCCCTGTGTGCTAAGGATACAAGTAACGTGATAGAATTCTAAGTTTTATCTTAAAAGGTATAGAATACAAACAGCCAAGAAGTAATGTCAATTTCATGGAAAAATGTGGCATACCGTATGTCCACACTATTACACAAATATTAAGGCTTTAGAGAGGCTTAACAGCACTGATTGAAGTGAATATTGCCCAGCATGGAAAAACACAACACAAAAGTCTAAAGTCATTAAGTTTGTGTCTTTTTTCCATTGTAACAATCTAGATTACAGATTGACTCAATTAAATAATCCCAATGGTAACGACAGCTCACATATATATCATACCTATAACATAAGAAATTGTCTCAGTGTATTTAAAAAATTACATTGATTCAGAAAAGAAGATATTAAAGATGGTTGAATAAAAGCTAGGTCAAAGATGTAGATTTTAAGGATTTTCTTAAAGGAACTAAGTAAATTGAAGAGTTGAGAGATTTGAAGAAAAAATGTGGGTAGTTGGAAACAGAAATGGTTAATCTGATGATCAATGATTAATTCAGATCTCTGAAATACCAGTTCATTAACATATGACATTAATTAGAATAGAATAAGGAAGAACTTACACACATACTGCCTTTTACAGCCCCATTACACTTTACAGCCAATTATGTGCCTTTGAAGTACAGTCACTGTTCTAAGGTTGGGAAACTGACAGCCCGCTTGCATTTAAGCTGTCACAAAGCTTATTTTTTAAAACGGTGTTCCTTTGCTCAAGGAGACTATGTCCTTGATTTTTTTCAGAGGGGCAATAAACTGGGCTGGGCTCTGATCAGTCTGGTTTGGTACAGAGGTGAAAAGGATTTTGAGAGGCCTTTTGTTCATTTATAAACAGATGAGACTTCAGGCTAAAGTGGTCACGCTTTAGAAGTGATCTGCATAATAAAAGGGGCTGAGCTGAGCAGTTTAGTTCAGCCTGACCTGGTGAGAAGTTGAGCAGGGAGCTATGTAGAAACTCTCTCTCTGTCTCTCTTTCTTTCTGTCCTTCAACTTCAACCTGTAAGCATGTGTTCCATTTATACTGGGTTTTAAAGGGAGTTGCCTGATTGGGACTGTTGTTGATATTCAGAACAGCATAATTAAGTCTAGTTGGATAGGCTGACTTCTGTAGGGGTTCGTTCTGCTGTTCTTTGTGTTTCATTGTGTAATCTTGTGAATAAATTTTTGTCTGTCTTAAAATCCAATAGTCAACCTAACTATCTTACGCCGGGTAATTTTCACTGTACACGTACCAAAACAAATTGCAAATTTATGGTCTGGCCTAGTCCATAAAAGACTGGGGGCTCATCTGGGATTTTAAACAGTGAGTGTTAGGTACTACTGTCTTTATTTCGGGTGTTGGTTTGGTTGGGTAGACAAAACTTGTGATAGAAATGGTTCTTTCTGTCTCCAAAACTTTTCTGGATGTGGATGCGGCAACTCCGGAAGTTTTGCAGAAAGTGATTAAGACCAATTGCAAGAATTAGCAGAGATGCTGGAATTTAAACTGCCTGCTTCTGCGAGGAAAGGAGAGATAATGACAGGAGTAGGTCAGCATTTAAACTTGCTGGAAAAACTATCAGAATCTATAGAGATGGCAAGAATTCAATTGCATATGAAGCAGCTTGAGTTAGAGGCGAGAGATAAAGAAAAGGGCAGCAGAAATGAAACAGTTTGAGTTATGGTTAAAAGCAGAAGATAGGGAAAAAGGGAGAGCTTTTGAACTTCAAAAACAACACTTAAAAAGAAAAGTCAGCATAAAAGGCTGGAGATAAAGGCTGAGCGTAAGCTTAGTGAGGAAGAGAGTGAGGATGAGCAATCCCCAGATAGTCAGAAGTCTAGTGTGAAACTGTTTAAGTATGTTCAAGCATTGCTTAAATTTGATGAGAAGGATGTGGATGCCTTTTTCATTTCATTTGAAAAGGTGGCTAAACAAATACAGTGGCCAGTGGCAATGTGGGTTTTGTTGATCCAAACAAAACTTGTAGGTAGGGCTAGCGAGGTATTCACATCACTATCCGAGGAGGTATCTGGGGAGTATGGGGAGGTGAAAAAAAGCCATTTTAAGCGCATATGAGCTTGTACCAGAAGCATATGGACAACGTTTCAGGAATCTAAGGAAAGACCCTGGTCAAACCTATATTGAGTTTGAAAGGGTCAAACAGATTAATTTCAATAGACGGATAAGAGCTTTATAAATCAAGCAAACCTTAGGGAGGTAATTATTTTAGAGGAATTCAAAACATTACTGCATGAAGTAGTGCGAACTCATGTGGAAGAGCAGAGAGTTAAAACAGCAAGGTTAGTAGCTGAAGTGGCTGATAATTATGAGCTGGTCCATAAAACACAGTCTGGTTCCAGAACCAATTTCAGTCCATGAGGGATAGAAATTGGGGCAGATAGAAATCCTCACGTGGAAAGGAAAAAGGTAGCCCTCATAAGGATAACTCACCACAGGGTAAAAAAGAAACCCTTGAGGGGGACAAAGAAGTTAAAAAGCTCAAGTGTTTTCATTGTAATAAAGTGGGCCATATGAAATCACAGTGTTGATGAGCTAGGAGAAAGCCAGATGTAGGAAAACCAGACAAGCCTGGAAGTTTTGTTGGACCAATAACAAAAAGCACAAAGGAAGTTAGACCACTGCCTCAGAGTGTACAAGATAATCAGAGATTGGTTAAGGAGGAAGTGCTAGATCTGCTTAAAAAATATGCATGCAGGGGTAAAGTTTATTCACATATGCCAGCAGTAATAGGTAAAGAGGTTACAATATTAAGGGACACAGGATCCTCTCAGTCTGTGATGCTGAAGGTTGAGGAGATGTGTACTCCTGAGAGACTATTGCCAGAGAAGGTACTAGTAACAGGAATTCACGGTGAGACAAAAAGTGCTCAGTTATATAAAATGAGGCTAGACATTACAGAGAAGAGTGGAGAATTTGTGGTAGGAGTACTGGACAAACTCTCAGCACTAGGAATACAACTTGTCTTTGCAAATGATATAGCTGATTCACCGGTAGGTGTGCTGCCTACTCTAGTTGAAAAGCCAGTGGAGCACAGGCAACTGAAGACCTGAAAAATGTTTTCCAGAAAATTTCTCTGATTGTGTGATCACAAGATCACAGAGGCACAATCTGAAGCAGGAGTGATCAAAAAGCACAGACATGGAAGCTGACATATGTTATCCGAAACCTTCTTTGGTTGGATAAGTGGAACTGAGAAAGAGCAAATAGGTAAACATGCCAGTATTTTTAGCTCTACTAAGCTGACTGAATTACAGCAGTAAGATGAGGAGTTAAAACAGTTATATCAAAAGGCATATACAAAGAAAGCGAATATATTCCTGTGTGTTATTTTTAACAAACAATGTCTTAATGAGTAAGTGGAGACCAGCACACATTCAAGCAAATGAGAAATGGGCAGAGATTCATCAAATTGTTTTGCCAGTAGGGTACAGAAAGGAGGTGCTGCGAATGGCACATGAGCTATCACTTGGAGGCCATTTAGGGGTCAGGAAAACGCAGGCTAAAACACAAAGACATTTTACTGGCTTGGACTATACAAAGGCATAATTGATTTTGCCAGGCGAGTCATACAGGTCAGCTAATTGGAAAACCACAAGCAGTAATAAAATCTGCACCTTTAATACCTATTCCTGTATTTGAGGAACCTTTCACAAAAGTCTTGATTGAATGTGTACGTCCTCTATCTCAAACAAAAAGTGAGAATAAGTATTTATCAACAATAGTGGAAGTGTTAAGTAAATTTCCAAATGCAATCCCATTGCGCAACATCACAGCTAAAAAAGTTGTAGAAGAATTACTTACATTTTTTACTAGATATGGACTACCAATAGAGATCCAGTAAGATCAAGGATCAAACTTGACATCCAAACTATTCAAGGTGGCTATGGATAACTTGGGAATAAAGCAATTCAAATTTATTGCGCACCATCTGGAATCGCAGGGAGCACTAGAGAGATGGTATCAAACACTAAAAAACGTGTTGCGAGCTTATGATCAGGATTATCCAGATGATTGGCTTAAGGGAGTTCCGTTTGTATGTTTTGCAATCAGAGATGCACCGAATGCATCGACCAAATTCAGTCCATTTGAATTCATTTTTGGGCATGAAGTAAGAAGACTGTTAAAATTGATTAAGGAGAAATTAATAAGTCAGAATTCAGAGACCACCCATTTGGACTATGTGTCAAGTTTTAGAGAATGATTAAATAGAGCTGGAGAGTTGGCTAGACAGCATTTAAAAGAATCACAGCATACAATGAAACAAGAAGCAGATAAGAAATCACAAATTCACAATTTTGCAATTGGGAATAAGCTATTTGTGTTACTTCCAGTTAAGGGTGAGCCTTTAAAACCAAGGTTTAGTGGACAGTATCAAATTGAGAAGAATTTGAGTGAAGTGAACTACTTGATAAGGACTCCAGAGAGGAAGAAATCTCACATAGTGTGTCATGTGAATATGCTCAAAAGGTATTTTGAAAGGGAAGGAAAGCAAGAGGGGAAGGTGTTAATGATTACAGCACAGAAGGAAGAATCAAGTTCAGAAGATTCTGAATTGGACATTCTGCAAATTAAATTGGACAGTAAGGAAGTTGTCAAAAATTGGGATAAGTTATTGAGTTACCTTCCCCATGAAAATTGAAATTACCTTGAAGAGTTATTACTATAACATGGGAAGATATGCGGAAATAAATTGGGAAGTACCGAAGCTAATTGTGCATGAGCTTGATAAAGGAGCTGCTGTTCCGAATAAGAAACATCCTTATAGACATAACCTTCTAAAGTAGGCACAGGTTCAGAAGGCGATAGAGCGCATGCTCCAAGATGGCATAATCGAAATAAGTTACAGTGACTGGAGCTCACCCATAGTCATGGTGCCAAAGCCAGATGGTACCCAACGGTTATGTGTGGACTAGCGCAAAGTCAACGCTGTTACAAAGACTGATGCATATCCAATTTCACGACTGAAGGACTGCGCCGAAAAAGTGGGACAAGCAACTTACATTTCTAAGTTGGACTTGCTCAGAGGTTACTGGTAAGTACCCCTGTCAGAGAGAGCAAAGGCAATTTCGGCTTTCATAACGCCAAATGGACTATATCAGTGGAAAGTCATGCCATTTGGTATGAGAAAAACACTCCAGCCACATTTCAGAGACTGACTAATAAGGTCATTGACGGATTACCAAAACGTGTGGTGTATATTGATGACCTGATGGCTTTTAGTTACTCATGAAAGGAATATTTACAGCATTTATCGGAGTTGTTCGATCGACTTTGGAAGGCAGGATTGGTGGTGAACCTAGCTAAAAGTGAATTTGCCAAAGCCCAAGTCACCTTCCTAGGCCATGTTATTGGACATGGACAAATGGCCCCATGAGCTGTGAAAGTGAAAGTAATTAGGGAATTTCCCACACCGTTGACAAAAAGAACAGTACTAAGATTCATGGGTTGAGTTAATTTTACTGAAAGCTTCTGCCGAACTTTAGCAGTGTGGCTGCTCCACTCACCGAATTGGTAAAAAAGGGCAAAACGTTTCAGTGGACAGTGGACAGCTTAAAAACTGTGTTAACCACTGCCCCAGTGTTAGTCACAACAGATTACACAAAGCCTTTCAAGGTGGTTATCGATGCCAGTGATGTGGGTGTCAGTGCGGTACTCCTGCAGGATGATGATGAGGGAATAGAAAGACCCATCGGGTAATTTTCCAGGAAGTTGAACATTCATCAACAGAAATATTCAATGGTGGAGAAAGATACTTTAAGCTTGGTGTTAGCATGACAACATTTCAGTGTTGATATTACCAGTAATGCATCTCAGACAATTGTATGCACTTATCACAATCCATTGACATTTGTGGAAAAATTTAAGGTAAAAAATGTCAGACTATTTTGATGGAGCTTGTTGTTGCAGCCATTCAATTTGACAATTGTGCATGAGACAGGTCGCGAAAACGTGATTGCTGATGAGTTGTCGAAACTCGAATGAGATATGGAGACGTTCAATGGTGGGTGCACTGCGGCTAGAATTTGCATGGGGTTGTGCATGTTTGCATGTTTATAATTAGTATAGTGTATATGTGTGTTAAGACTACTAACCAGGTTTTGAAGGGTTAAAAATGAAGCCATCTTTTGACAATGATGGTTTTTTTTAAGGGGGGAGGTGTCACAAAGCTAGTCGCTTTTTTTTGAAAGCTGTTCCTTTACTCAAGGAGATGCTGTCCTGGACTATTTTCAGAGGGCCGAGCCGGGCTCCAATCAGTCTGGTTTGGTACAGAGATGAAAAGGATTTTGATGGGCCTTTTGTTTATATTTAAACAGATGAGACTTCAGGCCAAAGTGGTGATGTTTTAGAAGTGACCTGTATAATAAAAGGGGAGTGGTCAGCCCTCTAGCTAGCTGAGCAGTTTAGTTCAGTCTGACCTGATGAGAAGTTCAACAGGGAGCTGTGTGGAAATTCTCTCTCTCTCTCTGTCTCTCTCTCTCTCTTTCTACCTTTCAACTTCAACCTGTAAGCATGTGTTCCATTTGTAATGGTTTTTAAAGGGAGTTGCTTATTGGGACAGTTGTGTATAGATTCATAGAGATGTACAGCATGGAAACAGACCCTTTGGTCCAACCCGTCCATGCCGACCAGATATCCCAAACCAATCTAGTCCCACCTGCCAGCATCCCTCCAAACCCTTCCTATTCATATACCCATCCAAATGCCTCTTAAATGTTGCAATTGTACCAGCTTCCACCACTTCCTCTGGCAGCTCATTCCATACACGTACCACCCTCTGCATGAAAAGGTTGCCCCTTAGGTCTTTTTTCTATCTTTCCCCTCTCACCCTAAACCTATGCCCTCTAGTTCTGGACTTCCTGACCCAAGGGAAAAGACTTTGCCGATTTACCCTATCCATGCCCCTCATAATTTTGTAAACCTCTATAAGGTCACCCCTCAGCCTCCGACGCTCCAGGCAAAACAGCCCCAGCCTGTTCAGCCTCTCCCTATAGCTCAAATCCTCCAACCCTGGCAACATCCTTGTAAATCTTTTCTGAACCCTTTCACGTTTCACAACATCTTTCCGATAGGAAGGAGACCAGACTTGCATGCAATATTCCAGCAGTGGCCTAACCAATGTCCTGTACAGCTGCAACATGATCTCCCAACTCCTGGACTCAATACTCTGACCAATAAAGGAAAGCATACCAAATGCCTTCTTCACAATCCTATCTATCTGCGACTCCACTTTCAAGCCTGCACTCCAAGTCTCTTTGTTCAGCAACAGTCCCTAGGACCTTACCATTAAGTGTATAAGTCCTGCTAAGATTTGCTTTCCCAAAATGCAGCACTTCGTATGTATCTGAATTAAACTCCATCTGCCACTTCTCAGCCCACTGGCCCATCTGGTCCAGATCCTGTTGTAATCTGAGGTACCCCTCTTCGCTGTCCACTACACCTCCAATTTTGGTGTCATCTGCAAACTTACTAACTGTACCTTTTATGCTCGCATCCAAATCATTTACGTAAATGACAAAAAGTAGAGGATACAACATAATTAAATCCAGCTGGATAGGCGGAGTTCTGTCAGGGTTCTTTATTCTGTTCTTTGTGTTTCATTGTGTAATTTTGTTTGGTCTATTTTAAAATCTAGTAGTCAACCTAGCTACCTTACTCTGGGTAACTTTCATTTCCTGAAACAAATTGCAAAGTTATGGTCTGGCCTAGTTCATAACAAGGCCCACAAACAATGAGATAAATGAACAGATAATCTGCTTTGGGAATGTTTACTGAGAAGTAAACAAAAATGTCAGGGCACCAGAGGAGCTATCCACATCTTTTAAAAGAGTCATGAGATTTTTTTATGTTCACTTGAGAAGGCAGGTGAGTATTACAACTTACTCTACATCAAGCTGTTACTAAGAGGTCATGTCATGTTCCATATGTAGTACTTGGCAAAAGTTAGCTAAAAATTAATGTCCTGGACCTTTGAGTTCAGGGAGTGCAAGGAAGAATCTCAGCATGTGATAGGATAAGCCTAAAATCCAATTGTGGTGTTTCGTGCTCATGATCATCGAGCCAGAAATCTGTGGACATAAATGGATGAATCTTAATTTATTTGGCTAATTCCAAGTTGCGCTGAGATTTTTTGGAGGAATTTCTATTGCAAGGCATCACAATATTTCTCACCAGTGCTTATCAGACGCACCTTATTAACTAGCTATCCTGTTCCTCTGGTGCCAGATTCCAGCTCCATCTTACCATGCTCCATTCCCAGAACAACTCTCCCCTCAGTGGATATTCCACAATTGGCATCGTTGGCACCCACGCTGTCTTTAAAAATTTATTGTACACCTAACCAAGTGCTGTTAGTCTGGAACTACCCTCCATAGTTCCTGATGTTTATCCCAGACATGGCAGACAGGGATAAATCCTCAGTTCTGACGAAGGGTCAACAGACCTGAAACGTTAACTCTGATTTCTCTTCACAGATGCTGCCAGATCTGCTTTTCCAGCAACTTCTGTTTGTGTTTTTGAAGGAGAAACTGGTGCCTCGCTTTACAGGCAGAGACCTGGAGGTTCTGCTAGACAGGGTAGTGCAGAGGCAGGACTTCCTCTTCTCCCAAGACTGGGAGGTCAGGCCATGACACTAGAGCATGCCAGCCTAGTCTGAGGTCATGCTCAGGTTAAAGCCATCTGGAGGAATGCACAGAACTATAGAAAGAATGTTAATACCCTCTCTATAACCCACCAGGTTAAGTGCCACCATCTTCTCTCTGATACCCCACGTTCACACTATTCCTGCTTCTATACCCACCTCCCACAAAGGTTCATGCTCTACCTATAACTATAGCATATATATCTTTCACGTGTGCTCTCAAATGCTAACCCCTTCACACAACTATCCCTCCTCGGCCCCAGTGGTGCCTAATCACTTGATTGGAATACCTCCCCAGCTGCACCAAAATTCACACACATTATCCATTTTGAGAATCCATTTTCATCTCTCTTAAAATTGTCCACACTCTTACTCCTGGAGAAAACAGCCTACAATGAGAAAGTAAGAGTCAAGATAGGTGGTGGGCTTCGTGACATTCAGCTCCTCACCCTATATGTGGTAAGATTCCTGGCTCTGACCACCCTGAGTGACTTCCTGCCCATTTCCAAGCCCCTGGTCTGGTATTTAAGGTTGCTCTTGACTTGCTGTCCTGAGACCTTGCTATAACAGCGGTATGGGTGGCTCAGTGATGAGCACTGCTGCCTCAGAACGCCAGGGACCGGATTTGTTTCCAGCCTTGGATGACTGTCTGTGTGGAATTTGCAAGTTCTCGCTGTGTCTGTGTAGGTTTTCACTGGGTGGTCTGGTTTCCTCCCACAATCCAAAGATGTGCAGGTTAGGTGGATTGGCTGAGTTAAGTTGCCCATAGTGTCCAGGCATATGCCAGGTAGGTGGATTAGCCATGGGAAATGCAAGGATAGAGTGAGTCTGGATGAGAGGCTCTTCAGAGAGTCAATGGGCTGAATGGCCTCTTTCTGCGTTGTAGGAATTCTATGGTTCTATGATTGTTTACTGAAGGCTATCCACTTGACTTCACTGAGGCCTGCGGACAAGTAACAATCACAAAAAGATTCCTGTGTCTGTGCTAAATGCATTCCATGGCAAGATATAAACAATATATCTTGTATCTCTTGCTCAGGGGAAAAAAATGCAACACAGGGATGCTGAAAGAATCTAATTAGGCTCAGAGTGAGTGGCAGTGAATAAAGAATTCAAAGGTGCAGTCAGGTCGAGTCCATGAGCTGGGTGCTTGTTCCTGAGCATACAGTGTCCTTGCTGCAGCATCACAATGATGGTTGCTGGTGCTCCGTGATGTGCAGAGGTGAAATGTAAAGTGTACTGTAAGTGATTCAGAGATGTGCCCTAAGGGTTAGCACATATCAGATGCCAGGGTCCATGGATATGGGGTGTGTGTGCCTGGTGTCATAGAGCATGCACTGAGATGTATATACCCGTTGTCTAACATTTAAGTATTTTGGAGCAAGTGACATGCTGAATTCTCCCTCTGCCCATTCTGGTTTCTGTGTTGAGATTTCTCAGCGTTTAATTTGTTTGGTAAGATAGAAAGCTGAATATTAATGAGGTGAGTTGGGCCATCAATAAGGCATTTGAGAAGCCATAATCCCCTTTAATTATCAACTCACTGTGCTTATGAGAGAAAATTGCTAGTACAACTTGGATAAGCATTAAAGATGTGGAGGTGCCAGTGTCGGACTGTTGGATGGACAAAGTTAAAAATCACACAACACGAGGCTATAGTCCAACAGGTTTGTTTGTAAGTACAAGCTTTCAGAGTGCTACTCCTTCATCAGGTAGCAAGTCAGGTAGCATAAAAGAGGCAGCGAGTTGCTTCAAAGTGAGCCTTGCCGGACTTCTTGTTCAAACCTGCCACAAATATAGGATGTTTGTCAAATTAAAAGTAATATATCTGCTATTACTACTTTGGAACTTCAAACATGGTAGCAACTTATTACTCAGACTCCTATTCAATTCTGCTCAGAGTCATCATCCAAAGATGAAGTGATGTTGAAGAAGAAGGGATGGAAAGGCCACTGCAGTATCAACACTAGGCCTTAGATAAGAGATTAAAGGCATCACAAGGCATTTATTAGTGTGAACTCTCAATTACAATCTTTTTAAGCCAATACAAATAAGCCATTCAGAGCACTTCCAGCTTGTAACTTTCTTGCAATACCATATTGGCAGCCTTGCATGCCATTTGGCATCTGGAAAATGGACACCTGGATAGGCCAAAAATCTCTACACACCCTTTGTATAATATTTAGCACTATAATATATTTGAGACTTCTCCATTTGCTGCCGTTTTCAAGTGTTGTCACAGTTAGTTAATGATTAATAATTAGTTGACAATGCATCTGAGTGGCTGAACAGCCAATTCTGAACTAAGGTAGAAAATGGGTGAAGTTAAGTGTGTGTAGGCTGACAGCTGGGAAATTATTATCCATGACAACTGAAATTACAGGAAATATCAATGTTAACATTGAATTCACAAAGGGAATAAGAACTTGAACTGCAGGATCTGTTTATGACATGGAGGATATGTTTGTGAAATATATGATATGCTTTTGAAATATAGGATGTTTGTCAAATTAAAAATAATATATCTGCTATTATTACTTTGGAGCTTAAACACGGTAGCAACTTATTATCGCCACCTTGATGAACCTCAGCCCCCTTTTACACATAGAGGTAATATGCAGTCAAAAGATTCCAGAGGGAGCTGTAATGTGTCACCTAGAATTCATCAGCAAACTGAGAGAATATCAAATTGAGATGAAAATCTCCCCTGATAAAATGAAGTATCCACTATTGACTTCTATCTTGCTCACACATACATAAAAAACAAATTCACTTGTAGAAAATTACATAATTTGGAACATAATAAGCTGGAAAGTGGTCATAGAAGGAGAATTATATTGTAGTATGGGCCTTTAGCCTCTTTAATTGAATATGCTAAGGGTCATGATGTGCTTGATTCAGAATGGATAAACGATGCACTTGCTTTCTCTAAATAAATATAGTGGGCAGCAAGATCTGGGAAAGATAATATGGATCTTGGTGCTGCTCCTGGCCCAGCCCCTGACCCAAGCACAGAGGGACCTGGTGCCCAAGTTACTGGGCTCTGATATACCTGACTATCCCAGGCCCAAGAAACATTGTATTTTGAGCTCAAAGTGCACTTGCATGGACCTACTATCATGTTGGGGACTTAAAATTTGAGTAGCCATAACCAAATTTCTTTCTGCTAATAATCAAAAAGTTAAATTCCTCCTACTGATTGGTTGAGAGCTCCATTTGGAAGAACTGGGTTGGGTTGAGATTCAATTGGGCTTGTTTCCACTATTCTGAGAGAACAGAGATCTAGTGAAGAACATCATCGACAAATAAATTCACTGACACTTTCTCAAGGGCAACTAGGGGCGGGCAAGAAATGCTGGCCAGCCAACGACAGCCATATCCCATGAGTGATGAAATGTTAAAAAAGAGGCTCTAGGAGTAGCAATGTGGGGCACATGTGTGAAAGTCCAGGCTAGCCATTATTTCTGATTTTCTGAAAGGGACACTGATTTTGAATGGAATTTATGTGCACTGCATTGAAACATCAGTGACTATATTTTACAAGGGATATACATCTTAGCAATGCAGACATGCATGTTCCAGTAAGGCAACACACATAATCAAACTGTTTAAATACAACAGAGGGCTGATTAATAGAATTCACTATAGGTCAGTCAAATATTTCATTTGTTTAACTGTTTTCATTAAGCAAACGCCATTTATCTACTGAATTCATTTTGTCAGACCATGGTCTGTAGCAACCTAAAGAATAAAATATTTAGACAGTTTCCAGCAGGATATTGCATAGGGACAGTATGTTTTGAGGTTAAGATTAAGGATTTTTCAAAATTTGCAAACTATGCAGTTTGTATTTTAATCAGTTAAAGAAAAATTAATCATAATCAATTATTACAGAGGGACACAAGATTTTATTTAACCCATACGGTGAGTTGAAGAAAAAAGATTTTCAATGGCACGCGTTGTCTTTTCATTTTGCTTTGCTAAGCTCTTAAACTCACCTATGCTGCAGTGGCTAGTTCAAACTGAAGCCAAGAGTCACCTCAGAGAAAGAAAACCATCTTAGCCAATGTTGTGCTTTCCAAGTTACCATATTATGAAGGGAACAAGGCAATCAATTTGTAAGCAGCAACATCTCAAATCAGAATGATGATATGATTTCCCTGCCCTGCACATTTGGAGCAGATATTCACTGCACGAATGCTAACACACGTGTTAGTATGGCAGTCTGCATGCTCACACCACAAATGTCCAAGTAGCAGTAGGTGCATTTTGGAACTCCAAGGGTATTTATAGCATCTGGTAACTAATGAACAAATTTTCTCTTCTTTTGGTGTTTTAGCAAACGAGTGATTTCATTGCTAGGTGCCTGCTAACTGGCACATACTACTGAAATGGGTCGTCTTCAAACATCTATAAACTTTAGATCGTAATTAACTTTCTTCTAAAAGTTATAGCTCCATGTTCTTTGCTTAAATATTACACAAGGTCCCATTTATAGCACTACTCCAATTCACTGATAAATGCAAAAACATTCTTTTCAAATATGTATCTCTTAACTTTTTTTGTCACTTTTAAACTTTTCTGTACCTGGCCATTTTGAAACTATATGAGAAATGTTAGAAGTAAGAAACTTTGGGCTGGAGTTTTGCTGGGATGTATTAAATATTCTTCCCATTGGAGAACTACTATTATGCATGCAAAACTGAAGAAACAGTGCTTGGCAATTTTTGTTTAATGATCTGAATACAACCTAAAAGCCTAGCGCGCTTTTAACTGTTTCAACTTAGAAACTAAAAATATAGTCCTATTTGTTTCAGACGGCCCCAATGTTTGGAGCTGTTATGGTTTGTTTTGGTAGCTGGGGCCATTATGATCATCTGGCTGAGTTTCAAAAGCTAATGAGTTCCTGACCACAGCGGGGTTTTTATTAAAATTGCTCAAATGACTGAGGGCATGGTAGTTATATTAGAATTATCTGTCTTTAACCTGGTTTCTTGCTTTTACTGTTTACTTCTACGATTTTCAGAGTTAGTTGTAAAGTACCGAGAGCAGTAACACCTTTGCAATTCAGTTTAATTAGAAACACAAAAATAGATTTGTTTGGAGTGAGTGAAATAATACTAAACTGTACACACTTCAAACATTCAGTTTTTCCTATCAAGAACTGCTTCATGCATTCAACTAAAATTGCCTTGTGCAACACATTAACAAGAATGCTAACCTTTACAAAAGTGTGTGAGTTGATGACTGAGTTAAAATGAAGATTTAAAAATTGTTCACAATGTGTCAGAAATATAAGAAAAGGCAAGTGGCTCAGTGCAGCTGAATGCCACCATTACACCTGTTCTCCTGAGACATCCTAGTCACAAATTAGAAACAAGAACAGAAAGTGCTGGAAAAACGCAGCAGGTCTGGCAGCATCTGTGGATAGAAAGCAGAGAGAACAGTTCTAAGCAAGGGTAATTGCACCCAAATGTTTAACTCTGTTTTCTCTCCACAGATGATGCCAGACCTGCTGAGTTTTTCCAGCAATTTTTGTTTTTGTTTCTGAGTTCCAGCATCTGCAGCTCTTCGGATCTCTTTTAGTCTCAGATAGCCCCAGATACTATTGGTTGCCCTGTGCTTCTCAGAGTTGGGGCTCAAGAAAACCCAGGCACCATTGTTGGCAACAGTGCGGCTGAGAAGCCGAACATGTGCCTATCTTTAGACACTGGAGTGTAGGCATTATAATGCAGGGAAGACACAATCTCAGTAAGAGCTTGGCTCAGCTAAAAAAAAAACCAAGAAGGCTGAACTTTGAAGCAAATTTGAGAAAAATCAGATGAGTATGCCTTTTGACTTAAAAGTGTATGTTAGAACTGGAGCTGAGTAAAACTGCTGTTGGCTTGGGGTCAGACTAGCTCTTTGAAAGAGAGGAGTCGAAACACTTTAGGAGGAAGACAGAGTGTTAAAAAGATGTTGTGATTCATTTGCATCCAGTCCTGCTCCCCTATTTTTCTCTCAGCCCCCTTCCCCTTCCACATTCCTGAGGAATGGTTTATGCCCGAAACATCAACTCTCCTGCTCCTCGGATGCTGCATGACTGGCTGTGCTTTTCCAGTGCCACACTTTTTGACTCTGATCTCCAGCACCTGCAGTCCTCACTTTCTCCCAGCTGTTGAAAACCTTACTGCAAAGCTCTTTCAAGGATGCCCACCTTGAAGAAGTTCTCCTCCTCCCTCCACAAGGATCTCAGTGAGTCTCTCTCCTACTGCACCCTCCAGGTCATCTTCTTTGCCCTGCTCCACCCTCCCTACTGACCTATCACAATTACCCACCACCTGTATCCACCTATCACCATCCCACCTACCTTCCCTCTCAGCCCACTTCCCCCTCCACATTCCTGATAAGGGCTTATTCCTGAAACATCGACTCTCCTGCTCCTCAGATGCTGCCTGGTCTTGTGTTTTTCCAGCGCCACAATTTTTCACTATGAAAATTTGTGAGACTTGCCTTTTTTTGCCCTCCATTTCAAAGTGTAGTTTGTGATGGTTTTGAACACAGAATCCCTAACAGTTCACATTTGCCTTTGTTAATGTTTGACTCTCAGTATAAGATTGTGCTGCTTATTTGCTTTGCTGTCCTTTGTACAGTAACATTTCTTTTGTCTGTTTTAAAACATGACACCTCGTGGCCTTTATTCGCTTAGTGAAAAACTGCAACTTCAAATTTTATCAGTTTTCATTTTTAAAAAATTAAGCCCGTAACTGAATGATGGTATATTTTGGAATCTCAGCTGGAACAATTTTGGGATCTGGTCTGGGATGGTAAAAGATTTGGTTAGTATGTTAGTTATTGGTTATTGTGTTGCAATGAACAAAACAGTGTGTTATCAGAAGAAATGAAACTCTTAGCTAGAAATTACACGATCCTTTAGGCTGACTTAGAATTACTTGTAAGTTGAAATATTTGTGAAAATACTTGGGTCATAATATTGGGAATATCAATAATTGTGCAAAGAAGTGGATTCCAGAGGCCAGTCATTTTAGCATGACTGTGGTTAAACGAATTAATCCCTGCTTTCAGTGCTGGAGGCCAAACAGTGAGGCTTTGAATTTGAGTCGCTAAAGCAGTAAACAACATTTTTGGGAACATTCTCTCTTCCAGTCACTGCAAGTTATTAAATAATCAAAAATATTGGCAATTCTAACAGTTTTTGACAAAAGGTACAATGCCTTGCCTGGGTAATTTTTTTTCAGTTACTTTATGTTGTATTCTTTCAACATGTGCATTAATGGCACATTGCAAAATTTCAGCACATGGAGTCGACAAAGGATTATTTAACAAGGTCAAGCTCCAACCTGGATTTGACCCAGGCGGTTTTTATTTCCCCTCAGCAACTAGCTCAGTGAAGCAAACAGAATCTTGCAATGCGTCACTGATGTACATCATGAAAATGAGTAATGTAAAGCAACTCAATGTTGAGTTACAATTGTATTCTCTTTGTACTTCCAGCATTTATAACATCCAGCATATACAGTGATCAGAAATACCAGTTACATTTCTTAATAAAAAACTAATAATGTCATTCAATATAATAGATATTTATGCCGTTTATTTGTAGTTACTTCTATGAGAACACAGCTTTTATAACTCAGCATGCAAGAAAATCAAGAAATACTGGAATCTCATTTCTTGATGGCATCAGATCAAACGTTAACACCCTTATGTTAAACAAAAAGGTTTGGATCCAGCACACATCCCATTCGCTGCTTCTTTCATCTTTCTTATTTTTGTGAATGGAAAGATTTTGGATGATAATATCTCTCCTAATCCCAGCAGAATATAAATTCTCAATTTGAAAACTGATTCTAGGAAAACCACTAGAGAACAAAGAATTATGCTGCTTTGTACTTTTCAATGACAGACACAATCAAAGTCATTTCTTTGATAACATCCTTTACCTATAAGTCACTGAATTTGTAAGGAATAATCTTTCCTTCACTTCAAATTTCTCTTCAATGTAAAACTTGAGAGCAATGCAAAGTTAAATTGTCCTCGAAAAAATACATTAGAATGTTGTCTTAGAACATAACAAACACACTAATTACCTTCTCTTAGGATTCATAGGTTGATGCACAATTATCATTTTAAAATAGATTGCATTTGACATTAAATCTGGAAATTTTCAACAACAGAAGATCGAACTTTGGTGATTAAAAAAATTAATTTGGAAACAGACATTAACTATTTTACTGCTCAGAATTAACCACTAATTTAGCAATTTTGACAAACAAATTAGAGTGTTCTGTTGGCTTGAAATGAGGGGCATATAATGAGTGACATGGGGCAGCACGGTGGCTCAATAGTGAGCACTGCTGCCTCTCAGCGCCACGGACCTGGGTTTGATTCCAGCCTCGGGCGACTGTCTGTGTGGAGTTTGCACATTCTCCCTGTGTCTACGTGGGTTTCCTCCGGTTTCCTTCCACAATCCAAAGATGTGCAGGTTAGGTGAACTGGCTGTGCTAAATTGCCCGTAGTGTTCAGGGATGTGTAGGTTAGATGCATTAGTCAGAAGTAAATGTGGGGTAACAGCCTAGGAAAATAGGTTTGGGTGAGTTACTCTTCAAAGGATCGGTGTGGATTTGTTGGGCCAAATGGCCTGTAGGGATTCTATGATATCTAAGTGCAGTGTGTGCCTTTAAAGACCTGAACACTATATGTTATGTATTGAACTAGTTAAACTGGCTTCAAGGTTTTAGTTCAAAGGTATAAAAAGACTTTCAACCCGTTATGTGTCTTTAAGCTAAACGAACAATTATTGGCTACTATTAAAGAGAAAATTTAAATCCACTTCCTAAATTGGTCAAACATCCTAACCACCTAATAAGCCATATTGGGTTGGAAATTCCTCTTTGATGAAAAGAAAAGCAGGCTGGTTTTTCCCACATTTAGTGATCCACTAGTGAAATATGAGGTGGTACTTTTGGGGACCAACAAGATCAGGAAATATTATGAACGGTATGACTTAATTTGGTTGAAACAAAAATATTGCTTAAAGTGCAATGATTTAGGAAGGGACACAACAGCAATAAGTCAGGCCTTACACTAATCTGTGGTGGGTTCCTACTGATAATAAAATTACATGCCATGAGCACTCATGACACAAAATGTTTATAATTATGCCCTGCCTTCACAATTAAGTCAGCAGTGCATAAGAATCTTGTAGTACATAGTTGTTGACGTGCCTGAAGTCAGAAATTTTCTTTGTTGAATTCTGTGACACAAGGGAGGGGAACAGAAGGATGACAAAGACAAAACAGGGGTGGACTGTGAGAGGATGGGTGTGCGGTGGAGTGGGGCATGGAGGAGTGCAAGTAGGAGAGAAGGGAGGGCAGAGGACAGGATGGTGGGCAAAAAGGAGAGGATGTGTCAAATGGTGGTCTTATTGGTTAACAACAGATACTAAATGCAGTCAGTACCGGGAGGAAGCCTGGTCAAGATATAGTCACCCAGCGATATCACCACTGAAACCATCAACTGTTACTTCGCTGCATCGTCAGTTGGAGAATTAATAAGTGTAAATGTTGTAGAAGCAATGCCATAAACAACTGAGGCAATCCTGGAATGTGACCACTGTGATTTATGAGATCTCAGCCACATGGATTTGGCAGGAACCCCATATCAAATGACCCTTGAGATGACTACACGCACTCACTTCTGTCATCACCAGTGTTTTCCAGGGGTCAAGGAGCAACACGTGATAGATCACGAATAGCCACAAGCAGGTTTATTAGCAGGAGGTGACCAATCCTCTCTTCTGTTGTAAAAATAAATTCATCAATTACTTCATGAGTGTGGGCAGCCAGGTGGCAAGCAAATGGGACTTTGACATCATTGCTCATTCCCCAGAGTACAAAGGGTCATCAGCGGCAATCATGTGGCTATAAGAGCTCCTGGGGATCAGTCCAGTGGGATTAATGAATCCCGTAGGTTTTCACCCTTTGGAAGTTCAATATGTCTGCAGCCACAGGACTCTGTCTCCAAGGAGCTCTTACAACAATATATTTATATAAGCCGTAGTTTCTTACCTAGATTGAAAATGGTATCTATTAATGAATACCCACCACCACTATGTGATTAAATGTGATACACACCATTAGTACTTCAAAATTTAAACAAGATTCACGTGGAACTGACTCCTGACAATGTCAGCGTAAGTGCTGCCGACTGTCGGTTCTCACACCAGGAATAGCACAACACAAATAAAATACAGCACATGATTTGATAAATTCTAATTTTATGTCAAGGTAATTAAATGGTGAACAAGCCAGATGCATCCCTTTATCAAATGTTTTTCACAGCTTTTTATGTTGAGGAGAGAAATTGAGTCAAATTATCAAATTCTGTGAATCAGCAGCCCTTAAATCCATTTGCAGTTCTGCTGCAGTGCTGTTTCTGTTCAAAGTATGAACATTGTTGTAATTCTTTTTAACCAAAATGCATCACCTCACATCTACTAATAGTGAATTCTAACTTCCACATTTTCGCCCTTGTATGCTCTAAACATCTTTTGTGGTCTTTTAAATAATTAATGACAATTTCAAGCTTCATATCCTCTACATTATTCCTCTCTTCAGTAAAGCACTTATTAAATATTGATGCCACTTTCTAATCATCTACAAATTGGCAGTTCACTCTTCTCATGAAGCCAACTTTTAACAATTCTGATTTTACAGGTATCCTTGTAAAATGCTTCCCTGTTGATTTAATTGTAAACTTCTTACCTCTTATTTTGTTCTGCTCTTAACCTACTTTTCTGTATTTTTAATATACTTTAGTATTTATTTCATTTAACTTTCATTTGTTTTTAACCTCATTATTATTCTAGATATCCTAAAAAAATTAATAGTCTCCTTTTTGACTGGAGCATACTTTTGCTTTACTTTTATAATTTTTCAAAATCTCATATTGGTCGACAATACTGTGCTCCAAAATCTTCATTCACCCCATCGCATTGAACTTGCTCTCCAACTATCTAAAATTTACCTATTGAAAATTAATGTTGTGGTCTTTGTAAAGAACTGTTTCTTTCTAGATGCATCTACTTTTATCGTATTATGAGCCTTACTTACTGACAGAGAATTGGCCAACCTAAATTAAACACAGCCAGCAGCTATTGTCTACAGAGAACAGTGGAAACCACACTCAAGGATAACACAAAGGTTTAAGGGAACCAGTTACAACCAATCTGAGGGCTATGTGTTGGAGAAGTATCAGTCGGACTTTCTGGCAACTTGACTTTCCAACCAGTGCCTGAGGCTGTGCATTTTACACCTCACTGGCTTGGCAACACTGAAGGGGGTTGGTGTGATCTCATTGGATTATTTGAACCTTGCCGATGACCACATTGGCCAAAAACCACAGACAGAGCATGGCTGATAAAAACACATTCCTAGAAGTCACACCCTCAGTGAAGACTTCGCATTCAGCCTCATGACATAAAACTGTACAGCAATTCAAGATGACCCAGGAGAATATCCACCTAACCTGCGAGAATCACCTTCGTGAGAGACAACTCGACATCAGAGAGGAAGGAAATTTCACTTACCCAGCTCAAACACATGGATCATTGCAGGTAATGATCTTTCTCAGACAGATGGAGCAAGATAGAGAGTAAATACTGTGGGATTTTGAGAAATGCTCTTATGGTGGTTTTAATAAGGAATTTTTGTTAATAAAACTGAGCTGAGCCACTGACCACTTTCTGTGTTCCTTTGTTCACTTCATTGACAAGGGTGCTTAAGTAAAGTGGTTTTAATACATAAACTGGTCAAAGTGTCTAAAGCACAGGTAACACATCACCCTCCTGACTTGTAGCTCATAGATGGTAGGCAGGCTTTTGGGTCTCAGGAGGAGAGTTACTTGTTACAGGATTTGTAGCCTCTGACTTGCTTTCATAGTTATCATATTCATTCATGTTACCAAAGCAATTCAGTTTCTGATTCAATGGTAACCCCCCAAGGTGTTGATAGCCATGGATTCGTTGATGGTGATGCCACCGAATGCCATGAATCGTTAGATTCTCTCTTGTTGGACATAGTCATTGCTTGGCACTTGTGTGGCGTTAACTATATGTGTCACTTATCAGCTCAAGTCTGGATGTTATCTCTGTCTTGCTACATTTGGTAATGGACTGCTTCAGGTATCCGAGGAGACATGACTGGTGCTGAGCATGGTGCAATAATTAACAAACATCCCCATTTCTGACTTAATGATGGTTCTGACATATAGACAGTTAATCCAACATCACTAGCTTGAGGAGATCCTGCAAGTTGGCTTGGAACTGAGACAACTGACCTCCAACAAACACAACCATTTTCCCCATGTGTCAGATATGACTCCAACCCGTGGAGAATTTTCCTCTTGATTCCCATTAACTCCAGTATTGCGAGGGTTTCTTGTGGCCACAGTCAGGTAGGTAAAAACAATGACTGCAGATGCTGGAAACCAGATTCTGGATTAATGGTGCTGGAAGAGCACAGCAGTTCAGGCAGCATCCAAGGAGCAGCCACAAATCAGTTGAATGCAGCTTTGATGGCACAGGTGTCACTCTCACCTTTCTTATGTAGCTCTGAACTAAGGCTGCAATGAAGCCAGGAGCTGAGTGGCCCTATAGATCTTAAATTGGTGTCACTGAGCAGGTTATTGCTGAGCACGGGCTGCTTGAGAGCACTGTTGATGATATCATCCATCACTTTACTAATGATCGAGAGTAGACTGATGGGTGGTATTTGGCTGGGTTAGAGTTGCCATGCTTTTATGTACAGAACATACCTAGTTAATTTTCCATTTTGTTGGGTAGATGCCAGTGCTGTAGCTGTACTGGAGCAGCTTGGTACAAGCATGGCTAGTATGGAGCACGTCTTCATCCTATCATCAGAAAGATGTCAGGGCCCACTGCCTTTGCAGTATCCAGTACCTTCAGTCATTTCTTGATATCATGTAGAGCAGTCAATTTGGCTTAAAGACTGGGATTTGTGATGCTTGGAAATTGTGCAGGAGGCCAAGATGGATCGTCCACTCAGCATTTCTGGTTGTAAATAGTTCTGGGTGCTCAGCCTTTGCACTTTCCTCCATCACTGAGAATGTGATTCCATCACTTTGACAACGAGGAATCAAACAGGCTAAAAGGGGTCATGAAATAGCTTTAGCGAGAAGGATTAAGGAGAATCCCAAGTTGGAGGCTGAGGGGTGACTTTATAGAGGTTTACAAAATTATGAGGGGCATGGATAGGGTAAATAGGCAGTCTTTTCCCTGGGGTTGGGGAGTCCAGAACTAGAGGGCATAGGTTTAAGGTGAGAGGAGAAAGATATAAAAGAGACCTAAGGGGCAACTATTTCACACAGACGGTGGTACGGGTATGGAATGAGTTGCCAGAGGAAGTGGTGGAGGCTGGTACAATTGCAACAGGTTGGACCGAAGGGTCTGTTTCCATGCTGTACATCTCTATGACTCTATGATTCTATTGTATACTTATATAAGAAGCAAGCAGGTAACTAGAGAAAGGATTGGTCCAATAAAGGATAATGAAGGAAGGCTGTGTGTCGAACCTGAGAGAATGGGTGAGATTCTCAATAATTACTTTGCATCACTGTTCACTGAGGAGAGGAACATGACGAATGTTGAGATTAGAGATAGGAGTTTGATGAGTCTGGATCACGTTGACATAAGTAGGGAAGATGTGTTGGGTAGGCTAGAGATTATTAAGGTGGACAAATCCCCAGGACTGGATGGGATCAATCCCAGGTTATTGAAGGAGGCGAGAGAGGAAATAGCTGGGGCCCTGACAGATATCTTTGTGGCATCCTTAGATTAGATTCCCTACAGTGTGGAAACAGGCCCTTCGGCCCAACTAGTCCACACCGACCCTCCGAAGAGTAACCCACCCAGATCCATTTCCCTCTGACTAATGCACCTAACACTATGGGCAATTTAGCATGGCCAATTCACCTGACCTGCACATTTTTGGACTGTGGGAGGAAACCAGAGCACCCGGAGGAAACCCATGCAGACACAGAGAGAATGTGTAAACTCCACACAGACAGTCGCCTGAGGCTGGAATTGAACCTGGGACCCTGGTGCTGTGAGGCAGCAGTGCTAACCACTGAGCCACTGCGCCGTCCTTAAACACAGGTGAGGTGTCGGAGGACTGGATGATTGCTCATGTTGTCCCTCTGTACAAGAAGGGTAGTAGGGATAGTCCGGGTAACTACAGACCAGTGAGCCTGATGTCAGTGGTGGGAAAGTTGCTGGAGAGAGTACTGAGGGATAGGATCTATTTATATTTAGAAAAGAACGGGCTTATCAGTGATAGGCAACATGGTTTTGTGTGGGGGAGATCGTGCCTTACCAACTTAATAGAGTTCTTCGAGGAAGTGACCAAGTTGATAGATGAAGGAAGGACTGTTGATGTCATACACATGGACTTTAGGAAGGCATTTGATAAGGTTCCCCATGGTAGACTAATTGAGAAGGTGAAGTCATATGGTGTGCAGGGTGTTCTAGCTAGGTGGATAAAGAACTGGTTGAGCAACAGGAGACAGACAGTAGTAGTTGAAGGGAGTTTCTCGAAATGGAGAAAGGTAACCAGTGGTGTTCCATAGGGGTCAGTATTGGGACCACTGACAATAGAGAATAGGTGCAGGAGTGGGCCATTCTGCCCTTCAAGCCTGCACCACTATTCATTATGATCATGGTTGATCATCCTCAATCAGTATTCTGTTCCTGCCTTATCTCCATAACCCTTGATTCCACTATCCTTGAGAGCTCTATCCAACTCTTTCTTAAACAAATCCAGAGACTCGGCCTCCACTGCCCTCTGGGGCAGAGCATTCCACATACCCACCACTCTCTGGGTGAAGAAGTTTCTGCTCATCTCTGTCCTAAATGGCCTACCCTTTATTTTTAAGCTGTGTCCTCTGGTTCGGGACTCACCCATCAGCAGAAACATGTTTCCTACCTCCAGAGTGTCCAATCCTTTAATAATCTTATACATCTCAATCAGATCCCCTCTCAGTCTTCTAAAGTCAAGGGTATACAAACCCAGTTGCTCCAATCTTTCAACATAAGGTAGTCCCGCCATTCCAGGAATTGACCTTGTGAACCTACGCTGCACTCCCTCAATAGCCAGAATGTCTTTCCTCAAATTTGGAGACCAGAACTGCACACAACATTCCAGGTGCGGTCTCACCAGGGCCCTGTACAACTGCAGCAGAACCTCTTTGCTTCTATACTCAATCCTTCTTGTTATGAAGGCCAGCATGCTATTAGCTTTCTTCACTACCTGCTGTACCTGCATGCTTGCCTTCATTGACTGGTGTACAAGAACACCCAGATCTCTTTGTACTGCCCCTTTACCTTGATTCCATTTAGGTAGTAATCTGCCTTCCTGTTCTTGCCACCAAAGTGGATAACCATACATTTATCCACATTAAACTGCATCTGCCATGCATCTGTCTACTCACCTAACCTGTCCAGGTCACCCTGTAATCTCCTAACATCCTCCTCACATTTCACCCTGCCACCCAACTTTGTATCATCAGCAAATTTGCTAATGTTACCATTAATACCATTTTCTATATCTTTAATATATATTGTAAAAAGCTGCGGGCCCAGCACTGATCCCTGCGATACCTCACTGGTCACCGCCTGCCATTCCGAAAGGGAGCCGTTTATCACTACTCTTTGTTTCCTGTCAGCCAACCAATTTTCGATCCAAGTCAGTATTTTGCCGCCAATACCATGCGCCCTAATTTTGCTCACTGACCTCCTATGTGGGACTTTATCAAAGGCTTTCTGAATGTCCAGGTACACTGCATCCACTGGATCTCCCCTGTCCATCTTCAGAGTTACATCCTCAAAAAATTCCAGAAGATTAGTCAAGCATGATTTCCCCTTCATAAATCTATGCTGTCTCTGACCTATCCTGTTACTGCTATCCAGATGTGTCATAATTTCATCCTTTATAATTGACTCCAGCATCTTTCCCACCACTGAGGTCAGACTAACTGGTCTATAATTTCCTGCTTTCTCTCTCGCTCCTTTCTTAAAAAGTGATACAACATTAGCCACCCTCCAATCCACAGGAACTGATTCTGAATCTATCGAACTCTGGAAAATAATCACCAACGCATCCACGATTTCTCGAGCCACCTCCTTCAGTACCCTGGATGTAGACCATCAGGCCCCGGGGACTTATCAGCCTTCAGACCAAACAGTCTTTCCAACACCAATTCCTGGCAAATATAAATTCCCTTCAGTTCAGGTCCTTCAGTCACTGTTACCTCTGGGTGATTGCTTGTGTCTTCCCCAGTGAACACAGATCTGAAGTACCAATTCAACTCTTCTGCCATTTCTTTGTTCCCCGTAATATATTCCCCTGTTTTTGTCTTCAAGGGCCCAATTTTAGTCTTAACCATTTTTTTCCCTTTCTGTTTGTTTGTAATACACATAAATGATCTGGAAGAGGGCACTGTTGGTATGATCAGCAAGTTTGCAGATGACACGAAGATTGATGGAGTAGCAGAAAGCATGAGGGACTGTCAAAGAATACAGGAGGATAAAGATAGACTGGAGAGTTGGGCGGAAAAGTGGCAGATGGATTTCAATCCAGACAAATGTGAGGTGATGCATTTAGGCAAGACTAATTCTCGAGTGAATTACAATGAACGGAAGAGCCTTGAGAAAAGTTGATGGGCAGAGATATCTGGGAGTGTAGGTCCATTGTACCCTGAAGGTTGCTGCACAGGTGGATAGAGTGGTCAAGAAGTATGCTTGCCTTCATTGGACGGGGTATTGAGTATAAGAACTGGCAAGTCATGTTAAATTTGTACAAGGCATTGGTTCGCCTGCATTTAGAATATTGTGTACAGTTTTGGTCACCACATTACCAAAAGGATGTGGACGCTTTGGAGAGAGTGCAAAGAAGGTGTACAAGGATGTTGCCTGGTATGGAAGGTGCTAGCTATGAAGAGAGGTTGATTAGGTTAGGTTTGTTTTCATTAGAAAAAAAGCAGATTGAGGGGGCACCTGACTGAGGTTTACAAAATCATGAAGGGTATAGACAGGGTGGATAGAGACAAACTTTTTCCCAGGGTGAAGGATTTAATAACGAGAGGTCACACTTTCAAGGTGAGAAGTGGAAAGTTTAAAGGGAATACACGCGGCAAGTACTTCACACAGAGGGTGGTGGGCGCCTGGAATGCTTTGCCAGCAGAGGTGGTAGAGGCAGGCATGGTAGATTCATTTGAGATGCGTCTGGACAGATGCATGAGTAGGTGGGGAGCTTTTTGAGTCAGGCCATATTCGGGCAATCTTTTATCATATAGCTATGCTGAGGCATCTTGCTAAGGATGCAGCTAGTTCTGCAGCACAAGCCTTCAGTACTACAGCTGAGCTATCAGCCTTCGCTCTTTCCAGCACCTTCAATCATTTCCTGATGTCACTTGGAGAGAATCAAATTGGCTGCATTCTGGCATCTACAATGATGAGGATCTCAGAAGGAAGCCAAGATGCATCATTCATTTTTGACATTTCTGAAGACTGAAGAAGAACATACAAACAAGGAACAAGAGTAGCCACTCAGCTCTTCGAGCCTATGTCACCATTCAAAAAGATCATGGCTGATCTGATTTTAACCTCAACTCTACATTCTTGCATATTCCCCATAATTTTTCATCCCTTTGGTAGCCAAGAATCTATTTCCCTGTGTCTTAAAAATATTAAATAAGAAAACAGATGATGCAAATTATTAAATAATGTAGGAATTCAAGTGCAAGTTTCTTGTCGATATTACTTGTAGCATCATTGGCTGTTGTTCATGATTTTAAGATACATATATTTATAATTCCTTTCTTACGTTTTTTCTTATAAAAATATTTCTCAGATTGTTCAGTTTGGCAGTCTATCAGAAAGTATCATAGTTATGTGGCTAGATCAGAGAGTATCAATAGTCATTCAGCAACTAGCTGTTTTGTTCTACTCTTGGACATAAACCTAACAACCACGCCAAAGGATTGGTGAAACAATGATGTGGGTTCTTCATTTAAAGATAAACTATGTAGATGCTGTTCACTAGGAGCTAAGTATAATATATTGAAGTTCAATCACTGCTGCATCTTACTGTCTCAGGTCATGGGACTAATAGATCATATCCTATCATGGTACATTTGATTGACCGCAGTTTAAAATATACCTTCCTTAAAGTATATACACATCATAGCACAACATTACTGCTTGGAATCTCACATCAGTTGCATTTTGGTGAGTCTTCTCTTTTTGAAGAAAACAGTTAGCCTTATAATTATGCTAAATCTACGGAATGCATTGATAATGTTCACATCTCCATTTATTGGTTCATGAGTCTGTTGGGTGGGTTGTAGCGTAATCCCTGGTCTAGTGGAATGCTTTTTTCTCCATTGAAGGAAGATTACATGAAGGTCAAGGAAGATGACATAGGCATGAGTCAAAATACGACAATAAGGTTCTCTACTCAATGCCTGTGGCAAATTATTCTACATACTGGGCAGATAGAGGTGCACTTCCAATGTATTGAGGATTTTCAAAAACAAATAATTCTGAGAGAAATATTTGCAATAAAATCCTAATAAGCAATTGTAATATAATAAACAAATTATTAGTAAGTCCTTTTTTGTCTGTACATCTATGGAAAATCAAGAATCGGTTTCTCAGAATCATCAGAATGAAAGAAAATCTCTAATTTTTCTCACACTTCATAATGTTTATGAAATATATTTTTCAGTCCTAATGACTTCAGGGCTCTGCTGCTGAAACAAAAAGTATTAATGTACGTTATCCAGATTTTCTGCAACAATACCTTTCTCAACAGCCATTACTTTATGAAGAATTTCAATCAGTTCGTTTTAAAAAAGCTCTTCCTGGTATGTTGGAGAATACATATGTATGATGGGATAATTTGATGACGGAAGATAGACTGGCATGGCACACTCAAGTGAAGAGGCAGAATGATTTCAGCACATTATCTTCTCCTTAGTGTTCTAGCATTTAGCATAACTTGCATTTTTATTTTACTGTGTTTATATTCGGTTGTAAAGGATTGAAGATTCATTTAGTTCTGTTCCACTGAGTATGAAAAGTACAGAATCTTATCTGTTTACAGAAAGCTGAAAGTGACAGCATCCAGGCATCATTTATGGAACACTTAATTTCTTCTGGCAGAACAATGTAAATACACACAGATATCATCAACATTGTGAAGGATATTAGCTAATAACTCTTTGACTGTTCAGATACTGCACAGCAGAATGAAGTATAAGTATGCATTCTCAAAATTACTTCCCTGCGTAGCTTTCAACATGTTCATGTCATTCTATTATCAGCGACTGTAATCGTGCTGTCTATTTATTAGGACAAATATGAAGTACGCAATGCCAAATTATATGTGGTTATTGATGGCATTCAACAATACCAAAGGAGGATAATATTTATCAGAAACACTATGCCAAGGATTCAATGAACAGTCAATAGAACATGATTTATTGTCTACCAAGACGTTCTTGAAGGGCTTTTCTGATGAAAAAAGGTTGAACAGTTTGAACTTTTACCCATTAGAGTTTAGAGAAATGAAACATGATCTTATTGAAACATATAATATCCTGAAATAAGAAGAATTTTATTCATCTTTCTGAAGACTGTCAATCTATGGAATTCTCTTCCACAGACAACAATGGAGACTGGATCATTGAATAAATTCATAGACAGATTTTTGATAGTCAAGTGTTATGCACTGCAGACAGGAAAGTAGTGCTAAGACCACAGATCAACCTTAATCTTAATGAATTACATTACAGATTGGAAGGATATAGAGTCTATTCTTACGCTGAAATACTCTGCTCCTAAATTCCAATCCCACCGTACTATTCCTGCCAGATCATTCGCTAGGGTCAGTTGATTTTATTTAACGGTAAACTTTAGATAACCCCAACAGTTACGTGCATCTGAGACAAAATTATGGGCATGTACACCAACTGATGCAAATTATTAAATCTTCAGCATTAATGTTACTCTCTGATGGAAAAGAGTCCCAAGGAAAAAAGTTTGAGTGGTTTGTTTATCTCTAAGTATGATTATAGATTTATTTAGCTCATCATGGTGGCTCAGTGGTTAGCACTGCTACCTCACAGCACCAGGGTCCCAGGTTCGATTCCAGCCTCGGCGACTGTCTGTGTGGAGTTTGCACATTCTCCCCATGTCTGCGTGGGTTTCTTCCGGGTGCTCTGGTTTCCTCCCACACTCCAAAGACGTGCAGGTCAGGTGAATTGGCCATGCTAAATTGCCCATAGTGCTAGGTGCACTAGTCAGAGGGAAATGGGTCTGGGTGGGTTACTCTTCGGAGGGTCGGTGTGGACTAGTTGGGCCGAAGGGCCTGTTTCCACACTGTAGGGAATCTAAATCTTAAAATAATTCCCCATAATTTGCAAATACATTGCTTACTTGCCTGAATATGCAGTGGCATTTATACTTGGTCGCACATGTGTAGTTACAGGTAAAAACTGACCTGTTGTATTCTCAATCAATGCTCGATCCTCTGCTCTCATCTTGTGTACCCTGACAACTCACAACTCCCAGTAATCTAAACAAATGTGTTCCAACTTGTGACAATGGAAACACTTGGCATGTCAGACATCACTCCCAGTCAACACTTTCCTGAGGAGGAGGTGGTTCTGGGGCCATCCTAACTGTCCTATATAGTTCTCCTTTTAATTCTTCTTAGTATCTGTTGGGTTACCGAAAAGAAAGTTCATATTTGTGTGGCAGGTTGTAATCATTGGCCATTTCATTAACTGACTTATATACATGAAACAGCTTTTTGTAACAACTCAACATCTATAGATGCCTCCTCAGAAAGCAAGGCATACACTTTGTGAGCTTAGCCTAACAGGCTGCTTTGTCTGAGCAATTTCCAGTTTTCTTCTGACCACTTCATCTGCTCAGGTATCCTTTCAAAGGAAACAAAGAGTGCCCCAGTGACCCTCTCATCAAATCTTGGGAGGCTTTGCACAAATTTTAACAGCTCCCCACTACATCTTGGATTGGACTACAATCTTTCTTCGTCAGAATACTCCCCAAATTCAGAGGCCTGCTTTTACAGTATCAACCATTTCAGCTGGCATTTTCTCTCTCTGTCCCGGTTCCCTCACTTTAAGTTCTAGCTCGAACTTCTTAAATTTCCTAGGAGCAAATTACTGCAGATACTGGAATCTGTACTGAAAACAAAAAAAATTCCGCAAATCACAGCAGGTCAGGCAGCATCAGTGGAGAGAGAGCAAGGTAACATTTCAAGTCCAGATGACTCCGATGAATAGCTCTGATGAAGAGTCATCTAGACTCGAAACGTTAGCTTGCTGTCCACGAATGCTGCCTGACCCTCTATGATCGCCAGCATTTTTGTCTTCACTTCTTACATTTCCTTTTTTCTTTCTTCACCTCACTCTGTAGTCCTGTTTTTGTTTATTTTCCTCCTACTGAAATGGTGCTTCTCTTTCATTTTCTGCTACCTCGAGTGCATCTTGTTCAATCTTAACAATTTTTAAAAAATAATTTATCTTTCTTATTTAACATACTTCACCTGAAACTGAGTTCTCACTAGCTAATGCAGTGACCATTTGTTTTGTATTCCCAGTCTTCCAGATTCAAATGTTGTGCTTTTTCCTAGCCCCTGCCTTTTTTTTTAACCTAAGCCCTAATTTCTTATCTAATTCAAATAGCATAACCTTAAATATTATTTTCAACATTTTCAGGGGTAAATCTCCCTTCCCCACAAAATTCTTAGTAACGGCCAAACCATTTTGATGCAGTAATCAGTGCTGACTCAATGGGCTCTGACTCTGAATGACTCTGACTAAAACCTGCTGCATTTCCTTCCGTACTATTCCAATTACTTGTTGCCCACTTTCAAATTAAAAATTGTCTGCATCGGATATCTCAATGTGAGTCCCCACTTCTATGTCTGACCGAGATTTAAGGAGTGGACCATTGCTCTGGTCCCACTATGTCTTGGGTCACAACGTAAAACAAAAGTACCTTTTACCAGTTCCCAAGGCCATCCATTAAGTAGTTCATCTATCAGATTTTAAATAAAAAGGATCTATCAACCAGGTTTCTTAATAAAAACAATTATTGATTTATTATCACAACAACTCATTCAATAAATATGTAATAATTGGTTAACATACATATCAATACTACAGAAGCAGCAACTGTTACGCCTCTGAATATTCTCACCACGCATGCAATTGACATCTTGGCAGCAATTGAGTATGAATATATTAAGATATTGACATCAATCCTCTTGAAAGAAAATGAATCATACTAGTTAAAGTCAAGAAATAACTGATCTAGTAATGGTCAGTTATGGAACAACTGATTAAAGGGTAAGTGGTAGAAGATTTCATAGGCCTCTCTGGAGAAATGACAGAACCCAAACAGAAGACAGAATCCATTGAGATTAGTCATATTGGCATAAGCATATTGCTGTCAACAAGAGATAGTCAGCAAGCCACAATTGGCTGAATGAAGTGTAACAGAAGCAGAAAAGAGAGACCAAGAATGTCTCACCACTCACTGTTGAATATTGGTCAGATCAAATTCCCAATGAATTGCCATGGAAATGCAATTTAAGTATCAATATCATTTCACAATCATGAATATACTGGGAAATTGCTTATTCCAGCTTCATTTTGGCAAGAATGAAATTCTGGAAAGGTTACACTATAGACACTTGGGAAATGCCAGGTGAGGAACTAGAAATTAGTCAGTAGAGTCATAGAGTCATGCACCACAGAAACAGACCGTTCAATCCAACCTGTCCATGCTGACCATATTCCCAAACTATACTAATCCCACTTGCCTACGCTTGGTCCATATTCATGTCCTTATCTAAATGTCTTTTAAATCTTTCAAAAACTTTGTCTTTTAAATGTTGTAAATATACTTGCATCCACCACTTCTTCTGGAGGTTAATTCCACACATGAACCACTCTCTATCCAAAAAGTTGCCTCTCATGTCTTTTTAAAATTTTTCTCCACTTACCTTAAAAATATGCCATTTAGTCGTGAAATTCACAAACCTAGACAAAAGACACCTGCCGTTCAGCTTATCTGTACTTCTCATGATTTTATACACTTCAATAAGGTCATCCCTCAATATCCTACACTCCAATGAAAAAGAATTCCAGCCTATCCAGCTTCTCCTTAAAAGTCAAACCCTCCATTTCCAGCAACATCTTGATCAATTTTTTCTGAACTCTTTCTAACTCTTTCTAGCTTCCTATAACAGAGCTAACAGAACTGGACACAGAAGACCTCCACACAAGACCTCACCAATGTCCTGTTGTAACCTCAGCATGAGGTTCCAACTCCTATACCAAAAAGCTGAGCAACGTATTGTGGTCACTCAGAATCTCCAAAGACGTTAAAGATCTCAAAGCCCATTGTAAAGCCTATGACTGTACAGGGTTTGCAAAAATGTTTTTCTCTGCTATCAACACTGAAGAGAGTTCAGATCACAAGGAATAGCAAGTCTTATCAGCAAACACTAGACAGTCAATGAGCAGTATACTTCATTGAGCTCACTTGTACATCTTGACTCAGATAGTTCTAAGTACGACACAATATAGTTAACAAACAGCTATGGTAGATTTAGGTTTGATGTTCAATGCTGTGTAATTCATAACATGCACGTTTAAACAGAGAATTCACTTTCCCATCTTTCTAATAGTTTGAATGAAAGCGTCCAAGTTAATGAAAAGGTTCATGTAAAGAGTCTACACACTTCAACACAGATCTAGTGACAAACTGAGAATACAAATCTGCTTACACAGATTGAAGACGTTGTGCACACAACCTCATGGAAGCCACCAATGAAAAGAGATGGGCAATGTCTAAATATCTAGGATACAGTCAAGAAGAAACTATCTGAGTCAGAGATCCTGGATTCCGCAAAACAAAAGTCTGCTTCAATAGGACAGCTGACCCCCATGAAGGAAATACATGAAATTAAATGGACTTGAGATGTTGCAATGAAGCAATTGCCAATTTGAGTAGGAAAGCCATCTTCCATGAAGGAAATTCAAGATATTCAAGGTCCTCAGTAAAAAGGAACTTACAGGCATCACACACTGTCAGAATCTGAATCAAAGTAATCGGTTCTTAACTTAGAGATCTACCTGAGAAAGTCTAAGCTCAGTTATAACAAGTGGTTAAAAGAAGAAGTAAGCAGATTCTTATGACCGGGAATTGAAGCCACATTTAAGTCAAACCCCATGTTGGAGAGAGATGAACATCCTTGTGTAGTTTGGGAAGTGCAATAGGATGGAGGAGAAAGTGAGGTCTGCAGATGCTGGAGATCAGAGCTGAAAATGTGTTGCTGGAAAAGCGCAGCAGGTCAGGCAGCATCCAGGGAACAGGAGAATCGACGTTTCGGGCATAAGCCCTTCCTGAAGAAGGGCTTATGCCCGAAACGTCGATTCTCCTGTTCCCTGGATGCTGCCTGACTTGCTGCGCTTTTCCAGCAACACATTTTCAGCAAGTGCAATAGGATGCCTGTTGGGATTAATGGAATTTTAATTTTTAATATGTGTTTCTAAACTTTAAACTTGTGTCATAAGTAAATAGTTAAGTTTATTCCATCTAAACATCATTTCTTTTGCCAAATAAACTTCTGTTTTATTGTTAGAACTGAATCTACACCATTGTTTGCTTGTGTTTTAGTGAAAGATCACCTTGTTAAAAAATTTTAAAAGTCTATCAAGCCAGATTTCAATCTGGGATCTCATTTGTTCAGTAATAACTTCAGCTGGGACCATTACAAAATGCATGGATGAAGTGTCTGCAGCAGATAAGCTGTGGCATGGTCAGAATAGGAGGTTTGAAGATTGAATGACTTTGAAACTCAATTTAGTTTTTTAAGGGATGAAAGTCACAAATCAACTTATACTTTCAAAGCAATTAGAACAAATTTAAGCAAAGCAAGTAACCATGATTAATACTGAAAGTAGAACAATGTGATAAAGGCTCAACAGGGATTACTGCTCTGAGATAAAACAAAGAACTGAAGACCTAAAACAAAAACAATCTGGTCTGAAAAAGGGTCACTGGACTGGAAATGTTAACTCTGCTTTCTCACAACAGACGTGCCAGACTGCTGAGTTTCTCCATCAATTTCTGTTTTAATTCCATCTCTGAGGTTGGTTTAGATTAGATTCCCTACAGAGTGGAAACAGGCCCTTTGGCCCAACAAGTCCACACTGACTCTCCAAAGAGTAAGCCACCCATACCCATTCACTATGGGCAATTTAGGATGGCAAATTCATCTGACCTACACATCTTTGGATTGTGGGAGGAAACTGTAGCATCTGGGGGAAACCCACACAGACTCAGGGAGAATGTGCAAACTCCATACAGTCGCCTGAGGCAGGAATCAAATCTGGGTCCCTGATGCTGTGAAGCAGCAGTGCTAACTGCTGAGCCACCGTGCCGCCCCATAGTTTAGTGGACACTTTAGGAGTAAATTAGACGAAGCACTGCCACGGACACTGCCTCTCTGATGTGAGAGTGTTTGCTACTCATACTGGATGCTAAAAGTGAAAAGAGTTCCTTTCACAGCATTAAGATTACATCTTTTGCAATTCAGCAATGGAGAAATTCTCCACAGGAGTGTATAGATAACTGTTACTCTCAGCTCTCTGTGTCAGTCAGTGAGGCTATATACAGCTTGAAATACTCCAACATAGCAGATAAATCAAATAAATCAGGTTGACCAAATGTAGTGTCTTTGGATCTTCAAGATTAAGAAAATCACTTAAGGATAGGCACAATATTGTGGGAGTTAGAGATTTATATATCAATTGCATAGAATGGCAGGTTGCTATATAAGTAAGTGGCATCATACCATAAATTCTAAGATCTAGTATTTGACCTGTTTGACATGATTGGCAGCTAAAATTGAAATAGATGCAGACCTGTGCATTTAGATTAGGCAGTCAATAAGGAATGTGTTAGCTGCAATGTTCCGCTTTCCTAAAGTAAGTAGTAACCTTGATGCAATGTCAATGGTATCACCTGGTTTTAATAACATTCATTCACTTCAGCAGAGGAAAGTTTGCAAAATGGCCGAAATTTTATATATTTATGAATGGACATAAGAACATATTAACATCAAATTAGTAGACCAGGTGTCACATCACTTTAGTGTTTATGTTACAACAGTCTGGGGGCTACCCATTGATCAAAAACTGAAGTGCAGTAACCACATAAAAAGATCTAAGGTCAGGTCAAAGGCGAGGAATTCTGTGGCAACCTTCTGTCTCCCTGAAGCCTGTTCGCCATCTACAAGGTACAAATGAGGAGTGTGCTGGAATACTCTCCATTTTTCTGGATGGTGCAGCTCCAACAACACTCAACAAGATTAGCACCGTCTAGGACAAAGCTGCCCACTTGACTGGAAACCCATCCAATACTATCCACATTCAATCTCTTCACCACTCATGCATAGTGGCATCAGTGTGTACCATCTACAGACATACTGCAGTAACTCACCAAGGCTCTTTTGACAGCACCTTCTAAATCTTTGATCTCTACTAACTAGAAGGACAAGAGCCACAAAAGCATTGGAACATCATCACCTGCAAGCTCCCCTCCAAGCCATACACAATCCTAGCTTGTAACTTTATTACCATTCCTTCATGATGCTGTCAAAACCTTGCAACTCCCTCTCTATTATCACTGTGGGTGTATCTACACACAAAGGACTGCAGTGGTTCAAGATGGCAGGTCATCAATACATTCTCCAGGATAACTGATGATTAGCAATAAACAGAAAAGCCCACAGCCATAAATGAATTTAAAATAAGCCAAAGGATGCAAAATGCAAATGTTCAGCTGTGGCTATCTTCCTGATCCTTAGATGGTATCAGGTTTATCAGGTTTAGTCTTACCAATGAGCGAGAATGGGACAATCGTGGAGTGCAGGATTTGGTTTCTGAATTGGCCTGACTGGAGCAGACTGATTACACATTCAAATATACTTTGCTAAAATGTATATACTTTGCAATGAGTTAGTGGACCTAGGAGGAATGATTTTGAAGCTCGGTGCGAATGATTTGGGTGCTGAGTCAGACTCTGGTAGAGACCCAAACTGTTAACACAATATCAGCGAGCTACCAGTGCTCATTAGGAACATAGCAACATCTCCAAAAGTTTGTTTCTGTTGTCTGGGCAAGCTAGCTCACCATGCTGGACATGATGAAGGTCGCTCCGACCACCTCCTTTAAGTGCAGGATGCTATGCGACTTGCTTGATCTGGCATGGGAGAGGATCATCACTTCCTGATCTAACTTGAAAAGCCTCTTGAGGTTAACAGCACAGTTTGTTACATGTTAGCAGCTATGTTATGTTGATGTGATAGGCATTATTACAGAGACTTTGAGGAGGACCAGATGTTAGGACTCACTCCTTTGAGATCCTAAGCTGTCCTACCCATAAGTTCATATGATATTAGCACAGAGGGTGATGAGTATGGCAGTCCTCTGCAAAAGCCCCTTCAGACCCATATACAACAGTCCCTGAAATACACACTTACAACTTTTTTAAAGGCACTGGCAGTATTTCTATTCACTGGGCAGAATGCCAGGAGTGACCCACTTGTACCATTTGTGGGAGCCCCAATACAACTTCTTTGCCCAACTTGCATTTAACTGTCTATTGTTGAGGCATCCATCATTGTATGGAGACAGGGCCTGCCTCCAAGAGCTACTGGCTTATTTGTTGGTGGCAGAGGTGCCACCAGGTCCAAGGCTGAAATTGCAGCCAGACTGGGCCAGCAACACGAAGGTGACCCCGGAATGGAGATGGGCTTGTGGGGCTCACCTGACCTGTCGGGCAAGAGGAGGGGTAGCTCCTTGTTGTTGAGGACTTGGAAAAGAGACAGGGCATCTCTGGCTATGTACATTCTCCTCTAAATCATTTATATATATTACAAACAACAAGGGTCCCAGTACTGATCCATGCAGAACATCAATGGTCACAGATCTCCAATCTCAAAAACAGCCTTCCACCGCGACTCCCTGTCTTCTATGACTAAAACATCTGTATCCATCTTACTAGTTCACCATGGATCACAGTGAACTAGTTGCTTGTAATGTGTGACTGTGTATAGTGATCATTGTACCACCATCAAATGTGAGCTTGATTCTATCTTTATACAAAATTCAAACACAAGAAAATCTGGCAAGCGTAGCTGAAACAAGAACAGAAGAATTCCTTCGAATAAGGAAGCTGAGGCACTTGGGGCAGCCCAATCCTATCTGAGATACAATGTGTGACATAGTAGTGCTGCATGGATCATGTAATAGATTTCATTATTAATCCTTCAATAAAGGGAAAAATACATCAAAAGGATTTTGTTTGGTGATGAAAACAGGGATTTGGAAGATTACCTAATGTTGCTATATGTTCCTGGATGCTATTTTCATGCCAGGAAGAAGCACATGAAGGGTTAGAATGGGTTGGATCAATGTTGAGGAGCTAAATTGAAAGGTTCACCTTCATTTACTGAGACATCAGCCCAGTTCTGGAGATAAGCGTAAGGTTCCTTAATGTTCATCCTTTAACCCCTTACCCCTGCATAACTCCATGCTACTCTCTAAGATCCAACTCAAACATCTAGTTTTCACAAGAATAACAACTGTTAAGCCATAATGTAAAATTATGAAGTCCTTCAGAATCTTTTAAATCTGTGAAGGACACAATTATTAATTTAAATAACTGAAAAACCACAAGCTACTAAGCAGATCATCAATCTGTCAAAAGGAATGTCAAATTTACATTCTCCATGACAGCTTCCGATCCCTACCGGGGTGGCTCGGTGGTCCAGTGGTTGGTACTGCTGCCTCACAGCGCCAGAGACCCAAGTTTGATTCCAGACTGTCACAGATCAAAGATGTGCGAGTTGGATTGGCAATGCTAAAAATTGCCTTGTAGTGTCCAGAGATGTACAGCTTAGATGGATAAAAGCAAATTACATTGGATGCTGGAATCTGAAACCAAAAGAAAAATTGCTGGAAAATCTCAGCAGGTCTGGCAGCATCTGTAAGGAGAGAAAAGAGCTGATGTTTCGAGTCTAACTGACCCTTCATCAGCTTTGGCAAAGGGTCAGTTAGACTCGAAATGTAAGCTCTTTTCTCTCCTTACAGATGCTGCCAGACCTGCTGAGATTTTCCAGCATTTTCTTTTTTGGTTACAGCTTAGATAGACTGGCCTTTGTATATGCAGGGTTATAGGGATGAGGTTGGGGGCTGGGTCTAAGGTAAGATGTTCTTTGGAGGGTCGGTGCAGACTTGTTTGGCCAAATGGCCTCTTTCTGCACTAAGGGATTCTTTAAAAAAATCTATTCGTGGGTCTGAAAATCAGCCAAACAGCCATAATGAGATTCTACTGAATATTGCGTCAACAAAGCCTCCCAACTTGCATCCAGTAATGTCTTTCAAGGCAGGCAGTAGTTCAGCCATCTGTCAATGCTTTGAAAAAGTCAGAAACAAAAACAGAAGTTGCTGGAAAAGCTCAGCAGGTCAGGTAGCATTGATGAAGAGAAATCAAACTTAACGTTTTGGATCTAGTGACCCTTCCTCAGAATCTGTTTCTGATTTAGAGGACCCATAGTTCTTTCAGTTTTTACTTTGAAAAAGTCAAACAGGTAGCTAAGTTGAATTTCAAAGATTATGAAAGCTCAGTTGTCTGTCAACGTTTTGAAACAGCTGAACTGATGTTTGAGCTGAACGTCAAGAAAAAAAATCAAAAATATGAGCACATTTGACACTAACATTTCTGGATTTCAATATCATATAATGCAGAATAGCTCCTGATCCAATGGATAACTTACTTAAATGAATTTGATGACAGCTTTCAAAATTCTATTTAGACTTGACATCTTACCAAAGTGTCAGAGTGACAATATGGTAACCACATTACTATTGGTTACCTGCCTTTTCACAATAGCTGGTTTAAATTCAATTAATAAATCTGGAATTAATAGTCTACTGGTGACTATGAAATCATTGGTGATGGTTCATAAAAACCCACCCAAAAATCTGTCATCCTTACCTGGTCTGGCCTACATGTGATGCTAGACATACAACAATGTGGCTGATTCTTAGCTGTCCTTTGAAATGGTTTAGCAAGACCCTCAGTTGTATTCAACTGCAACAGTAACATCATTAAGTAATGAAACCAAGTGGAGTACCAGGCTAGGCATCAACCTAGGCACCAGGAACAAGAGAACTACACACAGCTCTGTTGACCCTTCTTACAAAGTCTGGGCAAAAAAATCAGAAGGTATTCCCATAGGCTAGCCAAGCAAAAGCTTGGTATGGTCAAAACTCATTGAATCATAGCATGCAATGTCCCATACAACATTGTCACCATCCCTGGATAGGTCCTGTTCTACTGGAAACATATTGGCAGCAGTACCATGGTATACAGTTGAAAAATGTATCATGGCGTCAAATCAAACATGGCCAAGGAAAGCGCCTGCTGCTTACCACCTATTCCTCCTTACTCCAGCTGATGAATCTGTAGTGCTCCACATTGAAAGTTACTAGCAGGAAGCATTATGGGTGAGAAGGATACATGATGAACTTTGGATGGGGCACTTCAATCTGCCATCGCCAACAGCAGCTCAATAGTACCACACCTAACTGAGCTGGCCTAGCCCTGGAGGATATTTCTGCTCTATTGAGTTTGCAAAATAGTGAGTAAAGAGGACTAAGCAAAAGTCCCTATCATCTAAATCCTGAGCTTTAGGCTGCAACAAACATGTACAGAGCCAGAATGATTTCTGTCTAGGACTATTGTTCAATCTGGAATTCCAATTTACACCTCCTCTCCAAGAGTACTACCAACCAAACCTAGCACTCTGGACTAAAACTAATTTTTACAGCTAGGGCTACCCAATGCAGATAGCATGGACACTTTAACTTCAATCAAAATACATTCACACATAAGCTTAAGTATCAGGAATCCAACTGACCACTAAGGGAACACTAGAAACACAATGGCAACAAAACTTTGAGAGGAGATAACAGGGCACACAATCTGTACATCTGCGAGCCCTGATCTGACTCTGGGGTGGGGGTGGAGGTGGGGGGGATTTTCAACCACAAGCTTTTGCAGAATCAGCTTCCCCACAGGCTTCCAGCCCCAACAAGCAGCTTTGGAACCATGAATCACACAGGCCAAATAGAGAAGCTGAACTGGGAAGCCAAACCAAGGGCATCATCACAACAAAGTCATCCGAGAGGAGGGAAGCCAACCAATTGCTATCTGGACATGAGCTTCCAGACGCAGGCCTTTTTCCGAACCAAGAGAATTGATGGCAAGAACCTCAGCAATCAAAGGCACTTAACTCTGTGTTTTCCTCAGTGGTGAGCTGAAACTCCCGAGACCTCAAAGTTTCTAACCTAGCTAGCAGGGATGAGAAGACGGGTGATGGTAGCGCATGGGACCCCACGGGTGGGAAGCCTGATTAAATTTTTCTGTGATTAAAACCGTTGTTTAGTTCTAAGAGCGTTTAACCTGTACTTCATTTCATAGGGTATTTGATTGCTGTCCTCTGATTGTGCCAATTTCACTGTTTATTACATTTGCCTTTATTTCTTGTATTCTACTTACCTTTTGTATTTAATAAACACAGAGATTCTTTTTCCCTGAAACACCTGTCTATTGCCTTCTGCATTTCACACTCCTAAATAAGTCCAGTGTCAGAACCAGGCATCTGGGGGTGATTCAAGCCACCTAAAAATTAGCAAATTACTGAGTGCAAACCAGAACCCTACAGAAGCAAAATAAAGAAAAAACTTACTTGACCTCATCCTTATCAGCCCAGCTATTGTAGATGAGTCTTTTCATGACTATATTGGTAGATTTTTGGAAAAAGAATCCTGTCTTCATATTGAAGATACCCTCGCTTGTGCTATGTGCTACTACTACTCTACTAAATGGGGCAGACTTCTGATACATGTAGAAAATCAAACGAGACATTCATGAGGTGTTATGGGCCATCAGCAGAACTGTGTTCAACCGCAATCAGAAACATTATTGTCAGGCATATTCCCCACTCTACCACCACCATCAAATTGGTCAATCATCCCTGGCTCTATGAAATGTGCAGGAAGGCTTGCCAGGAGCAGCACCAGGTATATCTAAAAATGAGTCATCAGTCTGGTAGAACTACAAAACAGGTCTACTTGTGTGCCAGAACACAAACGGCATGCAATGGACAGTATTAAGCAATCCCCAAAACAATGGATCAAATCAAAGTTCAACAGTACTGTACATATATCATGAATAATGGTAAACAATGAACAAATGTCCTCACCCTCAATGATAGGGAGATCAGCATATCTGTGTAAAAGATAAGGCCTTTGCAAAAATCTTCAGCATAAATGCTGAGCAGAAGATCTACCTTGGTCTCCTTCTGAGGTCCACAGTGTCACTCTATACCACACATTTTTATTAATTGATAAAACAGAAAATGGACAGTTGTACACGGCTTACAAAGGGAATTAGAGATAGTATCGATCCAAGGAAACAGCATACAGATTGGCCAAGAAAAATAGTACGTCTGAGTTTTAGGAGCAGTTTAGAATTCAGCAAAGAAGTACTAAGGGATTGATTAAGAAAGGGAATGTACAGTACAAAAGTAAGCTTGCAGGGAACATAAAGAGTGACACTAAGAGTTTCTATAGGTATGTGAAGAGAAAGAGATTGATGAAGACAAATGTAGGTCCCCTACAGACAGAAACAGGTGAATGCATAATCGGGGACAAAAATGGCTGAGCAACTGAATATATGATTTGGTTCTATCTTCATAATAGAGGACACAAATCAGATATCAGAAATGTTGGAGAATGCATGATTTACTGAGAATGAAGAACTGAGGGAGGTCAATATTAGTAGATAAATGGTGCTGGGAAAATTGATGGGATTGAAAGCAGATAAATACCCAGGGTCTGATAATCTACATCCCAGAGTACTTAAGGAAATGACTGTAGAAAAACTGGATGCATTGGGGGTCCTCTTCCAGGACTCTATAGACTCTGGAACAGTCGCTGCAGATTGGAAGGTAGCTAATGTCACTCCAAAATTCAAAAAAGGGAGGTAGAGAGAAAACAAGGGAATTAAAGACCAGTAAGTCTAACATTGGTAGTGGGGAAATTCTCAAATCCATTATCAAGGACTTTATAGCAGACAATTTAGAAAACAGCAGCAGGATTTGCACACAAAAACAGGGATATATTCTGAAGCTCTATAAGGCTCTGGTCAGACTACATTTGGAGGATTGTGGGCAGTTTTGGGCCCCATATCTCAGGAAGGATGTACTGGCCCGACAGCGTGTTCGAAGGAGGTTCACAAAAATGGTCCCAGGATTGAAAAACTTAACATTTGAGGAATGTTTGAGGACTCTGGGTTTATATTTGATGGAGTTTAGATGGATGAGGGAGGGTTCAATTGAAAAATACAGAATATGGAATGGCATGGATAGAATGAATGTTGGGAAGATGTTTCCATTGGTAAGAGAGACTAGGACCTCAGGGCATAGTCTTAAAGTAAAGAGAAGATCTTTTAGAATGGAGATAAGGAGAAACTTCTTCAGCCAGAGAATAGTGAATCTATGGAATGCATTGCCACAGAAGGCTGTGGAGGCCAGGTCACTGAGTATATTTAAGACTGAGATAGATAGGTTCTTGGGGACCAAGGGTTACGGGAAGAAAGTGTCAGAGTGGTACTGAGAAACTTATCAGCTACGATTGAACAGCTGAGCAGACTGAATGGCCTAATTTCTGCTCCTATATCTTATGGCTTTCTGGTCTTATGATCAGATAGAGTCAGCATGGATTTATGAAGAGGATATCATACTTGACAAACTATTGGCAATCTATGAAGATGTAACTAATTGATTTGAAGGGGGAGCCAGTCAATCTGGTATATTTGAACTTTCAGTGTGTTTGACAAAGTCCCTTATAAGAGATTATTGTGCAAGATTAAAGTGCATGGAATTGGAGGAAGTGTATTGAGATGGATAGAAAACTGGCTGGCAGAGACAAAACAAATTGGCAGGGAGTAACTGGTGGAGTGGCACAGGGACCCTAGCTGTTCACAATATATATTAATGATTTGGATGAGGAAACAAAACGTAACATCTCAAAGTTTGCAGATGATACCAAATTGGGTGGGAAGGTGAACTGTGATGAGGATGCAGAGATCCTTCAGCATGATCTGAACAGGATGAGTGAGTGGGCAAAACAATTTGCAGATGCAGATAAGTCGTATAAATGTGAGATTATTCACTTTGGAAGCAAATACAAGAAGGCAGATTGCTACCTGAACTGTCGTAAATTGGGAGAGGGGAGTGTGCTGTGGGACCTGGGTGTCCGTGTGCACCAGTCATTGAATGTAAGCATATAGATGCAGCAGGTGGTAAAGAAGACAAATGATGTGTTGGCCTTCACTGTGAGAGGTTTCGCATACAGGTACAGTACGATGGTTCAGTGGTTAGCACTGCTGCTTCACAGTGCCATGAACCTGGGTTTGGTTGCAACCTCAGGCTACAGTCTGTGTGGAGTTTGCACATTCTCCCAGTGTCTCCATTGGTTTCCTCCGGGTGCTCCGGTTTCCTCCCACATTCCAAAGATGTGCACGTCAGGTGAATTGGCCATGCTGAATTGCCCATGTGATGGTGCATTAGTCAGGGGTATGGGTCTGGGTGGGTTACTCTTCAGAGGGTCAGTGTGGACTTGTTAGGCCGAAGGGCCTGTTTCCATACTGTAGGGAATCTAATCTACAGGAGCAGAGATGTGTTATTGCAGTTATGCAAGGCCTTGGTGAGGCCACACCTAGAATATTGTGTGCAGTTTTGATCTCCTTTTCCAAAGATGAATGATCTTGCTCTTGAGGAAGTGCTACGAAGATTTACCAGGCTGATGTATGAGGAGAGATTGACTACATTAGAATTGTTTTCGCTGGAGTTCAGATGAATGAGGGGGGAGCTCATTGAGATTCATAAAAGTTTAGGGATTTTATTCTATTCTAAACAGAAAGGGTATTTGCAGGTCAGATGTTCCTGATGCTGGGTGTGTCCAGAATCAGGGGTCACAGTCTCAGGATTCAGGATAGACCATTTAGGACAGAGTTGAGGAGACATTTCTTCACCCAAAGAGTGGTGAGCCTGTGGAATTCATTACAGGAAATAGTTGATGCCAAAATATTGAATGTATTCAAGAGGTGGCTAGATATAGCATTTGGGGTGAATGTGATCAAAGGTCATGGGGAGAAAGCAGGATTAGGCTATTGAGTTGGACGATCACCCATGATCATGATTAATGGTGGAGCAGTCTCAAAGGGCTGAATGGTCTCCTCCTGCTCATTTCTTCTATGTTTCCATTTGTTCTCTTACAACTCTGCTGGTAAATGCAGCATGTAACTGACCCAAATGGATAGGTGCCAACTGCACAGCACTACTTAGCAGCAGATTTGTCACATAAGTAGGGCACAAAGCTTCATGAGATCTCTTACTTTAATAACACCGCTGCAGTCTTTGAAGGCATTGATACATTGCAGAAATTGTTAGACATTGCAATGAGTTCATACAGTTTGGAAAGTCTGAATTATGATTCCTCATGTGTGTTAAAGGTAGCTAATCTCAGGCAGGGTTGCTGTTCAATAAACTTCAGCTCTTGGTACGAGAAATAAGAAAATCAGACAATATTTACCATCCTGATTACCACCCAGTAATCCTTATGGGAATTGTTTGCAGCCAACGTGTGACATCCTCCACAGCCAAAAACCTGCCACCACCTGCTGTCTAAGGTTACACATGAAGATGGACAACTGGATACTGTGCACTAGAAGATTATTGATGCCCATAGATATGTAGTCTTTTTCACTGGAAATAATTCACTTGAAGACGCAGTTTAATAAACCATGTTGTCTAGCACTTCATTCTAAATTTCCACTTTTAAAAGTTCCTTCAGGGGAAGTGGGCCTCATTAGCTGGATCAGCATAATTGCTCAGCATCAGTTGTCCTTGACAAGGTGGCAATGAGCTGCCATTTTGAACTGATTGCACAAAATCAAGGGGGCAGCTCACTGCCATCTTTTCAAGGAAAACTAAAGATGGACAATAAACGCGAATGCAGACAGCGATGCCCCATATCCCATGAATGAATAAAACAAAAAGTGAGGACAATTTCGCAGTACAATCAGCTTTGAAAACGTTCCATGGAACGTCACCTGATTCAGTGTGAACAATTTTGGAAGAAACGAAACGCAGAAACACACGAAGTTCAGAATTTCTCGCCCAACAACATCACACAAAGTTGTTCCCAAGGGTCTAGCACTCATCTATTACATTGCCTTCCTTTATCCTACCAGGAAGTAATCCCTGAGTTATGTATAATTTTAAACGGCAAAATGAAATAACTGAATTCATGAAATGATTCAAATGAAATAAAAGAATTTTGTTATTACCAAAAAATGTATTGTTCAAATGGATGTTGTACACTTTGTTCCTGATTTAATGCTGAAATAAGGGACAAAGAACTGAAACACTAGATAACACAGTATGTTAAATGCCTCAGGGCTCTCTATTTCAAAACAGAACTTGCCTGTTGTATTGCTATCAGCACTGTAGCAATCAGCAGGCGGTCTTGTTGCATTTTCAATGGAATAGCTAAAAGGAAAGTTTTTCAGGGCTATGAGGAAGGAGCTGGAGAATGAGTAGGAGGCAGAGATGGTTCACATTTATAATCACAGAATTATCAAAAAGGAGTGAAGTTAGAAAGTTGAAAAGGAAAATTGAGCACCCATTCATGGAGTGGGTGTCTCATGGGTTCTGTCTGTTTTCACCTTGTTGCTTCACTCCCATAGAATGCATTGTCACAAACTGTTATTGAGGCATAAATCATTCATTTGCTGAAAAGGGAATGAGATAGTTCCTTGAAAAATAGACATGAGAAGGTCAAGATTAATCAGCTGATTAGGACTGTGTGGCTTACTGGAAAGGGAATTACAATACACAATCTTGCATTCTAATCATTCCTGATTTTGCAACTTTTTTAGACAATATTGTCCTTGACAAAATTAATTGATATTATGAGATGCAGCGTACATCTGTGATGACATTGTAGAATTTAATGAATATTCCTTTGAGCAAATAAGTGGGATGATTGGAATTGTTTACTCCTTACCAAGGGTTACAAAGGTAGGAGGGTATGGGTCTGGGTGGGATGCCCTTCAGAGGATCAGTGCAGACTCAATGGCCTCTATTTGCACTGTAGGAATGCTAAAAATATTACCAATGGAATCATACTACTTTGAAATGTTTAATACACAAGAAAACAATTTCCTCAGCAAGTATTTAATTATGGAGAAAGCCACATAGTCTACTCTCTTCCATTAAAGAAGAAATTTTACCTTCTAAGTGTCAAATTTTACTGAAATCATTCTGAGACAATGATTGAGCATAAATTAGATCAATCTTCATATCAGATAATCTTGCTTTAGCCCTTTTCTTAGCACTGTCTTAAATAGACAGTATCCTATTTGCACAATAGACATGCTGCGACAGTTAGCACCATGTGATTAATCAAATCTTCCTCTCATACCAGATACCGGGGGCCCAACCAACTGTTTCAAGTTATTGATTTGAAAGCAAGCCAAACAGAAGTTATGGCACCCAACCTTTTTCCCTTAGTAAGACCACAGTGTCACCACAGGTGATAAGGCTGCTTACACAGTTTCCAACTGAAATGTTTTATAACCAACTGATATGCAGAATTTACATTTTCACATAAGGAAATAAAACAAATATCATAAGACACAGGAACAGAATTAGGCCATTTGGTCCACTGAATCTGTGCCACCATTTGATCATGGCTGATATGTTTCTCAACCCCATTATACTGCCTTTCCCTCTTGACTCTCTTACCTATCAGAAATCTCTCCCTACCTTAAAAGCACTCAATGACTTGGCCTGCACCTTTTTATGGCAATGAGTTCCACAGATTCACCACCGCCAGACTGAAGAAATTCCTCCTCATCTCAGTTTTAAAAGGGTCATCCTTTCAAGAGTTGTGCCCCTGGGTCCTAGTTTCCTATCAGCGGAAACATCATCTCCATGTCCACTCCATCCAAGCCTCTCAGTATCCTGTATGTTTCAATGAGAACTCCCCTACTCCATTCATCCTTCTGAACTCCATCAAGTACAAAATCCTCAAACACTCCTCATTTGACAAGCCGTTCATCCCACAGGACCATTCTTGCAAACCTCCTCTGGAAACCCCTCCAATGCCAGCACTGCCTTCCTTACCTCCAGAGCCCAAGACTGCTCACATATTCCAAATGCAGTCTGACCAGAGCATTTCTGCTCTTATGTTCTAGCCCTCTTGAAATGTTTGTGAACATTGCATTTGCCTTCCTAACTGCCAAGTGAACCTGCACGTTAACCCTAAGATGATCCTGAACTAAGAGGGCTAACACCATTTGTGCTTCAGATTTCTAAATCCTTCTTCCTACCAAAATATATTGAATTTAAGAATATATTGTAATCTACTTAAGTATTAATTTTAATTGAATGAAGTAGGTTTGGGTTCAAAGATGTTCAATCTGTTTCAAATGAAAACTGCCTTTTAAACATGCTAATGTTTTTCTACAAAAAGTGTGTTGTGTGTTTTTATTGAATGCCAAGAGCTTTTGGAAGTATTTGTAACCTGGATGCAATTGAACCTAAAGATCAAACTAAAATGTGGAGGGTTCAGGAGAAGGGAAGTGTGAGTTTATGAAGCAAAAGCATGTGGCAGTATTGCATGCCGCCTATCTAGATACTGATACCCTGAATGGGCCAGGGGATGACAGGGTGTAGAAGCATATAAAAAAAATGCATTGGTACTCATGTTCCAAAAATCCTTGCATTTTGAAGAACACCATTGGATTGGAAACCTGCCATTGCGACACCTCTGTTCAAAAAGGGAGGGATGGCATAAAGCAAATATCAAGAGGCTGACTAGCTGAACATCTATTGTTGGAAAAGGACTGGAATCCATTATTAAGAAGTCATAGCCAAACATTTAGAAAATCTTCATCCAACCAAGCTGAGTATGCACTGTTTCATGAAAGAGAAATTGTGCCTGATTAATTTATTTGAGTTTTTTGAGGAAATCTCTACCAGATGGATTGAGGGGAATCAGTGGATGTGTTGTACTTGGACTTTCAGAAGGCATTCAACAAGATATCTCACAAAAGGGAAAGTCATATGGTAAGAGCCCATGGTGTTGCAGGTAAGATATTGGTATGAATAGAGAATTGGCAGGAAACATTGAAGAGGGGGTGGTAGTGAAGGGACCATTTCTTTCAGGCTGGTCCTGTGACCAGTGGGGTTCCACAGGGATCAGTGCTGGGACCACAACTGTTTACAACAAATATTAATGCTGAGAAGGAATGGAGTAAATGTTCTGTAGCCAAATTTGCAGACAACACAAAAATAGTGGAAAGGCAGGTTGCAACATAAGCTTACAGAGAGATATTGATAGGTTAAATAGGGCAAACACTGAACAAATAGGGTATAAGTGGGAAAATGCATAATTGTTCATTTTGGAAGGGAGAACAAAAGAACAGAGCATTATTTAAATAGAGAAAAACTGCAGAAAGCTGCAACACAAAGGGACTGAGGGAGTACTTGTTTATGAAACACATAAAGCTAGCCCACAGGTGCAGTGGTAATCAGAGAGGTGAATGGAATGTCAGGCTATTTCAAGGGAATAGCCTGACATTGTAATACAAGAATAGGGTAGTCTTACTGCAACAGTACAAGATGTTGGTGAGACCACATCTGGAGTACTGAGAGTTGTTCTGGTACCCTTTTGAAAAAAAGTGTTATTTCTTTGGGCGGCACGGTGGCACAGTGGTTAGCACTGCTGCCTCACAGCGCCTGAGACCCGGGTTCATTTCCCGCCTCAGGCGACTGACTGTGTGGAGTTTGCACGTTCTCCCCGTGTCTGCGTGGGTTTCCTCCGGGTGCTCCGGTTTCCTCCCACAGTCACAAAATATGTGCAGGGTCAGGTGAATTGGCCATGCTAAATTGCCCGTAGTGTTAGGTAAGGGGTAAATGTAGGGGTATGGGTGGGTTTCGCTTCGGCGGGTCGGTGTGGACTTGTTGGGCCGAAGGGCCTGTTTCCACACTGTAATGTAATCTAATCTAATCTTTGGAGACAGTTTAGAGGAAGTTCACAAGGATGATCCCTGATATGGAGGGATTGTCTTATGAGCAAAGATTAAGGAGGATGTTTCCCCTCATGGGAGACCAGAGGGCATAGTCCCAGAATTAAGAGAAGACAATGCAAGAGTGAGATGCAGATGAATTTCTTCTCTCAGAGGGTTGTGAAGTTTTGGAGGTCCTTGCCACAGAGAGCTCTGGGGCTGAGTCCTTATGCATATTTAAGGCTGAGTAAGGCATTATTATTGATCAGTAGGGGAGTCAAGGGTAATGAGGAAGTGGCAGGAAAGTGGACATGATTAGCCAAGATCCTATTGAATGGGAGAGCAGGCTCAGAGAGTCAAATAGCCTAATTCTATTCCTATTTCTTATGGTCTTATGGGAAGGCGATAATGCAACCATTCTTAACTAAGGAAATTGAAGATAGCATTAAACTTAAAGAAAGAAATGCAATGTGGTCAGCCATCATTAACTAGTGCATTCTCCATGGCAATGCTTCTAAAAGTCTGAAACCACTTGCCAACCAATTCACACTTTCCTCTCATACAGTATAGACATTGATTCCCTTTTGGTATTTCCTGTGAATTGACCTGATTAGTCCAAGATGAAAAGCTTTTACAAAATGTGTCATTTTTCATCAAAATGACAGTACACATCATCAGGAGGGAAAGAAGGGGATTTGCTATATTCTAATAATAAAGCAAAATAAGAATCCATAAGCCTTTCCTATCAGACAAAACCCAATTCTTCAATCTACCCCTGAAGCTCAGGGATGAATTAATCATTTTCTCCATCAAGTATTATCTCTTTACCTGACTATTTTAACATTTGTGACATACCATCTGTAGTCAGCAGCCTTCATGAACCTATGATGATCCAAAACTTTGCTAACAGTATCTTAAATCACAACAGATCTCATTTGTTCGTAGGAGTGTTTTCCCCTGATTAGGATTGAAGATTCAGGAGGCAGGTAGGGTTCTAGCAAGTGGAAGATTTTTATTCAAGCAGAAACCGGTTAGTGCAGGGAGAGGGGCAAAGGATCTTATCCAAATCTGGCCTTGACACGGGAAATCATTTTTTCCCTTAATCTTTGGCTCAGATCGGAAGACAGATCAATGAAGCACTCTGATTTACAATAAAAAGCAGTATTTTAATACACTTTCTATTAACAATCACATAAAATGTGATAACTGTGCTCCCCCCTCTTACTTTGTATAGCCAATCCTATGAGATACCTAATCAATGATCGACATTCCTACGGACAGCCCCAAGTTCTCATGGTCTCATGGTGTTTAGCAGACACTGTAATCTCTAGGATTTGGGATCTTTCTATGCATCCTACTCATTCATATTCCAAAGTACTCTCTCTGGTCTGTCTCTAAGGACAACTTGAATTCTGGTATGAATTGTATTCCATTTTATCAAATTCAATTGCTCCTGTTACATTTCCCACTGTCCTAATTATACATGAAGAAAAACAAAAAGTCAGTTAGTTTTGACTTACTTGCGATAGGTGTATAATATTAATTTCTGTTATAAAGTTAGTTATAATTGTAAAGATGTACAGTTACCCCTATTATTAGCACTTTGTGATTAATGAGCTGTGAACAATCTACATTGTTCTGGACGTAAGATGTTTCCAAAAGCCAACTAATCTTCACTTCTAGGTTTAAATGTTCTTTTTTCCCTTCATACTTTAGTTTTCTGCACCTATTTTATATGCTGAAAACTACATTTATGATGCTAAGACTTTTTACTCGAACCTATTGCTTAATATTCTAAGTTATTTCAAGAAACGAAGTACCATAAGATAACTTTAGCTGTTGCACCCTCAGCTGTTTTACGGAGTTAATAGGCTGTATTTTGCACCTCATGTCCTTTCTACCTCTCTTTCCTTCTTTAACTCTCTCATTAACACTTAGGGCTTTGACCAAGTTTTTGGTCATCTTCCCTAATATCTTCTTATGGCTCAGGGTCAAGTATTATTTTTTAGTGCCTCACTGAGGCATTTTGGGACTTTTGTTTACATCAAAGGCATTATATAAATCAAGTTGTTGAAGTGTACAACATGGAATGAATGGTACGGTTTTAGGAATATTGATTATGATCATTTGTACTTCATTTCACCAGCTTTTCTTGTCTATAACACCTTGCAACACAACTTCTTATTTTCCAGCCATTATTGCAATTCTCTTCTATTGATAATATGTCACTGCACTCAAATAGAGTATTACAATTCTCATCAAACACAATTTTTCCATTTCAAATGCAACAAAGGTTATAATTTGTAACTTGGTAGATCTACTATACTGTCGATTGAGTGTGGCAAATGATTTTTAGTTGTACTGATGCCAACTGACATCTATAAATGGTGGAATTGCTATGATAGTATAGATCGTCAGTTGTACTGTCAAAAGATTTCATTTTTATAACAGTTTGCCATTCTTTCCCTTTCATATCTACAACTTACCTTACATTTTATTCTGTTATCCAAGTTTCAGTCTTTACATATGCTAACACCAAATACCAAGTTCCAAGGAGGGGAAAGTGGAATAGAAAAATGGCAATACATTTGAACTGTTGAATGAATGATTAATGGGGTCAAAATAATATAATTCAATGATATAAATGTCTTGTTGTAATCATTATCTCCACATTACAATAGTGACTATACTTCAAAAGTCCCTTATTAGCAGCAAAACATTTTGAGATATTCTGAAAGGCATTAAAGATATTGAAGTTCTTTTTCATTTTGTTCTATTACAGTAAATTGTCATCCATAAATGGAATAGTGCAACCAGAGTCTTTTGTGTGGTAGATTTACTGCTGGAAACCTGCCGGGATTGGACTTCTATCCACTGGTTTTATTCCAGCCAGTTTCTTTGCTTGATCAGCATCGTTTTAATCTTATTGATGGGTTCTCAGTATTATTAGTGTCTTGTACTGCCAGACTGCCTCTCTGTCAGCATGGCAACATTTTACTGCTTAAGCTGGATCATTGTAATATTTAAGTTTGTTCTCTAGGTTTTTACAGGCTTTAGTTGAATCTTACAAAGGAAGACCCAGCCTTTTGACACTGGAAGAAGGTTGATGGAAGATGTCGTCTTAGCAATCAGTACCATCTTCAGTAAGACTCATCTGGTTCCTCAATGCCCAAAATAGTTCACTGGCATCACCAGCGCCACCAAGATAACAGGAAACAGTTGTAGCTTCTAATAATGCAGCATCAATCTGAATGCACTTGTGTAAATATTAAACTTTTGAAACCAATTATTTAGATCATAAGTTAGAGAGTTGCTCTTTATACAAGTAATGTTTTGAGGGATTCATATACATGCTTGATTTGGGGCCCAAAAATCACTGCTACAATTACTCTAAAGAATTAGTATTAATTCTCAAGTACTTACACATTTTAAAACATTGCACACTACACACACTTCATCCAGTGTAACATAAATATATACCATAATGCATCACTTCAGACTGAAATTCTTTAAAATCGCTCTGATCACCATTTGAATCATCAAACAATTATTCCACAAATATTCATCTTCATATCATTGAGCAAATTTGATATTCCACATTTTAGAAATTTTCTTTGACGATACTGGGATCAATTTCATTCCACACAAGTTATTTGTCCCATTGACGCAATATGGCAGATGGAGTTGTTCACATACTTCTCCTTTCTTCTTCCAACATTTAATTACACCACGGCTTTTTAATACTACCCCTGGGAGATGTACTCAGATACATATCCAAGGGCCGAACAACATTGTCAATGTCATTTAATCTCACATCATGAATGATATCACTGAAAATGCTGGATTTGAACATAATGCAGATGAGCAAACTTGTTCCTTTGTGTTGGCTTACATTCCACACATCAGTGATCCATTCTTTATTGCTACCTTCAGCCATCCAGCCTTTCCCGTGAACATGGATGATGACATCTTGCCAAAATTTCTCTTTGGGGAGAGCTTTGGATTTGAATGTCACTATTAGCTTTAATTTTGTATGATCTGTCATACAAGATGGAACTAATATGTACAATAACTTCTTCTAGCCCGTCATCTTTAAAAGGATGCCTTTTTTCAATAATCTTGCTAAGGGTCTTCTCTGCCTGTCACATCAAAATTCATTGATATTTACCCATTTTTCCAGTGTTGGTTGATTTATACACATTCATCGCTTTATGTGGGGTGACAAAATGGTGAAATTTAATTATTTTATCATTGAATTCAAGTGACAGACACTGCGATATTTTCTATTTCTGGTCAAATACAAAGTCTTGCCTTTTCACGAATTTTGTGTAGTCGCTGGCTCTAATTCACTGACAGTGAATTCTGGAAAACTATATTTCTTTACAGCTCTGTGGGTATTCAGTCAGATGGCTCTGTGGATAATACTATGGCCATTTTTCCAATGCTCATTAACCATTCTGTCACCTTTCTCCAAATGAGGTCACTTGCTTTGTCCTCTTCTGCTTTATATTTATTCTTTGGAACCTTTTCTAGTTTGTGAGAAATCTTATTCCAATCGTTAACTATTTTCTTGCAAACAGTAAACCCTCTTGCTGCTGTAGAATTATTAGTTTTCTTGGCAAATTTTGCTACATATTTCATTTTTAATTGAGCAACGTACTTGTTATTCCTTTTGAAAGGTATCATGATGGATGATGTGGTACACATTTGTCTTGTTTATTGGCTGTGAGGTTGCTGCTACAATTGGCAGAGGGAATATCTAAGGCTCCAACGTGTACCTTCAAATTAATGAACTGTAGTAACTACTGATAACAATGCAGTTTGATCTTTGAAAAATTAAGGTCAGTTTTTAAATGAGATAAATGAAATTTCAGGAGTTTTTTTGGCTAAAGGTCATGGATTAGACTTTTGTGTAGGTATAGTAATTTACACTGTCAGTCACTTTATCTGCAAAGTGGTAAACACCATCCATCGCCTTGTAGAAAAGTGCATGCTGGTATCATAATGTTCTAACATGGCTGGGAAGGTGGGATGACCAGATGTGGTTTTTCTGACTTGATACTTAAAACTACGAGGGTTACTTATGGCCTTTGCTCATGCCCCGAGTCATGACCTTAGCATATCTTGTTATGACTGATGAAATTGAGTGCCTCTGGGAGAGTCCATACTGATTATTAGTGAGCAAGTTGTGCCAAATTAATGCCAATGATACAGATTAGATAGAGGGGTAGTAATTGGCCAGCATAAATATGTTCTGCTTTTGTAGATAGACCATATTTGGGCCTTATCCCAAGTGTTTAGGTAGATTTTAGTATTGTAGCTATCCTAGGACAGTTTGGTTCAAGCAGGGTTAATTCTGGAGCATATGTCTTCAGCACTTTTACCAGGATGTTATCAAGCCACTAGCTTTTCAAGTATTCCTTGTCTTCAATTTCCTTGATGCCATGTGGTATAAATCACATTGTCTGAAGACTGACATCTGTGATGCTGACAGCTTCAGGAGGAGGCCAAGATGAATCGTCTACTGGACACTTCTGCCTGAAGATGGTTGGTAAGTTGGCATCCTTGTCTTTTACACTACTGAGTTGGCTGTCCCATTTCTGAGGATAGGGATATTTGTGAAGCCTCATTCTCCGGTCAGTTATTTAATTGTCCACCACCATTCCTGACTGGATGTGGCATGACTCAGAACTTATTTCTCATCTATTGTCTCTGGAATCTTCAGCTCCACCCATTGCAATATGTTTCAGCTATTTGGGATGTTTAGTAGCCCTATGTTGTAGCTTCACAGGTTGATACCTTAACTTTAGATATGCTGCTGCTATATCTAGCATGTCTTCCCATTTAGCATGTGGCAGTGCCACCCAACACAATGAAAGGTATACTCAGTATCAGCACAGGACTTTGGTTTCACAACGACTATGCAGTAGTTTCTCTGACCAATGAAGTCATGCACAGGTGCATTTGTGACAGGTAGACCGATGAGGACAAGATCAAGTAGGTGTATCTGTCTTGTTGGTTCCTGTTGGTGCCTCTGTAGCCCAATTTGCCACATTTGTCTTCAACACTTGGTTAGCTCAGTCAGTAGTGGCGCAACTTTGCCACTCTTGCTGATGGATGTAGAAGTCCACACCTAGATTACAGTCTATGTCCTTCCCCCTCTGGGCTTTCTCCCAGGTATGCTCAACATGGAGTTACACTTATTCATAAGTTTAGGGTGGGTGGTATGGTAATCTCTGGGTGCATTATTTTCCAATATTTGATGTAATGCCAAGTAACTTAATGGGATCTGGAGTCTAGGTTGAGGAGTTCCAGGAGAAAGTGAGGACTTCAGATGCTGGAGATCAGAGCTGAAAATGTGTTGCTGGAAAAGCACAGCAGGTCAGGCAGCATCCAAGGAGCAGGAGAATCGACGTTTCGGGCATGAGCCCTTCCAGGCATGAGGATTTCCAGGGCAATTCCTTTCTGAATGTATATTACTATGTTGCCACCTCTGGTGGATCCATTCTGCCAGCTGGACAGGACAGACCTGTACCTTTATTCTAAGAATAGCTACTGAGCATGTGCAGAAGGAGCTATGACATAATGATATTGTTTCACATGGAACTGGAAAATGAGTCTGTAAAGTTCCAAAAGGTGTCCTCTCTTACCTTCCCTTGTATGTCATTATATCCAATAAAAGGTGCTAACCTTCACTCACCTGAATGCTGGCCTTATTTTACCATATGGTAACCAACAATGACCAGACTGGTAGAGTCAGAGGCAAGTTACAAGGAGCATCTGAACAGAAGCCCACTGAAAGCTCTGCAGTTAGCTGTCAGTCATCATTATGTGGTGCAATCTCCAAGTCAATGTCTCTACCAATCAGAGTCAACTTGTTAATCAATCAGCAATTTTTTTATTTGTTCATGAGATTCGGGCATCACTAGCAAAGTCAGTAGTTATTGCTCATTCCCAGTTGCTCAGAGGGCAGTTAAGAGTCAACCACATTGCTGTGGGACTGGAGTCACATGTAGGCCACAGCAGACAAGGACTGCACATTTCCTTCCCTAAATGATGTGATTCATAACAATCAACAGAAGTTACATGCTCATTATTATATGAGCTTTCAGATTTTTTTTTATTTGAGTTCGAATTTCACCATCTGCCATGGTGGGATTTGAACTCCTGTCCTCACAGCATTATCCTGGGTCACTGGAATACTAGCCCAGTCATATGACCACAGATCATTTCTCACCATGAATATTGCTTTCATAAGAGACCACATTTTAGTTCATTTTTGGGACTATAACTGAAATGGAAGTTGGATTGTTAAATAACTGAAAATCTAACAATTTTCAACTTGAAAATCCATTGTTGAATATTTTTAAGCTGTGTGGTACAGTATTGCTTTTTTGAAGCAGTGGGATGGGGGGAGGAGCTGTGGTGGGGAGTAACTGAATGTTGGGCAGCTCCTAGTTCTTTTGCATTAAGGAAATACTGCCTGGCAATAACCTTCTAATTGGTTCAGTGTCAAATGCTGCAATTGTGAGAGCTACAGGGAGAAAGATGCACAGCCTGCAAACTGAAATATTTCCCTCTCTTTCTCTCGACAGAAAAGCACAGAACGCCAAGAAAGCTAAAAATAAAGCTTTTTATTTTAAAACAATTTTGATAGCAAAAGACATAGATCCACCCAATTAATTGTTGAATCACCCTATAGACAACAGTATGTCAAAAATATTTTAAAAAGCGAGGCAGTTGAAATTTGGATGTTTGATCTTTGGAATTTTGGTTATCCTGTCTATTTTTTTTCCACACATAGTATCTGTGCTAAACTATTTGCCTTTTGTCTGTTTCCTTGGTCTTCAATGAATGTGCAGGTACTTTGGGGTTTTTGAAGCGGTATAGTTCAAGTTTAATAGTAGCAGATTTAAAATCATTTGTTTTCTCCATCTCTGTTAAAGCAAAGTGCAGTATAATAAATCGCCTGTTTTCTGTTTGTGACGAAACACGGTGTGAGTTACTTTTGTTCTGAATAGCTGCTAATCAGCTGGTTTGCTCATTTTGGTAGTCTAATTGGAATTTTATGCAATTTGAGAACCATCAGATGAAGGATGTCTCACTTGACTTGTCTAAAAGGGTTCACAACTGTGATAACCTTACTAAGCGTATTTGTGAAAAGGCAATGCAATACACTAGTACTTTGAATGTGACAGCTGGCTGAGGGGACAAAATGGAAAAAAAAAGGGAGGGAAAGGAGAGACAGGGCAGGAATCATGTGAGAATCAAGGTAGGCCCAAAGTGAGTGAGCACTAACAGCAAGTCAGCAGTCCTGAAATGCAGCCTGGTACAATCCATGAGCAAGCTGGCTGCTTGTTCCTGCGGATAAAGTGCCTTTGCAGTAGTATTGAGTGATTGCTGGTGCTCTTAGAGGCCCAATATCGCAGTGCAAAGTGCACTATAAGTCAATCAGAGATGTACCATGATGATGCAGGGAGACTGAGACATGTTGGATGCCAGCATCTGTGTGCTAGGGGTGCTTACGGCTGCTCCCCATGGAAGGGAGGTCCTTTGGAGTAAACGGTATGCTGAAGTCACAAGGTACCTGCTATGACTTCCACCTTGGGAATTATAGATATCTAGTTTCCTCACAGCATATGGTAGGACAGGTAGCTACATCCCAATAAAGTAAGTTAGTAAGTTGCAGTTAATAAAGCCAACCACAAGCAATCATAGCATATTGCTGCCAACTACTGAGATTCCCATCTCAACACCTGGAAATCTGAAAAATACGACGAGTTGCTGCAAACATCAAGAAAGGCCTCACCTGATTCTCACTAAGATTCACCTCGATTTCTCGCCATAGCCCACATCACTCAGGCCCCTGTAAGAATCAGCCCCCTGAAAAATGTTTGGAAACATTCAAGCTATTTGCAACATTGCACAAGATATTTGATTGTGTTTGGAAGCCTTTAATAACAGCTCATCACAGTCCTATTTCAATGTCTTTTTTGCACTGTTTTTCCTTAATTCCCACACAGCTCTGTTTCAAGCAGAAGAACTAACAAATTGGGTATTTGTGTTACTACACAACCTACCCTGTATCACAGATAGCTATTTACTGTCCTTCTTCATATACCTCAGTCAAGTTTTAGCCTTTGGTGCAATTTGAACTTCAAATGAAAACTAGGGCATACCAATTTTATAAGGTGAGAGCTTTGGATTAGGATCTAGTTGAAATTTGAAGAACAATCATGCCAACATTTAAGACCTAAACAGGTTTCATACTTTTCTTCAATGTTATAGCAGTGACAAGCTGGTTTCTGCAGAAAGTACCTTTGCTATATATACGTGCAATGCTCTAAATACGGGTTGCTTTGAATTCCTGATATTAATGGTGGCAGACATCGAATTACTTCAGTTACTCATTGTAAGCTTAACAACAATTTCCAGATCATGCAATTCCAGAAGGGACAAAATGTCCAGAATGACAAATTTGCTTCCTGAAGCTTCATTAATAACTAATGCATTATATATGGTGTTTAATTTCAACTACCATCTAACAGTGAGCATCAAAGTTTCCATTATGTGTTCCTGCCAGAAAGGATTTTCCATTAGGAGCATTAAGTGGAAATTTAGTTCTGTTGTACTGAGGGTAGGATTTATATGGGGACACTTCCGATCTGCTGTTTAACTTTGAAACATAAATGATCATTTAAACTTTATTTACTATTACAATCGCAGTGAGTTTTAGGTTAGCTGAAAGTACATTTTCTGGAAATCAGTAAGCATGTGACAGTATAAGTGATTCTTATCCTCTAATGCGTTGGCTTATAACCATTTTCCACTTCTGGTTCAAACCTATTATCTTAACACATTCTTGAGATATTCTCTATTGTAAGACCTTTCACAATAGATTAGGAATCTGTTAAAAATGAATAATTACACAAATTCTGACAGCGTTTGGAACTCATCAAATGCCAGAACCCATTACAACTTCCATTAAGAATGCACTTCTCTCTTACTACTGTAATAAAAGTACAAAAAACACATTCAGGATCATATCAATTTTAAAAAGGAATACGTTGACTGCCAGACTCATTTCAACACTCACTTATGTGTCATCATCTCATGGTGACCATAGAGATTTGGATTGAATGTATAAGTTTTTATAGATAATGTAGAATAATGTGAACAACTGATTAAATGCATTTTATACATTTTCCTCTTCTATTTGTAGTAAAAAAGCACATGCTTGTCTTGTTTAATTAGTTCACTGTTCCCTGGTACCTTTCAAAGATTCTAGTGATCCAAGAGTAGGTATTAGTATCATAGTAAGTAACACAGAAGCTTCTCATTCTATTCAATTGCGTTGGAAATATTCCTTTGTTTACAAATGCAATTTTTTGCACACTGTCTGTAAATTAGTTTGAGCCAAATGTGCATTAATATTCATTATTTTATCAAGTGCTTTTCTTATCCATGAAGTAATAATAATTCTTTAGCTATGAAGCACTTGAGATGTCCTGAAGATTTCAAATCCGGTATATAGATGTAACGTCTTCCTTTTCTTTATTCTCATGGGAGATAATTGATGTATTGTTCATATCTGGAAACAGTCTGAAGTTTGATATAAAATGAATACCAAGCACTGTGCAAAGAATAAAACATAGGTATATCTTCTGAATTCAATGGAAACTCGCACAAGAAAATGGAAATAGCATATTGAAGCTGGCATACCAGCCATATTTCAAAAATAAATTAGAATTGTTCACTTCAAATTAATTTGAATTGGATCAGGAGTAGCAAAATCTTTGGTTGGATATGATGCTTGAAATCTACTGTGTTGAAGACTTTTGAAATTTGAGTAGCATTAAGATTTGATTAAGGTTCTGACAATCTGGTCTGGAGTAATGGTGGAGCTCTGGATCAGAAAGGTTGGACCATAGCTCCAACAGGATAGGATCACAATTTTTGGAGCTGCCATTATCCAATGGTGGAGCCAGTGATTTACTTTCTCCCCAGCTCTTTATGGGAAGAGAGTTATGTTGTGTATTGTTTTGCATTTGTGAGGTCTGTACTCTGTGGTCTTAAAAGGGCTCAGTGGAATCCTCATTAGGTAAGGGTCCTGAGAGAGTTACTAGGCTGTGGCAGCCAAAGCTGGAGGGGATCAATTATATTATGCCTAGAGGCAAAACAGCTTCTTTTGGAGCTGAAGACTGTAGTAGCTACCTTATTTCTTTGGTCTGGAGTAGCCTAAAGCAGAATGACTTTAGGCTGCTCTGCGTTACAAGACTGATTTGGAGCAGAATAGACATAAATATTCTTGTAGGTGTAGGTAAATAAACATGGGATAGACAACGGTTTTGCTTCTCCAAACTTCTGCCAATAATATCCATAGTTAATTACAGCATTCAGGATTTGAGCCTTTTCTAAATGGAACGTAGCATTAGGCTTTATTTCCAGTGTGATGGAATGGGAAATAGGGAGGCTATGCCATATCTGTATCAAATCTTTGTTAGACCATGTGTGGGCAGTGTGCAGTTCCAGTCGCAATATTATGAAATGGAAATAGAGGCATTAGAGAGGGTGCACAATACACTTGCAAGAATGAGATCATAAATGCAAGGATATGCACATTTGGAAAGGTTTTTCTCTTGAAAATGAAATGTTGAGGAGTATCTCGAGTAATAGTTGATATATAAAAGTCAACCTCCTATTTTTGGCAAAATAACCTGAAATTTTCCATATATCTCATGTAAAAGTCGACCCTAGTTCTTTATAGATAACAGATCAACATTTATGAGTCAAAGTGCTGGCTGTCATGTCCAGCTCCAGTTTCCAGTCTGCCGGTTGTTCCGCTCTGCTCCCGGTCTTCCAGTCCGCTGGCTGTTGTGTTCCGTTCTGGATTTTCAGGATTACCATAATTTGTTTTTTTTCCTTTATTCACTTAGGGACCAATTGGGCTTCTGCTAACTATACTTTATGAATTTTGACGGGAATGAATTTCAGCCCCATAAAAGTAGTATCCATGTAAAAGTGTCAACCCCACAAATTTAACCTTAAAAAGTATTTTAAAAGATTGACTATTACTCAAATATATAGGGTATTTAAAATTATGGAAGGGTTTGATAGACTGACTGCAGACAACATGTTCTTTTTCTGGACAGAATATAACAAGATAATGTGGAAATCCTAAGTCCTGCCTCCAAACCCAGTACTCCTCATTCTCAGTGACAGCATTGAAGCTGGGCTGTGCATTATACGTATACCATTTGCAAAGATAGATGGCCGTTTAAATTATTATATGTTCCAACCAAAGTCTGACCCTGGAATACCTGCGGTCTGGAATGTAGGGTGTGGAGATTAGATAATGAGAGCAGTGCAGTTCATAGTTCAATTGTTTTGGATTAATAGCATACCCTTTAGAGAGCTGAGGTACCCCTGTGAATATAATCCTATAACATCCTTGGGTGGGGTCATGTATGGGATCTTAGTGCCAAAAAGTGTCAAACCTGACAAGGACATTCAGGATCTGTCAAGAAGTGTTAAGCTTTTCAAAAATCTTTGAACTTGTCAGGAACTGTCAAACTATTCCACAAGTCCAAGAGCCTGTCATGAAGTGTCAAATTTGTCAAGGACTTTCAAACTGGGGGAGGTGATGGCCCGGTAGCATTATCGCTAGACTATTAATCCAGAGACCCAGATAATGTTCTCGGGACCTGAGTTTGAATCCTGCCAGGGCAGACAGTAGAATTTGAATTCAACCAAAAAAAAAATCTGGATTTAAGAATATAATGATGACCGTGAATTCCTTGTCGATTGTCAGGATAAACCCATCTTTTTCACTAATGTCCTTGAGGGAAGGAAACTGCCATCCTCACCTGGTCTGGCCTACATGTAACTCCAGACCCATAGCAATGTGGTTGACTCTAAACTGCTCTCTGGGAAATTAGGGATGGGCAATAAATGCTGGCCTATCTAGTGCTTCCTTCATCCCATGAATGAATAAAGAAAATAGAGCTGTCGAACAGCCAGGAAATAGCAATGTCTGTTAAGAAGTCTTAAAGCTATCAAGACCTATCAATATGTATTTTTATGAATATGGTTACTTCTCTCAATAGATTGCACTCTGCAATATAGAACTTCAAGTAATAGAACTTTATCTTATTCTCCTCCGTATAAAGGTACTTGTGGTTGCTAGGTGAGTTGGCATAGTGGGCGAAGGGGAAAAGGTAGTGATTGAAAATAGGCACTAATGTACCGGAGGGAGACAATGGCCCTGGGATATCGATACACGGACATTAAAGGGCTATGAAGGCTCATAGGAATGGGTAGAAGGGCATGGGTTAAAATTATTAGCAAGGATGGGCCATGAGAATGTGAGCAAGTAGGGTGTGAGGGGTAAGGACTGGAGGAATGTTTTATGTTTTATTTGTTCATACATATCATGCTATAGTGCCTCAGAATGCAACTATCTCCTCAGCTTTTCTCACTTTGCCTGGTCCAAATCTATCCTGGCTTCCCAAGATCGAAGATGGAGAGAATTGGCAGCCATTTTTAAAGGTTAATTTTGCAGAACTAGGCATTGAGTTGATTTAATTCCCTACAGTGTGGAAACAGACCCTTCAGCCCAACAAGTCCATACCGACCCTCAAAGAGCAACCCACCCAGACCCATTCCCCTACATTTACCCCTGACTAATGCACCTAACAACTACAGGCAATTTAGAATGGCCAATTCACCTAACCTGCACACCTTTGGACTGTGGGAGGAAACCCACGCAGACATGGAGAGAATGTGCAAACTCCACACCGACATTTGCCTGAGGCAGGAATTGAACGCAGGTCGATGGCGCTGTGAGGCAGCACTGCTAACCACTGAGCCTCGGTGCCGCCCACTGAGCCACTTCTACTGCCTCTGTTCACCCAATCCACATACAAACATTTGGGCCTGAGACAGTAACTTCCTGATTTCTACATATATTTGTGCTTGTGAAGTTGCTGTGAAATTTATTCTTTTATTAGGTCAGTGGCAGTCGTTTCACCATTACTATTACAACAAAATCAAAGCACTAATTACACCTTGTGGATGGATTGCGGCATCGTACTAACAGGGACATTTCATTGGTATTTGTACTCTGGATTCACCAGCTTTTATATTATGATCATTTGCAATTGATTCAGAGTTATTACTGAACACACATATGCCATTGGTAAATGATACCCTCAATTCACATTTCTGTATTTGGTTTATCTTCTTTTCATATATTGACAACATGGGGACAAAGGAATAGTTGTAGTCCATTTAATGGAAACATATTTTGCCATTCAATAAGTTAATGGCAGATCTGCAACGTCACTCCATGTATCTGCCTTTGCCCCTTAATAAACCAAAAACTGAAGAAACCAACAATCTCAGATTTAAAATTAACCACAATTAAGAGTTCTAAATGCTTGCTATCCTTTTGTTGTCATCAAAGTGGTAAAATATGTACTTTATAACTTCTAACATTTGATTTTAATATCTAGGACTTTCAAGGACTGAAATAGTTTCAAAGAGGAATACAAAAAGTGACATAAAAGTGGCCATAGTAATCACCTGACTGAAGGTTGAGCTGAGCTTCAAAATTAAACCATCAATAACAAAAACCTGAACCTGAGCTGAAATTAACATTTTTGTTGAGTCTGAAATCAGTCAACCAGGTCGATTTCCTGTTAGATTTACACTTTTATGGGAAGTTCAAGTTAGAGATAAAATCACCTGCAATTATCTAACTTGAAAACATGGAACTCAGACACTGGAATACACAACACAGTGGTATTTTAGACAGCTGCTTTTGGCAAATGTAGCAGAGATTGATTTGTAACTGGATCTGAAGAAGTCTATCTCTCTTTCTCTCTCCTCTCAGACCCTCTCCAAGGATGAAGCACCTGGTGATAATGAAAGCTGGAGGGAAATATCCGAGCACTGGAAACTCAAAGATATCTACAATATTCATAGTTGCTATTGATCCATGATATCCCTAGCCAACTGTGATCGCAGTTATGATCTAACACATCAAGAACACCCTAATGACTTTAAATTGCATTTCTTTCATTTTTTTTCTATTGTATACTATTCCTTTTTTAACTGTTTATTTCTGTTTGTGTGTGCGTGTTTCATGTTGCATCTTTATTATCACTTTCAAGGTTACAAGGAAAAAAATTCTCTTCTTCTCACTCAAGCAAATCTTATTATTGGCTCCTTCTTTATGTTAGGGATCTAACTGATGACATTATAATTGGAGTGAGGTACAGCTGCATAATCAAAAGAACATTACAACCAATGAGGTTGTAAGAAGGGATCTGATTCACCCCTCCTTACCTGGTCACACGGTGCAGAAATGTTCCCTCATTTCACTCCTAAAATATCTGCCTCTAATTTTTAGAATATTCTCCTTAGACCTACAGATCACATCAGTGGAAATAATTTGTCACTACCTATAAATCTATTAAACTTTATATTTTGAAAACTTCTATCAAGTCATCCCTTAACTATGTTCCTGGGACCCTTAGTTTGTATGTCTCTTCACATAACTTAATCCCTGTAGTCCAGTTATCTTTATACTACACTCTCTGTAACCCCAATCTATCATTTCTATGGTGCAGTGTCAGAACCCTTCACAGTATTCTGTGGCATACCTAGAATTTTATATAGATTCTATTCCCCAATGTTTTAGTCCACTAGCTATAAAGGCCCGCATGTCTTTAGCCATTTTGGATTTTATTTGTATGTAAGTATATAGATCTGGAGGCTGTGATTTCTCTTCCCAGTTTGGGTGTACAGAGATAGACCAATTCCAACTCCACAAATTTATATCAGTTCAGCAATTCCTTTCCGTTTACTTGTGCTACCTCACAAATTCCTGATTTGGTCTGAGTGTACCATGATTATTGACCATGTCAAGGAGATTCTAATAATTGTCATTCTTAGACTATGAACATCTCGTGCTCAATATTTCAAACTTAACGATGCTGCTAATAATTGAAAGCTCCATGACATTTACGATACACATTTATCTTTATTGAGCTTCATTTTGATGGCTGTATGAGTGTCAAATAATTTCTAATGTGTATCGTTATGTCATTCTACAGATGAATTAGTCACTAACATGCCATCGACTGACATGTCAACATCTTTATACGCTAATATATCACTTGGTCAAAAATTTAGTGAGTCATATATTTATTGCATGTTATTATACAGATGTACTTGGTTCATCTTGACCATGGAGAAAGTGAGGACTGCAGATCTTGACCATGCCAGTGTTTGTCTTTACAAGTCACTTAAACTAAGTCAAACTGTCTTGTAGCTCATCATAGCCTTTCCCATTCTCCTTTTCTCAAACAAATGTCTAATTTCCTTTTCAAGAGGAATGTACAGATTTTGTTTCAATAATAGCTCATTGAAAAAAATTCCAGAAGTTCAACAACACATTGTGCAATGAAATTGGGATCAAAGTCAATACATTCGGACTAGTTTTGGAGTTTAAAGCAGCTAAAAGGGCTAAAGTGGCAGTACGTCTATTTGCTCCCAATCTGCACAAAAAGCAACCCTCTTTGTTGATCCCACTTCTAAAATTATTGGATTCTTAGGCGTATCAAGTGACAGCTGAAAACAGATGCTAAGCCCCTTGAATATGTACATTATAGGCTCAATGTATTTTGAAGCAGGTGGAGTGAAGTTGGCTTCTGATTAGCAGGGCAATAACTCATTGTGTGCGTGGGAAATCATGTCCCACTAACTTGATTGAGTTTTTTGAAGAGGTAACAAAGAAGATTAATGAAGGCAGAATGGCAGACGCTGTCTATATGGACTTCAGCAAAGCATTTGACAAGTTTCTGCATGATAGATGAAGTGGTAATGCTCGATCACATGGGATTCTGGAGAGCTAGCCAACTGGAGACAAAATAGGCATGAAGTAGGAGACAGAGGGTGGAGGTAGAGGGTTGCTTTTTGGATTGGAGGCCTGTGACCAGCAGTGTGCCACAAGGATTGGTGCTGGGCCCACTGCTTCTTGTCACTTATATAAATAGTTTGGATGGGAATATAGCAGGTATAGTTAATAAGTTTGCAGATGACACCAAAATTGATGATGAAGTGCAGGGTGAAGAAGAATATCTCAGAGTATAATGGGACAGATGGGCCAATGGGCCGAGGACTGGCAGATGGATCTTATTTTGATAAATGTGAGGTGTTGCATTTTGACAAGGTAAACCAGGGCAGGATTTACTCAGTTAACATATGGCAGTGGTGAGTTTTGCTGAACGAAAAGACCTGAGGGTGCAGGTGTATAGTTCCATGAAAGTGGAGTTGCAGGTAGACAGGGTGCTGGGGAAGACATTTGGCACGCTTGCCTACATTGATCAGAACAGTGAATATGGAAGTTGGGGTGTCATGTTGCGGTTGCACAGGACATTATTGAGGCCACTTTTAGAATACCATATACAACTCTCATCGCCCTTCCATAGGAAAGATGTTATTCAACTTGAGAGGATGCAACAAAGATTTACAAGAAAATTGCTGGGACTTGAGGGTTTGAGTTATAGGGAGAGTCTGAAAAGGCTGGGGCTATTTTCCCTGGAGTGTCGGAGGCTGAGGGGTGACCTTACAGAGGTTTATAAAATCAAGAGGGGCAGTGATAGGGTGATTAGCCAAGGTCTTTTTTCCAGGGTAGGGGAATCAAAACTAGAAGATATAGGTTTAAGGTGAACGGGTAAAATTTTAAGAGGACCCAAGGAGTAACTTTTTTATGCACAGGTTGGTGCGTGTATGGAATGAGCTGCCAGAGGAAGTGATGGAGGATGGTACAATTACAACATTTACAAGGTGCCTGGATGGATATGTGAATAGGAATATTTTGGAGGGATATGGGCCAGGTGCTGGCAAATGGGAGTAGGTCAGATTCGGTTGTTTGGTCAGCAAAGACAAGTTGGACCGAAGGGTCTGTTTCCGTCCTGTATAACTCTATGACTCTACAGTTATGTTGATCAGCCTCCATCCACACCCCATGCTACGCCTTCCTGAAATTACCTGATGGCGCTGACAGGACAACTGATTGGAAATTCATCATTCTCATTGCAATTGATGAAAGGGAGAGGTGAATTGAATCATTTTTACTGTCTTTCTCCGCGTAATGGAGGTGGTTTGTAATCTATTCTACTATTTTCTTCTCTCTTTTAAAAACGGACAATGATATGTTTCTCCAAGCCAGCTCTGTGAAGTCCAGTTTAAAAATGACCCACAAAGAATCCTTCGAAGTTAAAATAAAGGATGCTTTATTGATGCTTTCAAAACCCAGGGAAATTGTCACAACACAAATTCACACATACACACATTCAAGGAAGAAACAAAGAGTAATGGAGGGGGAGAAGTTACAATTTACAGCTTACTTGAAATGAAAGTATTGGCATTAACCCACATAAATTGGAGAATCCAATAACACAATATTTAGTGAAAGCCCTTTCAGCTGGCTGTGCACACAGGAGCTCAGAGGCAGTGACACTGCAGATGGAGGTGCAGCAGTTATAAACTGGTAATTCACTTTGCAGGCGAAACTCAGCATTCTTTCGAGAAGCAGACTTTTGAGTGAGATTAAGATTAAGCAAGTATTGGCCGTGACTTATGGTATGTTTACTTCTGGTATGTTTACTTCTGGTGTTACTTGCAGACTGACTAAAGGAGTCTACAACCACCTGATGAAGGAGCAGCACTCCAAAAACTACTGCTTCAAATAAACCTGTTGGACTATAACCTGGTGTTGTGTGATTTTTAAAGGAGTCAAAGATGTATAATTAAAGCTGTTTGAAAGCAAGAAGTTTCAGTCACAAGACTGTGATTTTAGGTTAAAACACTCAGTTAACAAGATGAATGTGATCTTAGTTCTGAGGAAGGGTCACTCGAACCTGAAACGTTAACTCTGATTTCTCTCCATAGATGCTGCCAGATCTGCTGAGTTTTTTTCCCCAGCAATTTCTATTTTTGTTTCTGATTTACAGCATATGCAGTTCTTTTGGTTTTTATTTAGCATTTAGCTCACTGCCACTTCTCGTCTAGACATAGCCACCTCGAAGAAACTCTGCTCCTCTCCCTGACAGGATTTCCATTCCAATCTTTCTTCTTCCCCCACAAACACTAATTTCGCTGTCTGTTGACCAGGTATTTGCTAAACTTCGTTTCCACAGCCACAGTGACTGCCACTTACCTCACGTGGATTCCAACTCAGGGTTCATCCTTCATGTTTTGAATCCAACCAGGATCATACATATCTCTGTTTTGTTCAACATTCCACAGACAGTTGCTCTTGCCACATCCTGAGATCCACACTCAGTGCCATGCATCATCATATGCACACTCTCAACCTCTCTCCAAAAGCATCGCATCACGCTAACCCAAGGCTGCACCACTCCCCAGTACCACTTCACCCAAGGCACACAAGATGCAACAGCTTAGAGATACGCACCACCCTCGAGAACCTTCCGCCCCTCCTTTTCCTTCTGACTCCATCTCCTCCCCTAACCGCACCTTCTGTCATGTATTCAATTTCCTTTCTGACCTTCAACTCTCCAATACCGAACATTCTGTATTCAGCAAAGGTCTCCATTTTATCCCTGTGCATCCCCACCTTAATCAATTTCAGGCACAACATGATGTTGAACTCTTCTTCCATCGCCTTCACCCCCGTGCTCATTTCTTTGGGCAAGAGTCCTCCCCCCCTCCCACAGACCCCTTCACCCACCTCCAACATTGTCCCTCCATGTGCACCCTTCCCTCCAGCCTTTCACCTGCACTCAATCTTTTCACTCAGAATTGTCGACGTGACATTGGTTACCTCAACTTCTCTGCTGCTCTTACTCATTCCAACCTATCCTCCAGGGAACTGACTGCACTCTATGCTCTCAGATTCAACTCTGACTTTCTTGTTAAGCCTGCCAAGAAGGGTAGTGTTGTAGTAGTCTGGCAGACTGACTCTACATTGCAGAGGCTGAGCACCAGCTCTCAGATACCTCCTCTGATCTCTCTGTGGACTATGGCCCATATTGGAACATCAAGCCATTTTGTCTACTACAGTCAACAACCTCATTCCATTTGGTGATCTCCCCCACCACTGCCTCCAAGTTGACAGTCTCCCAGCCCCGCACAGCTCGCTTCTACCTCCTTCCCAAAATTCACAAACAGGACCGTCTGGGCATTGTTTCAGCCTGTTCCTGCCCCACTGAACTCATGTCTTCCTGCCTTGACTCAGTCTTTTCTTCCCTGGCCCCTGCCCACTTACATCAGTGATTCCTCCAATGCTTTACGCTAGTTACAGATTTTCCAGTTTGCAGGCTGCAGCCACCTCCTAATTATCATAGGTGTGCAATCCCTTTTGCACATCCATCTCCACCAGGATGGTCTCCACTTCTTCCTGGAACAAAGGCCTGAACTGTCTCCATCCAATGCCACCCTCCTCTGCTTGGTCAAACTTGTCCTCACCCTCAACTTCTCTTTTAACTCCTCTCATTTCTTCAGGTCAGAGAGGGGGCCATGCGTACTCGCATGGGCCCCTGTTATGCCTGTCTCTCCATGGGGTACGTGGAACATTCCATGTTCCAGTCCTGTTCCAGTCCTGTTCCGGTCCCCACCCATAACTCTTTCTCCAATATATCGATGATATCATTGGTGCTGCCTCCCTCTCTTGTCCAGAATTGGAAACATTTATTGATTTCACTTCCATTTTACACCCGATTCTCACGTTCACTCGGTCCATCTTTGATTCCTCCCTCCCCTTCTTCAACATCTGTTTCCATTTCTGGGGACAGACTGGCCACCAAAATCCACTATAAACCCACCAATGTCCGCTACCTGCATCCATGCAACCCATTCCTGTAAGGACTCTATTCCGTTCTCCCGGTTCCTCAGTCTCTATTGCATTTGTTCCAATCATGAGTTCTGAAAAAGGGTCACGTGACTCGAAATGTCTTCTGATTTGTCTTCAAGGATACTGCTAGACCTGCTGAGCTTTTCCAGCAATTTCTGTTTTTGGTGGTGAATGCGATCTTGCTTCATCAAAACCATTGTATTTTGTACTGGATAATGGTGGAATTGTTCACAACAAGTCAAACATAATGAGTCTGCTGGGATTTTGTTTTCTAATCAAAACATCTGGGGTTCCTTTATGTTTGCTTGCCTGGAACATTAAGTCAAATAGAAGAGGGACATTCCAGAGAGAGGCTGAATTTGCTTTTTCCCTGGCCATTACTGGAAATTTCTTGAAGCAGCTACCTTGCCCATTCTATTTTCAATAGTAGTCATTTGAAAGCAATCATTTATCATTTTAATTTTTCATTTAAAAAGCAGGATAATCTAGTTTCTTAAAAACAAACAATTTAGGATTTCTTCCTGTCTCTGGATATTACATGATGGAGAAAGATGCCTTTGGAGGATGACAAATGACTATTACATATATAAAATGAGGCTCAAGGACTACCTTTTGATAATTTTATAATTCTTCCTACAGTGGTATTCCAAAGCCACTCCATTTGCAACTTAGCTAAACTCTTGTAAAGTTTAGCTTTAGCTTGAAGCTTCTGCATTCTCAACCTCAAGAGACAAAACCTGCTTGCCTTTTTATTGCCTTATCTACCTTTTGCTATACATTTAAGAAGAATGTACCTTGTTATGACTGTCAGAACTTATAAGATGGTTATGCTTTTAACTCTTTCTCTTAACTTATAGTCAAACAAATACCTAGAATATGAAAATCAACTGAATTCTACCCAGCCACAGACTCATGTGACTTGGTCACCACGAGAGGGGCCAGGTCTAAACCCACTTGAAGGCCAGATTTTAGCTTTAACTTTTGAACAAAAAGGAAAAATACAACTAGTCTTGCAGTGCGCACGCTTACACTTTCTCAGGCTGCCAGTTGTGGCAAGTGGATGGTTAGTGAAGACGAAGAGGTGTCATTGACCGTGAAGAGTCTTTTTATGAAAACAATTAATGGAATGTAGGCATTGCAGGCTGGGTCAGCATTAATTTCCCATCCCAAATTTGCTTTAGAAGGTAGTGGTGAGCTGCCTTCTTGAGCTACTACAGTCCATTTAGAGTAGGTAGATCCACAATGTTGTTGGGGAGGAAGATTGACAATTTTGAACCAACAATACTGAAGGAATGGTGATATATTTCCACAATATGGAGGTGCCATTACTGTATTGGTGTGGACAAAGTCAGAGGTCACATGACACCAGGTTATAGCCCAACAGGTTTATATGAAATCACAAGCTTTCAGAGCGCTGCTCTTTCGTCAGGTCACCTGGTGTCATGTGACTTCTAAGTTTGATATATTTCCAAATTAATATGGTGTGTGGCTTAGAAGGGAACTTGCAGGTAATATCCCATGTATCTGCTACCCTTGTCTTTCTGGATGATTGTTCTTGTGGGTTTAGAAGGTGCTTTCTGAGGAGCATTGGTGAGTTTCTGCTGCACGTCTTGTAGATGGCACCCACTGCTGCTACTGAGCAAAATGGTGCAGGGAGTGAAAATTTGTGGATATGGTACTAATCAAGTCAGCTGCTTTGTCCTGGATGGCATCAAGCTTCTTGGGTGTTATTGGAGCTGCACGCATCCGGGCATGTGTGGAGTATTCAATCACATTCCTGAACGTGTGCCTTGTAGATGGTTGTCAGGCTTTGGGGAGGCAGGAGATGAGTTATTTGTCACAGGATTTCTCTGACCTGCTTTTGTAGCCATTATATTTATGAGGCTATTCCAGATCAGTTTCTGGTCAATGGCAACCTCAAAGATGTTGATGGTTAGAAACCACTGAATCGCCAGAGGATGTTCAAAGGATTGAATGAAGTATACTTTGTTTAAAAGAAACTGAATGATTCACCCTGGTGAATTACGGAGAAGAGATCCTATCAGTGTTGGGAAGAGCTTTGGACTTTAATTGCAAGACCATAATTCAGCAAAGAGTGCAATGCATGTATGAATATGGAATGGGTTTTTGGTTGTGTTAAGAAGTTGTTTAGTTTTTCTATAGCAAAGTTTATTAATTGCCGACTATCTAATGGGGTATATTCAACACTGATTTTACTTATTTTGTTACAGTGAGGACTTAAAATATGAAATCTCGTTGTGTAATTCATTTGAATCAGTCACTGAGCAATGTATATCCCTTTATATAACGATTCAGTGTTTCAGGAATGACCAAGGTCCTTCTAGTCTTTGTCTCTTTCTTCTTCTCCTCTCATTTTAATTTCAAAATATAGTACTTTTAAACATTTTTTACAATGTAAAGATCACCTCTCTACCCAGTCTGAGAGACTTGATGCACTCCTGCAATATTTCCTAAATGTCTGTACTCTCCAGGCTGACACCATTGGCAAATCTTAAATGTCGTTTCCTGACTTCTCAATTTTAATCATGTCAGGCCACCTCCATGACAAAGCCCACTTAAATATTATCATGTCATTCCAATTGAAGAAAATTCACTTTATTCTCACCTAATAATTTCTTTCCTGTAACTGTGATTTTTGAAATGCACACACTGATACCACAACTAAAGAAGGTGCAAATGCCTATGCACAGTTGCAGTGTCTGTGGCGTCATTACTAGAGAAGTGCCAGACAGCTGTGTACAGTAAAACAGTTTGGTCCAGTTTGGTCCAGATCAAACAAAGACAGGATGGAAGTTTCAAAATGTTTCTCACTCTCTCTAACCATCCAGTCCTTTCATCATTCCTTCCTGCCCCATCATCCTCTTCGCACATTGGTTGCCTGCTGCCAACACATCATTTCTCCCAGCTACATCGCTCTGCTTGCCGTTCCATTCCTTTCCTGACTCTCTTCAATGCTCTCTCTCATTTTCCTGCTCTCCCTTTGCATTCCACCACTGTCTTCGTTGCTCCTTTGGGCTTCCTCCTCCTTTCAGCTTCCTTGTACTCCACCAATGCTGTTCACTACCTGCTGCTGCTTTCCTATTGCTCCATCCCACTTGAGTGATGGCAGGAATAAGCAGCAAAGGGAGTGGGAGTGCAGATGGTAGGGACTGAAGTGTGGACGGTGAAAGCGAGAGGTAAAGACAGCAGAGGGCTGGAGTGAGTGAAATTGAATGGAGTGGCAAAGCAGACAACACTGTGGGAGTGGAATGTGTGGTAGATTGAGTTGGTGAAGTAAGCACAAGAGAGAAGAACAGGAAGTGGGCAGCTGTTTGGAAATGGTGTAGGGAGCAGCAAAAATACCAGAAGGGAGCAGAAATCAGAGTAAGTGATAAAGCTGATAACAGGGAGTGCACAGCAAAATAATAGAGGGAGTACAAAGGGAGTGGTGTGGCTTCCAAGGGAGTCAGAAGAAGTGGCAGAGTGTATGGTAGGGATTGCATGGTGTAAGTGGGTAGCTAGAAGCAGGAGGGACTAGAAATGGGAATGAACGATAGCTAAGGAGAGTGTGAGAAATTAGCAGAGTGGGCGGTGAGGAGTAGGTGGCTGAAGTCAGGGAGTAACTGGTGAGAAGCGAGCAGTGGGGAGTAGACAGCAGGTCATAGAGATGTACAGCATGGAAACAGATCCTTTGGTCCAACCCGTCCGTGAAGGAGGAACCAGCAGAGGCTGGGAATAACAAGTAAGGAATGGGCCACAGATGGCCCAATGTGCAAGGCCAGGATTATGTCACATGCAGGATATCTCCTCACAAATTCAAAGTTCCCTTTTAGTGAGCATGATTAAAATATTTGTAATCCAATCAAATTCACAATCTATCACTGTATTTATCAAAGTTCCCAAGCAGTTAATTCATTCTGTTTATGCATCATCTTGCTTTCTGCCTTCTAAGCCTTGAAACTGTCATTTCACAGTTTCCAGCAATTTTTTTGAATTGATTTTCCTGCGCTAAGCAATCTAATCCTGGAGATGCTTGTATGATTTCCAGAATTATGTCATACTTATCCTTTGCGATAATTATTTTTCCTACCACATTATGCATTCAACAAACATTCTTTTTTTTTATCTCTCCACCCTAGAGGCCTCCTTCCTCTATTCCTGATGAAGGGCTTTTGCCCGAAATGTCAATTTTCCTGCTCCTCAGATGCTGCCTGACCTGCTGTGCTTTTCCAGCACCACTCTGATCTAAATTCCTAAATTTAATATGAACTGTAAGTGGTAGAAATCTAGCTTTAAAGAAAATATTGAATCTCTATACCAAAAGCTCTGCTGGTATTCAATTCCATTAAAGTGAATGGAATTGAAAACCATAGAACTATTGAATGATTATAGCAGATAAAAGGACATTTAACCTGTCGTGTCCATGCAGACTGTCTATAACATACAACTCATCTCATCCCACAACACCCTCATAGCTCTAAAATGTTTTTCTGTTCAAGTTTTTATCCAATTCCCTTTTGAATCTGCCTCAACCACAATGTCAAGCAGCACTTTCCAGATCTTAATTCCTCATTTTGTAAAAGATCTTTTCCACATGCTGTTGTTGATTGAGGTGGTATATTCAGGCTGTTGAGTCTTCCACCCAAAGAAGGCATATAATGGGCAGATGATGTGATTCTGCCAGGTTAGTGCTGCTGGACAAAATCAATTTCTACAGATTGATTTGTTCAGTTGGCTGGCCAGTGGGATTGCAGTACACAGTGATTCCAACTGTGAGACTTCAACTATTTCCCTCACTGAGGTTACCATGAAGGATTCTACTTCTCAACCTCTTCCCTTTAGGCCCTCAGGTAAGACCACCACCAATCTTCTCTCTGTAATAAGACAGCAACCATATGGTCTGGTAGGACAATGGAAACTTTACCTTTTTTGCTTTAAAATTATGTCAAATGACAATTTTGTTTTGTCCTTAACTCTATTGTTGAGAACATACTCATAGGAATGCTCCCAAGGATTCAATCACTGGTATCTTAGTTTACTATAAGATGTATCCAGTTGTCTCCTATATTCTTCCTCAGTTAAAATACTCATTTGTGATCCTCTTTGATGTTTTATTTATCAGCATTTTACAACTATGGCAAGGGACCAAGCAGCTGATACAGGCCGTGCTGCAAAAATGCATGCAAGTTTAAGACCAGCCTAATCTTTAGAGTGAATGATGGCAATATTTTACAATGGTGACCATCCCCATCCACTCTGGAGTTCAGTTTTAGACTCAGCATATACGTTGTTGTTAAATCGGCGGATGAGCCAAGGGTCAGGATGATACTGCCTGACCTGCGGCTTTGAGGACTCCAAGGACAAGGGTAAAGGATATTGTTTCTTAAAGACAAAGCTGCCTGAGCAGATAATGGTTCTGGTTCTAGTTTCAACACCTAGAACATCTTTTTAAATCCCCTTGAAGGGAAAGGAATGTGGCATCACCGCACTGATAAAAGACGGCAGAAACTATGAAGCCATTGTAGCCGGACAACAACATCTGCAGGCATTTGGTGCAGTTACCAGCACTGGTACAGAATCAAGTTGTAGGTAGCAAGCAAACCGTGTGGGAAATGAGGTCTGTTGCTCCCACGGCAAAGCTGTTGCATTTCAAGATCTTTGCAAGTTATACAGTGCAAAACAACACAGATTTGCTTTGAAAGAAACCTCATTCCAGACACGTAACTGAAGACTACAATAGGATGCAGCACCCTGGCAGCAACAATGGAAGTGCAGCTGAGACTTGTGTGAGCACAGTGGCAGAATGATCCAGGCTCACCAGAGGTTTACAGAATGGTAGGTAAGGGAAATTAATTAGATATGAGGAAACATTCTGTTTCCCTCTGGCAGGTCTGAGTTCTGATATAAGTTCCCAAAACCCTTCAGGGGTAGGTGGCTGCAGTCAGGGAGTAACTGGTGAGAAGTGAACAGTGGGTAGAAGACAGCAGGTGGGGGAGAAACCAGCAGGGGCCGGAATAACCAGTAGGATCAGCTTTCTTGACCTTGACAATCAGGAATCTATTTCACATCCATTAGTAATGCGATCAATAATCTGAACATCTCAGCCCTCTGGAATATGTTCACAGGTACAATCTTACAAAACAAGAACAGTTTGTACCTGCTTACATCATCATCGCAACAGCTACAACTTCTAACTATCCACTCCTCGCAAGTACTTTAGAGATTTATTTGTTTTCTTTTAAAACTTTTCTCCTTTTGGCTTCACCTCTTATTTTTAATTTGTATGCATGTGTGCTGCATTACTAATTCTTCTTGTGGTTAGTAATTAATAAACTAACTCTGTTAACTTGAGAAAACCTGGTTACAACATGCATTCATTTGGATCTGGGAGAAATGCATCCACAAGAGAAGCGATGTGTTTTGAAATTAACCTTGTGATCAACTCAGGAAGCAGTCAAACAAATCAGTTTATCATTCTTCACCAAGGAGATTATGATTTGGATATCTCATTGGGAACTGTAGCAAATTGGGGAATCTTGCCCAGGTTCTGAGCGTGGCAAGATGTGTATCTGCTATCCAGGGAGGTGTCATTGTGCTTACATTCTGAGCAACCCCGAGGTTCCATCAATGTTTCCCACCCAGAACTCCAGAACTAAGTTGTGGGTGACAAGGGATACCTCCAGAGTTCTTGGCTCATGTGAATGGAACACATACAAAAAGCGCTTGGATAATAAAGTTGTGGAGGATTATCCTGACAACAGCCAACTAAGCTCTAACAACAAGCAATAGACCTACATATGAAAAGTAGAGAACAATGAAGTGGGAAGTTTAAACCTCCAGAAGAATTGTCAAACAACCAACACATTAGAAAAACTCAGTCTCCTAAATACATAAATTTGTAATTCTTGTTTCTATGCAAATAGCTTTGCAATTACCTAACATGTGCGTATTTTCACATTTTGTGCAGGTTTCTTTTGCGGAGGAAAAAGGAGATGTTTTATTGTTGTTTTAAGAGCTGTATCACTTTAAAAGCTGAGTATGCTCATGAATCAAGGACAAAGATGTTTAAGCCTACAAAGCAGTCATGAAGACTGCAAGCAGCAGCTTGCTAGACTAGGATTTTGTACAATGGTTGCTCTGTAGATGTAGGTTATCAATCGGCCATTTACAAATTGTTTGAGATTTTCAAGTAAATTGAATCTACTCTAGTTACCAGTTGAGTATGAGAGTGATAACTCAATGTTAAAGAAAACAACACAAGAATACACCAGGGAACATAGCCCCTGTTTCGCTGGCAAAATGTTGCCAAAGATTCTGTCAATTTTATCTTAATCTGCTATTATTATAATATTTAAATAACAACTTGTTTCATGGTAGTAGGTTGGCCACCCTTTTTTCTCTGCTTTATTCCTGCAAAGGGAGAAAGGGGGTGATTAGAGGGGGTTAGAAATGGGACTTGTTACACTTTAATCATCCACATGACCCCAGAACACCCATTTGTGATGAGAAAACTCTCTCTTTGATCCTATAACTTCTGGCTCTGCAATCCCTCTTCCTTAACTTTACATTTGTTGGTTGTGTTTTTGTGCTCTGGGATTGTGACTCCCAAAATCACTCTGCCATTTTTAAATTCCTCGCCTCCTTTGATATTCACCTTAAAAACCCACATTTTGAAACGAGGTCTTGTGGAATTTCTCTTTCAATTTAATATTTATTGTTTGCATCTCAGTGGAGAATTTTGAGACATTTTTCTATGCAAAATGAACAATGTAAAATTAAGTTGTTATCGGAGACAAGAGGGCTCTTTCGATAGGTGCAAAAAGATAACACAAGAATTTTAGAGACTGGAGAATGAGCTGATCCTATGAACCTGCATTGCCATTCAGTGAACCCGATAAAGGCATGTACTAACGTCAGAAATTACGTAAGAATATAATGATGCATTCTGAATCACACAGTTCAATTTCAGACATCTGCAAATATTCTGGTGTTCAGATTAGTCTTCTGTATAGATAAGACTAATCTGAACACCAAAGTGGCTTAAAGCATTAGTCATTAATGATGCCAAATTGGAATGATGTATCTAGAATGCAAAACAGTGCCTTCCAAAAAAAAATACACACAGAACTTATTTCTTGAGCACTGAAAATTAGATGGAACATAAACAGACACTGAAACCTTTACTGAGATCCTAGCTCCTTATATTTTTGTTTATTATGTTCTGTAATGACCTAATTCAGATTTGTTAAACAAACTATTATAGTCATGTGACAAGGTTGCAATGAAAATAGGTGCCTTCAAAAATTCATCTATAGTATATTATATTATTTTCCCCAATTAAAAGCTTTAGGAATAATGAACCTAAAAGTTTAAATGTTCAAATTTACCACAGTGGTATCAAATCCAACCTACTCCCCATCATCATTAAAGTCATTGATGATGTTGGGCTTGATTTTCAACTATGAGGGAGAGTCAAAGGATTTGAGAAATTTCCTGACTCAGCCCAACCTACAGATGTAGGATTTTCTGGGATGATGTCCCAAAAGGTAACGAAAGCAACAAAATAGAAAATAGCCCTCCAGCCCTCACACGTCACCCACAAACTCCCTAACCCATCTCCATATACCCACCATGGTCTCTTGTACCCTCCATTCCACTCATTCATCATTCCCCCAAACCCTCCTTCCCCAGCCACAGCCCCTTAAACTCTCCATTCAAATATATGGCTTTGTGCAGACTGTATCGATTCAATGTAGGAATACAGTAACAAGGTCAAATGTGAAAACACTTCAAAATGCATTAATACAAATATCAAAAAACTAATTTTACTACCATTCTATCAAAGTGTCAATCAGTCAAATCTTTAAAATGTCATGTTGTGGAGGTGCCAGTGTTGGAGTGGGATGGACAAAGTCAGAAGTCACATGGTATCAGGTTATAGTCCAACAGGCTTATTTGAAATCACAAGCTTTCGGAGAATTGCCCTTTCGTCAAGCGTAGATTTCAAATAAACCTGTTGGACTATAACCTGGTGTCGTGTGACTTCTGATTTTAAAATGTCAATAGCAGAAATTGCAGGTATGTCATGCATCTTTATCATTTATAAATAAACACTGAGGAATAATTCTAAGGGTAAGAGTTGTCAATCAAGCAATAATATCCCTTAGGTTCAGCTATTTGAACATTCTAATGCTCTCAGCTAAGCATCTCTATGCATTCTTGCTGACAGAAATAACGCCTGGATTATCCCAAATATCAAATCTGATCAAATAAAACAATTTGAAATTTGAAAAAAAAACAAAGACATTTCCTGCAGTACTCTATTTCAAGACTAATTATAATTTATTTCCTTCAATGTTGCTGAGGTTTAATAAAAGCCAGGTTTTTAATTTGTTTTAGAACTAGCGAAGGCAATATATCAGGGAACCCATGAATGTCAAACAGAAGTAAAATTTGTTTGAATGACATGTTTTGAATCAAAATTATTAGCTCCTTGGGCATGCAGATTTACTGACACTTTTGCCCCAACCCTGTCGATGCTGGTTCAATCACAATTACTTTCTAAGCAGCCATGCATGAATACCTTAGAAAAATACAAAAAAAATGCTTTGAGAATGACTGCTTACCTCTGTCTGTGTCATACAGGTAGACAAATCTCTCCCATTTGTAGTGGATAAGAAGGCTTAAGAGTGCTCCTTGCAGTGGTGGCCTCAGTTGAATTACAAACTGAACTTCTCCTTCCGTGGGGAAGCTTGGAGTGATGAAGGATGTGTGTAATGCTCCACAGAAAGATGTTAGCGTGTTCACAGATCTCTTATCATAGAACCCAAAAATGGCATAAACGCCTTTGGAATACTGTGAACAAACTGAAAGAAGAGATCCTTGTTAGTTTTTGAGAGCATCACATTGACAATGGAACATTAGTTATCTGCATTCTAAATTACTTGCCAATTCTGTTATGCCGGTCCAACGAAGAGGGCATGTCAACCCAGGAAACTAGAAAATGTTCACCAATAACTTTGAAGAAGGTGGCCTCACTTTTAAAAGCTGTCAATTAAGCAGTGAGATGGGAATGACAGTAACTAACAATGTAACCTTGGTAAGATGATAATATTGCTTATTTTATAATTCTGAAAAACAGCAGTATGTCAAAGATTTTCATCTTGTACTTGTAAGGATATTTCGCAAGAATACAAGTTCAAGAAGAAAGCCAACATTTATACTGCATGAAAGGAAACTGCTTATTTGGCAAGTGGACAGTGTTGTCCAACTGAAGCATGATTAGTAGGCAACTCTTGATATTCACTGGGGGATACTGCAGATGGCCTTGGAGGATATCCTCAGGCAGCTCTAGGCATTGACTGCCTGGTTTCAGACTGTTCCACTTCTCGCATGGGCAGCAGTAGTCTGCACTGACTGGCTGAGAACCAACAGCAATGGCATTGGCAGGATGGTAGAAGTGGGAGCACTAATATTATTCTCAAGGGAAAAATCAGCAGGTTTCTGCTATACAAAGATACTGCTTGTTCCCTATGTCGGTGCTTCAGCAATGCTAGTGATCTGGTGGGGACAGCAGGTAGGGCTTAGATGGTAATAAGCATGGCTCTTACTTCTCACTTTGTGAAGGTAACATGTGGAATTAGATTTTACAACCATTTGAAGTTGGCATATTTGAAGATAAGGGGCTCAATATAAAATGTCTGGCCTACCCACTATTTTCCTGCCCACATCTGATCTGTCATCCTCTACACCCACCTGCACGTCCACCCTTAGGTATACTGAGGTCCTTAAGAAGCCAGTTAAATATCAGATTGGCTGGCAATTATGAGGTGGGTCTTCCTCCCTTGAGTGAGGTGGGGATCATGTCTCCTTCCATTTATGACTGTGAGGCTGCTGTGATCAGTAGTGACAGTGGTGGTGGGACAGGAAATCATACTCAACAATCTGAAGCGCTAAATTTGTAAATTACTGATAAAACTCCAGCAGAAGGACTCTGGTCAATTTAAGGCAGCAGGTCCTAGAAAGGAAATTAAGGTCCTTGAGGTGGCGTGGAAAGGATTCAATAGATGTCTACTGCTTCAGTTACTTGGACAGATGAAAGATGTTCTCCTTAAGGGAAAGAAGGTTAAAGGGAGATTTAATAGACATGTTCCAAGTGATGCAGTGTTTCGATAGAGTAAGTATGGGAAAACAATTTCCAGTGGCAGAAGGATCAGTAACCAGAAGGCATGATTTATGTTCATTCGCAAAAGAAGCATAGACAAGATACTAAGAAACCTTCTAAAACAAGTTAATACAATCAGTAATGCAATGCCTCTAAGGGTGGTGGAAGCAGGTTCAATAATGACTTTCAGAGGGAAAATTGGAAAATACTTGAAAAGGAACATTTGTAGGGCCAGGGAGAAGTAACAGGGGAATGAGTTTAATTGAATAGCTCTTTCAAAGAAGCAGCACAGGCAAGATGAGTTGAATAGATTCCTGCTGGGCTGTGCTGTTTAGTGATGATAATTCCTTTGGCCTCCCTCAAACATAATTGGGAAGATACCTAAAAAAGTAATAATTAAGTGGGTTGAAAGGTCACTACTTTAAACTCTTTTTAAATCATCTGCTGATGGTACAGGAAAGTGCCTGAAATCCCAATTTGTTTTCTGGAAGAAAGCACATGGCTTCCATTTGGTGCATCTACTCAGCACCGCCAAAATCAAAAAAACGTTCCATCATTCTATAATGCAATGTACTATAGTTGCAACACACAGCAATATTATAGTCAAGTAAAAACAGAAAATGCATGAATGTATCAAGTCAATTCAGTCTAAGACCAGAGGGCAAAAGTTTAAGGTGAGAAATAAGAGATTTAGAGGAGATCCGAGAAGAAAGTTTTTAGTCAAAGGATGAGAGATATATATAATGTGCTGTTTGAAGAGATGATGGAGGTAGGTACTCTTTAACATACAAGAGGCATCTGGATGACCACTTAAAATGCCAAAGCATAATAGGCTATTGACAAACTGCAGGTAAAACAGATGAGTGGAGTTTGGTGTTTGTTGATTGGCATAGACGTGGAGAGCTAAAGGGTCCTGTTTTATGCTGTATGAATCTATGACTATGGGAAATATTAACTACTTCTCTCCCCACGGTTGCTGTCAGACCTTGTGAATATTTTCAGCATTTTCTGTTTTTATTTCAGATTCCAGATTTTAAACTTCAGATTTTATATACTGTGAGAATTGTACAGACATATAGGAAATTTATTGAATTTTTCAGTTGCTCATTCTTTAACAAATCTTATGCATTGTTTCTCTGGTCTTCTAGCAGATAACAACAGCTTACATTTATATGTAACATTTTTACAGGATGTTTCATAGGAACATTAGCAACGTTTAACACTGAGCCACATAAACAGATTATAAGGACAGATTACCAAAAGTTTGGTCAGAGAAGTAGGCTGTGAGAAGCAAATTCAAGTAAGAGAGAGGCTGAGAGACAGAGGTTTATGGAGGGAATTTCACAGCTGCACACAATGGATTTAAAAAAAACTACAGATAAAAGTGTCACTACCTCTAAGCCAGGAGGCCTGGGCTCAAGTCCCACCTGCTCCAGAGATGTGTCAGAGGTAACATCCCTGAACAGGTTGATTATAAATATCGAAAGCTATTAACAAAGTAAAAGAGAGTTTAAAATTGTCTGTACTGATTAGTAGTAGCACCTCTAATGAGCATATCCATTCAAGGAAATGGAATTAAAAATAATTTGCTACTGCAGAATTTAATTGGTGCAGTGCACAGTTAGACATGCTAAGAAAGCAAAACAATGTGCTGTTGCATTATGAACATTACCATTGCTGTATGGAAGATACAAAGTCACCAGAATTATAGAATAACAGCTTCCTATTAACGTCTGATAACAGTACCACAATAAATGAGGAGGAACATCAGAGTAACGTATGCAACTACACATTTGAAAAGAAGAGTCAAAGGTCTGATTTGCTTCAGACGAAGATACTCAAAACCAATGTCCAAATAAGTTTCAAGGTAGCTTCACTGAAATGAAGACAAAAATTGCAGTTAACCAAGTTAACTAAGAAATCATTTCTAATTGATTACTTGAAAAAGTCACAATTTTTTTTGTTCTGAAAATAAATTTAGATTTTTAGACTATAATTCCAAGGGTCACATAAAGATTTTCATAATAACTTGAAAAGCAAGCTTTAATTAATGAACTTATGCATCCTAGAGGCAGGTGTCAGCAGGAAATCTGTAGGCACTTGTGTATTTAGAATCAATATTCTAGAAAGGTCTTGAGACAAGAGAGAACAGATAGTACCAGACACTGAAACCCCATCATCCTGGATAAGATTAAGTATGCCTTACCCATGACCGAGAATGGACACACCTATTCTTCTGTGTGTACGAAGGGAGCTTCTGGTATTAAGACACTCAACTTCAAAGTTTCACTTTGGCTTAGCTGAAGTAAATCTCTCTCTCGACCGCTTGAGTAAAATGATCATAAAACGTGTATTCAGTCTCCAGTGATTGATTATTAACATTGAGGTGAGAGTTCACTCTTCTGCATACCCAAAAGTCTTTCTTGTTCAATCTTTTTGATAAATTTTAACATTAGATTGCCTTGATCTAACTCACCCTCTCCGAAATGTAGACAGAAATGTATCAGTTCATCTATTTAGAATTCAATACATTGATCTGCAAGTGGTGTATCACCTGCCACCTCAATGGGACAGGAAATCAGTGAAGATGATGTTATCAATGTGCACCTGGAACTCAAGACTAGTATTCACTGTGCCCATGGGTGGTGCTTGATGAAAGCTCAGCTATGTTTAGCAGCCTACTTACTGTCACCCTGGCTGGACACTCGCTGGCCCACTCAGCCTCATTCTGCAACCAATTCACTGCACTGCTTGTTGCTTTGCTTGCTGCCCAAGGGAGCACTGCACTCAAAACTGCCTGCCACCTCTAACTACTAACGCCATGGCTGTCCCACTCCTAAACCCCCACCTCTCACACATTAGCCACCATGATCCTTCACTCATGGGGAACAATAAGCAGGGAGGGAGGGTGGGAAGTGTACAAAAAGGAAGCAATGAGAGGCACACCAAGTTGTTGGGAGAGGGGCGGTGAGCAAAGTATGATTAGAGGATTTGAAATGATTCGATTTGAATTAATATGAAATATTTGAAAAAATACATTTTACTTGCCCTGGACTTGCTAAAATATCTTTGTAATGCTTTCTGTTATGGGTAGATCTATTCTTTAGTAGGGGAAGGGATTTGTGATATTGCTAGCAGTGGTATCTCAGGCATTCTGTACAGGAGTGGAGAGGACCTCTTGCAGTTGTAATGACAGAAAATGTATCAGTCTGCAATATGCGCTGGTTTTGGAGTAGCTCAGGTAGCAAATGAGCAGTAGTTTTATTTTTACATTGAATTCGGAGGCTTTTATATTAACCTATACAATTTCATAGTATTTAGAACATAAGAATTAGGAGCACTAGTATGCAATTCAGTCCCTTGATCCTGTTCTGCTGTTTATTACAATCATGGCTAGTCTCAGCTCAGCCTCACCTTCCCTTTCCTGCCCTCTCCCCATAAAGCTTCAACCCATTGCTAGTTAAAAATCTCTATCTCCACCTTAAATTTACTCAATGGCCCAGTATCTACTGCACTCTGGGCTTGTGAGTTCCACAGGCTGTTCCATTATAAAATTGGAGAAAGGGGTTTCATATGAATGTGCTAAGCATTTGGGAATTTAGAGAAATTTGTGGTGTATGTCTGTCAAGCTCAATAAGAACAGCTGAAGTATTTCATGTTAATATCTTCATTCTGTTACAAATCGAAATTGAGCAACTCTTTCCCAAGCTACATTGATAATTCAACTTGCCAAATCATTTTAAAGTACATATTGTAAGTGCCTGCTCTTGTTAAAGATTGTAAAATAAGTTTTATTCAATATTTTCTCATTTACATGATGTATTCTACTGAACAGACTGGGATTACCTCTTCACTAGGCTTTCAGCTGCTGGAACAGCAACATTACGCTTTCAGAATTTTTCTTGGTGAAGATAGTTCAAATCTCTAATTGAAATCTGACATATTTTAGGCCAGAAGCACATTTAACATTCTTCCGCAATTTAGGTCTAATTTTAAAATCGCTGGGGAATGAATCGTGGATTGTGAAACTGAAGTAGGAAAACGTTGTCGTCACTTAAATAATGTATTTATCTATTTTTAATCTTGAACAGGCCCACTGAACCACATAGCTAGAAATTTAAATGTGGTTCCTGAAAAAAAAAATGATGGTTTTGTGGATTCACTTCATTGGGATTAATTTCCTGTTCCATCTTCCTTTCAGACAGGCAGACACAGATAACATGAATTGTGAACTCACTCCATAAAAGGGTGCTGGGGGAGTTGTGGTCATGTTACTGGACTAATAATCCTGAAGCCCCTGAGACTAATGCTGTGGGAACATAGGTTCAAATGCCAATGAGGCAGCTGGTTGAAATTAAATTCAAAGAATCTGTCTGGAATATGAAGCTAGTCTCAGTAATGTTGATGTGAAACTGCTACTGTGTGTTGTAAAGACCCATCTGCTTCACAAATATCATTTCGTGAAGAAATCTGTTGCTCTTACCCAATTTGCTCCATGTCTCCAGAGACATAGCAATACAGTTGATTTTTAAATGGCCAAGGAAGCCATTTAACTTCAGGGCAATTAAGGTTGGGCAATGAAAGCTGCCCTTGCCATTAACAGCTGTATCTCATAAAAGTGTAAAAAAAATGTGATTTCTTGACTTCCAATGCTTGGGATATACACCTAATCAAAAGGTTTATATATTTCTGTTTTTATTTGCCATATGTATAAAGTAAATCACATTGTTTATTGCAAATTTATTTATTAAACAGAGCAACTGACACAAGATGTAAGCCCTAAACATTGAATATTCTCTAGGTTCTTGTTATGTCGTTTAACTTGGGAGATCAGGAAGAAATTTCAGAATTTTATCCTTTACCTGAGGTTATTCAGATCCCTGTGGACACTAAATAAATTGGAAAGAATCTATGATAATGTAAATTATGCATGGGTAGCTGGAAGGAATGGACTCATCAGCATTTTTTGATACAATGTTTTTCCATCTTAGATCTGAGAAATTGTTTAGATAACCTTAATGATTACATTCAAATGGGTTACTAAACTTGATATTCTCTTGTGGAACCAGATCCTGAAGGGTAAAATTTCCATTTAGCAATTTCTATTTGAATTACAAACAATTCAGTGTCACTGATGGAGTAAAAATACCGAATCCTCAGTATGCATTCTATAACACAGCAGTATCAATGCTGCTTACAGGGACTCAGAAGCAACTGGTGCAGCCACGAAGTCACATTTTGCTCGCTCATGAGGGAACAGCATTTCTTGGTCATAAGAATACAATAGGAGAAAGTGAGGATTGCAGATGCTGGAGATCAGAGCTGAAAATGTGTTGCTGGAAAAGCGCAGCAGGTCAGGCAGCATCCAAGGAGCAGGAGAATCAATGTTTCGGGCATGCGCCCTTCTTCAGGAATGAGGAAAGTGTGCCAAGCAGGCTAAGATAAAAGGTAGGGAGGAGGGATTTGGGGGAGGGGCGTTGGAAATGCGATAGGTGGAAGGAGGTTAAGGTGAGGGTGATAGGCCGGAGTGGGGGTGGGGGCGGAGAGGTCAGGAAGAAGATTGCAGGTTAGGAAGGTGGTCCTGAGTTTGAGGGATTTGACTGAGACAAGGTGGGGGGAGGGGAAATGAGGGAACTGGAAAAATCTGAGTTCATCCCTTGTGGTTGGAGGGTTCCTAGGCAGAATCCACCTAGGAACCCTCCAACCACAAGGGATGAACTCAGGTTTCTCCAGTTCCCTCATTTCCCCTCCCCCCACCTTGTCTCAGTCCCAACCCTCGAACTCAGGACCACCTTCCTAACCTGCAATCTTCTTCCTGACCTCTCCGCCCCCACCCCCACTCCGGCCTATCACCCTCACCTTAACCTCCTTCCACCTATCGCATTTCCAACGCCCCTCCCCCAAATCCCTCCTCCCTACCTTTTATCTTAGCCTGCTTGGCACACTTTCCTCATTCCTGAAGAAGGGCTCATGCCCGAAACGTCGATTCTCCTGCTCCTTGGATGCTGCCTGACCTGCTGCGCTTTTCCAGCAACACATTTTCAGCATAAGAATACAATATCCATTTCTGTTGGCAAAAATATTGTGGGAAAGAAAGACATGTTGCCAAAGCATTTTACTTGCACTCATCAGGAAAAAAACACAAGAATGTCAAATTTTAAAAGACCAGAACTACTTAGACAGCAAGGGAAAAGGGTGATGATTGGTTTGCTAGTCAACTTTCATTGGTTGAGACATTACCATGGAGGAGAAAACAAGAGCAGCAGCATGGTGGCACAGTGGTTAGCACTGCAGTCTTACAGCCCCAGGAACCCGGGTTCAATTCAACTCATAGGTGATTGTCCATGAAGTTTGCACATATTCTCCCCATGTCTGTGTGGGTTTCCACCAAGTGCTCCAGTTTCCTCCCACAGTCCGAAGATGTGCAGATTAGGTGAGTTACTCATGGATAATGCAGGGTTATGAGGGTGGGTCTGGGTGGAATGCTCTTCAGAGGGTTAGTGTGGACTCAATGGGCTGAATGACCTGCTTCCAGACTGTAGGGATTCGATGATTCTAAAATATAAGCTCCCCAACATCTCTGGTCATTCAAAAATGTGTATAGCTTGAATATCTTAAGTTTCAGCTTTTATTTATTCTTTCAAGCAGTTATTTGGAAATTTAGGATCCCTTCTAGTTTAAGTAGAGGAAGAACATGTTCCTTGATGCTAGCACCTTATACAATAAATGCTTTTATAATATAGCAATCAATATAACTTGATACACCCTTGCATGAAATGTTGTATCTTCCCTTTTATCAGCCCACAAGTGAAATAAATTTGCTTCTTACGGAAGTAAAAAAAGTACTAGTATTACAAACAAGTATTTTGAAACATAACAATGAGAAGAAGTTTGTCATATTTTTGTCATTGAGCAAAATGTTGGAGATAAAATGTTGATTTTCATTTGGATCACCAATGGGCAGCCAGTGAAACTTGATTTAATGACCTTTGCGTTCAAAAAGAAAAATCTATTTTTATGTGCCTAAAATGTTGAAATGCTAGATGTAAAGATTTTTTTATGCTTTCTATATGTAACACAAATGAGGTATGCGGTTTCTGTTCACTTGAAAATCTCCACTGGGTTCACTTATAAATAAATCAGTTCACATATTACCGAAAAATCTCTAGACACAGCCTGTGTTCAGAGTGTTGCAATACAGAGTATCCATGGTCCCTAGTCACGTGATCACATCTAGATACCTAGATAAAATGCAACTTTTAAAAAATTTGTTTATGGATCATGGGATGGTAATGCCTGCATTGATTGCTGTCCCTAATTGCCAGAGGGTAGTTTAGAGTCAACCACATTGCTGTGGATATTGAGCCAAATGTAGGCCAGATCAGGAAAGGATTTCCTTTTCTACATGAGATTAGAAAAGCAAGTGGATGTTTATAATAATCAAGAGTGCTTACATGGTCACCATTAAACATCACTCTTAAAGCAATAATACAGATCTCTTTATTCCAAAGAAAGCTCGCACATGCTACAAGTGAAACCACATAAACATTGAATAATAGCAACATTAGTTACACTGAAATAAGGAGTATAAAAGTTCTATGTTGTAAAAGTTACTAGTACAGAAGATTCAGAGTCTGTGCATTGTTTTGGTTGTTTGACAACTCTTCCAGACCTAAGGCTATGCACTTTGCCAAGAGTAGAAGAGTTGAATATTATTTAAATGGAGAATTTAAATACAGGACAGAGGGATTTGGGAGTCCCTTTTCATGGATCACAAGGAGCTGACAGCAGGTAATAAGGAAAGCAAATGGAATATTGGCCTTTATTTCAAAGGTATAGACATATAAAGTAGGGAGGTTCTACTAAAATTGTACAAGTCACTGGTCAGACAACAGCTAGAATACTGTGAACACTTTTGGGCCCCTTATCTAATGAAAGACATACAGGCAATGGAGGCAGTCAGAGAAGGTTCACCAGACTGATAACAGGTATAAAGGGACTGTCTTATGAGGAGGGGTTGAGGAGATTGTGTTTATATTTATTGGTATATAGAAGAATGAGATGCAACCATATTGAAACATACAGGATTCTCTGAGGATGACAGCTCAGATGTGGAAAGATTGTGTCCCCTTGTGGGAGAATGTAGGATCAGTGGATATAATGTCAGAATAAGAAGTTGCACATTTAAGAAATAAATGAGAAAGAATTACTTCTCTCAGAGGGTTGTGAATCTGTGCAATTCTTATTCAGAGAGAACTGTTGAGGTTAGGGTGTTAGATATATTCAACACCATGATAGGCAAATTTTTAATCAGCAAAAGAATAAAGGGTTATGAAGAAAAATCAGGGAAGTGGAGTTGAGGATTATCAGATCAGCCATGACCTCACTGGATAGCAGAACAAATTTGCAGGGCTGAATGGCCTTCTTCTGCTCCTATGTTTTATGGTTATGAAGTGACCTTCTGGAAACATGGATTTTTCCCTTGACAATTCATTTTTAGTGTGTTGACTGTTCTCCTGTTCTTCCACTACATCACTGGCTCATTTTGTTGTTTCATGCCCTCTGTGTATAACTGGCATGTTGTGCACTTCTCATAGCTAGTTTCTCTCCATCTCCAATGTTATTCCATGCAACGTTGTGACTTTGTGAGACCAGGTTGCCTGCACACTTTGGGTATGTTTGCAGGTAATCATGTATCCATTGGAAGATGTGACTCTGACCTTTTGTTCAACATTTAATTGAGATGATTCTGCACCTGCATCCTTGTCACGCATCATCATTTTCCTCCCATGCTTGTCGAGGCATGTCTTCCATTTTCAAAGTTTGGATAGATGTTGACTGACAAGATTATTCTCACTTGCCATCTGAAGATGATTTCTGTTGGAAATAGCAACCCATATCCACAGATGCAACTCTGACCTTGAGGTCATTTAGTGTCAATGTTGCATGGTTCATGCCCCATTTGGCATATATGTCCTTGAAAAATCTACTCACAATCTGTAGCTATTATCAGCAATTATTTCTTCAGGTGCATTGAATAGACAGAATGCTGTGTCTGACATAGATATACTTAAAGTGTAGGAAATCCAGGGAAGTAGTCAGTGATTAAGATAAAGCCCTCTTCATTTATGACAAATAGATCAGTGACAATTTTGGATGAAGAGACGGATTGAATTTTGTGAGGGTATAGTGGTTGTATCTTTTGGTTTCACTGATATCTTTGTCATGCCATGGATATCCTTACTGATATTTTCATGTCAACACTGGGGATCCTTGGCCAATAAATCATATCATGTGCCAGTCATCTTGTCCACTCTGTGTCCACATTAATATAGGATTGAATTATTTTTCAATAATAATTAATATTGAGTTGATTAACCAAATAAGGAAATAAGATAATATTTTGTTTGATTTGTGGTTGGTTCTAAAACACTTTTTGTAAGGAAGGATGGGCAAGGTCAAAACTAAGATAATGGGCTTATGGAACATTAGCTACTTTTATGGCTCAAGCTAATATAAACTTAGGGTAACAAATGTGAAAATGAGATAAAAGCTTTTACTCATGGATACAGCTAAGTTTTAAACTGCATTAGTTTTGTAAATTAAAATAAGTAACATGTCGATGTATATTAATTTTGTATTGTCATTTTGAGCTTCAATTTGACTCAGGCATCAAAGTTATTGAGGAGTCACACATGGTTCTTTTAACAGAAGTATTTCAATAGATTTTGGAGAATATGTAGATGAATCAGTTGGGGCATTTTGGATGATGTTAATAGCTAGAAAGAGACACTACATAAGCAGGTGAAGATCAATGGAGATACCAATCTAAGATGGTCAAGCTGTTTTAAAAGGAGCAAACTTATAAAGTGATTAGCATGTCAAAGAATGAATCGGGAGACATTTGGAAATAATGTTACTAAAATGACCATTACATTTAAAAAAGTAATCAGGAATTTGGCTTACATTACCTATCCAATCGAAGACTGATCATGTGCTGCTTTGGTCAGTCAATTACAGCTCAGGATGTCTCTTTTGGTGTAGTTACAACAATATGCCCTGTTGGAGTTCTTTGGGCACACACACTTGGATATACAGTACCAAGTTCATCTCTGTAAGGCCACAAGCACCTGAGACTGGCTGCCAATACTTTTATTTTGTCAAGCCACCCTTGAAAGATCATTTATTATTGTGCCTTGAGTTGCACATCATTTGTTGTTTCAGGTTGAAGTGATTGCTTTGGGGCTCACCAAAATATACCAGATCAGTATTGAGCACTTCTTTCACCTCAGTGTCCATGCTGTTGACTGTAGATCCACTGGAACATCATCATTCTTGTTTAGGTCTGGCAATCTGCTCAGTGTATCCAAGTTGCGAATGTTTTTACTAAATTATAGCAAACCCAGTACTTTTACTTGTGAGTTGTTAGTGGTAAAATCGTGCATTTGTCAATAGTTTATTTAAAATGTTCATGATTGGTAAGTGAATCAAGGGCTATGGGAGAAAGCAGGAGAATGTGGCTGAGAAATAGATCAGCCATGACTGAATAGTGGAGCAAATGTGATGGGCTGAATGGCCTAATTCTGCTCCTATATCGCATGCTCTTATGGTCAAACCATAACCAGTGGCTTGTGATCTCCAGTGAACTGCTTGTGGTACAGATAGATGTGGAAGCTGGTGATCATAAACATCAAAGCGAGTGTTTAGTGCTTGATATTGGATTGATTAAATTGAGATAGCCCTTCGGATGTAGCATAACAGATTTGCATGATGCACACTCCTAGCCCCTTCTGCCAAGTTCAACTTCTAGGACTGACTTCTTCCTTGAGTGATAGCATTGCAGGGTGCAATTTTCTTCTGACAAGACTTGCTTGAGAGACTCAAATATGTGTTAATAGTCCTCCTGTTATACATATGGTATGTTTTTCTTCAGGAGTTCTCTAAATGATAATGCCTGAAAGGTTTGGATTGTATGATGCCAAGAAGTTAAAAAATCTGAGGCATACCTGTCGAGCTTTTTTTATTGTGGGGTAGGCATTTGTCTAACATCTTCCACTTTGCGTGGGTTTGGTTGGATTCTGCAAATTGATTTTATGAAGCTGATGGTCACATGGCACTTCTTTCTGTTGAATATAATCCCTTTATGGCAATGTACTGGAATCAGTAAGTGAAGGTTCCCATCATGTTCTTTGGTTTTGCCCATTACCACAATATCATTGACAATCATGTGAAGCCAGGCACGTCGTCTATAATTTTATTTATATGCTGCTGCAGCAAGCCATGACAGATAGATCATCGAAATGCTACTCTCTGGTGACAATATATTCCAAAGGATTTTCTCAAGAATGTGATTTCCTGGTATTCCTTAGCTAAGAGTACTGACCAACCTCACTTTAACAAAACAAAAAACTATGGATGCTGAAGATCTGGAACAAAAACATAAATTGCTGGAGAAATTCAATGTTTGACATTCAGCTTGGAAAATAATTTAACTCCTGTGAACTAGAGATTTAATTCTTCTAGTTTTAGAATTGTGTGTGGGCATCTTTGTAGGGAGGGGTTTATGTCTAACCTAATTGTGTGTCTCACCTCATGCACCAAGTAATTGAACCACACCAGTCTGTGTAGTGATGCATACAATGGATATTGCCATTGCATTCCATGTCATCTAATTCGTGCTTATGCTTTCTTCTTTTATTGAATGCTACACTTTCCGGGGTGGTTTATTGACCTAACTGCATCCTGAGGTGCAGTATGGTTTGCTTTTGAATCTTCTTACAGCGTCAAACCTGTCCACATACAATTGTTGTAAACGCTGACTGACTCAACACAAGCAGTCTTGGTCTCTTCTGAAACCATTGATGATCTCATGGATATTCATCGGGCTGAGAGCGGAACACACTGATAGTCCAGCCAGTGTTGGTCCCCTAATGTTTACCAGTTAACATTTATGGGTTCCATGACAAAATGCGATAGCTGCACTCCACTGTTAAATGTGCCAAAGAAAGGGAATAATGACACACTGTATACAATTAATCAGCAGTTGTTCCACTGTACCATTGAGTTCCACAGAAACCAGGCACATATCCTTCAGAATTTGAACTGGCAGGACATTTGCACATTCCTCAGTGTCAGTCTTGGTTTTGAGTGTATATTTGCTAGTCTTCTTTAGACAAAATGACATTGATTTTAACAAAAGTTTCCAGTTGACTGACTTTGTCCACACAGTGTGTCAAATTCATACATTTACAATGTGGAATGCCTATTCTTCCTCTTGTTGGAAAATGTTCCACTCTGGTGCTTGCATTGGGACAGTCTTGCTGTGAATTTCATGAATTGGCTTACAGGTTTACAGTGCATACCTTGCAGTTTCTAGCATATCATTGAGACTATGTTTTGTTTTGTTGTGTTTTATTGGAGTCACTTGTTGTATCTATGGAGCTGGATTTCTTGCATAGGCGGGCCCAGAATCCATTTGTACCACACTCCTTGTGTATGTCTTCGAATTTAGGTCAGCTCTGTGATAAGTGCACTTGCTGCAAAGCTTGCTAGTTTGCTTTTTGTGACCTGGTTAACATGCCAATACTGTTAACAGCACCTAATACTTCCAGATGCTGCTGTCCAGCTCCAACGATTTTGTATTTTCTGCCATCTGCTAGCAGCGCCTCAATGACCTTTCATTTCTTCCAGAAAAAAAAGCATTTTGGAATGCTTCAATAGTTATACAGACAACCACCATCTCCATTATGTGCTCTGACAGTTTAGCCTCTGAAAAGTTGCATACGGTTCCCTTGTTTTATTGATAAATGTATTTATTGACAAAGGTCATATAATCTAAAACTGAGTCTTATACTTTATCTTCTAGAAGGACAAGGGCAACAAATATATAGGAACAGCACCACATTCAAGATCCCCTCCAAAGCCATTCACCTTCCTGACTTGAAAATACATGACTGTTCCTTCACTATCACTGTGTCAAAATCTTGGAATTCCTTCCTAATGACATTGTGGGCCAATCCACAGCAGGTAGAGTATAGTGGTTCAAGAAGGCAGCTCACTGCCACCTTCTCAATGGCAACTCGAGATGGGTGTAGGGGGAAAAGCAGATAAAGTGGGTGGCAAGGACAGGGTGGTGAAGTGGGGATAGTGAAGACAGGGAGAGGGCATGACCTGGTTGGTCAATGGAGGGAATGAATCCAGTTGGTGGCAGGGAGGAGTGGAAGGGGGTGGGGGGGTGAAGCTGGGAAGGGAGATGTTTCCCTGAGCTTCTCAGCAGGGCCCACAGGGGCCGACTGGACCTCCCAGTCACCGTCCATTTTAATTCCCCTTCCCACTTCCTTTCTGACATGACCATCCTTAGCCTCCTCCGTTGCCACAATGAACCAAACCACAAATTGGAGGAACAACACCTCATCTTCTGCCTGGGCAGCCTACAGCTCGGAGGACTCAACATTGTGTTCTCCAATTTCAAATAACCTCCTTTCCCATCCTCCGACTCCCTTCCCGCAACACCCCTCCACCCACATCCTACTGTCCAACCAGGTCGCACTCCTCTACCTGTCTTCACTTAACCCCATTTCACCACCCTACCTCTGCTACCCTTTATCTGTAGCTCCCCCCCACACCTACCCTCAGTCCTGAAGAAGGGTTACACCTGAAACGTTGACTTCTCCACCTCCTGATGCTGCCTAACTTCCTGTGTTCTTCCAGTCTCCTGCCTGTCTGCTTTGGATTCCAGCATCTGCAGTTTTTTTGTCTCGAACCTGGTTAGGCTAGAACCATCCTGATGAAAGGCTCCTGCCCGAAACGTTGATTTTCCTGTTCCTCGGATGCTGCCTGACCTGCTGTGCATTCCCAGCACCACTCCAGTCTTGGTTAGGCTAGAAGCAGATTATTGTATCTAGTTCTGCTCACCACACTTTAAGAAGGATGTTTGGGTCTTTGAAAGGGAGTAGCCAGGGTTTACCAGAATGGTTCCAGGAATAAAAGACTTTAGCTACATGCTTTCTATGGAGAGCAGTATTGCTCCTATTGGAACAAAGGAGATTTGATCGGAAAGATCCTAGATTATGACAAGTTTAGATAAGTTAAACAAAAAGCTCCTCCCATTAGCTGAAAGTACAAAGATTAGGGAACACGTATTCTTACATAAGGATAAGTCATATCTGGAAGGTAGACTGCACTCTCTGTATAATATTTTCAGATGCAGGGAGGAAGTGGGGCACAAAGATAAACACTCCACGTTATGCATGTCAGATTTAGGACAGGTGCCCAGCAGTATTTCTTCACACAGAAGCATTCCAACAGTTATACTCTGCAAAGCTTTTCTCAAACTATTCCACCAACATTCTGGATACATTCTGAGAGGCAGAGATCAAATGGGTTGATAAATGTCATAATTTAAACCTATTTGGAGTGGTTTTGAGTTTAATTCAATATCACAGTTTGAAAGATGAGATGAACTCTTAAGCATTACGTTTGTGTCTTATACATACAGGAAAAAGTACAATTTCACTGCGCACCATTCCCTTCATGCCCTGATGTTGTTTTATGTTTGTAATGCAACTATGTACAACAGTGCACAAGTATCTGTATTTCATCATTTGAGCACATTCTAATTATTTTTGGTCAAAAATTAATTCTAATATAAGACAATACAGCAATATAACTTAATATAAATAAACTATTAATTGTTTTACTTAAGTTAGGAAGTAATCGTGGGTAAAGATTCAAACATGTAATTGCAGATGATACATACACAGATTTTAGAGGGATCAATAAACTCTAGGACTTAAGAGCATGGAGAGTCAGTTTTTAAGGACTAAATGATGGAATAGGTTTTGGAGGAAGAGATAATTATGGCAGACTTGAAAGAGACGACATTATCCGAAGACAGGATACCATTCAAAATGCCAATTGTATTGATCTAAGCAAAAAAGCCTGTCAATAGTTTTGTACAAATCAGGTCAAAGTGGAGAGATTTGATTCTCATTCTGAGCTCAGAGTCTGCATGAACTGACTTAGCAGACAAACTAGAGCATCATGTTCCCAGATAGAAGTCTTGCAGGGACTCTGTCTTGGTGGATAAGAAGAAAGGAATTGGACAGAGGCAGTTAAGTGGATGATCTTCAATCTTCGTGATGAAGAATTTATTAGCTCCTCACATTTGGTGTTTGATGTTATGTAGGAAAGAATGGGAAATGGCTGGGAGAGTTATTAGGATAACGGGTGAATTGGAAAATAAAGATCCATAGAGGACAAGAGAAGCCAGGAGTTATCTTTGCTATCTATGTTTATTCTGGAATAGTGCTTCTTTTTGGTGGAGGGCGACAATGTCTGATAGTATTTGATGTGATCTTGAGATATCTGATGAGAAACAGATAAACCAATTTTGTTATCAATACTCTTAAATCCGTGCTAATTGGAATTCATGGAACAAAAATTGGGTCAGGGAGAGAAAGTGAGGACTGCAAATGCTGGAGATCAGAGTCAAAAAGTGCAGCGCTGGAAAAGCACAGCAGATCAGGCAGCATCCGAGGAGCAGGAGAATTAACATTTTGGGCATAAGCCCTATGCTTGAAATGTCGACTCTCCTGCCCCTCGGATGCTGCCTGACCTGCTGTGCTTTTCCAGCGCCACACTTTTCAACAAGGATTAGGTCATGGCAGGGAGAATGAGCATGATGGGATAGAATAAAGATTTTGCTGTAGACATTAGCATCAAAGGATTTGGAACAAAGAAGCCAAGCAACACAGCCCCAAACACATTTCAGTAATTCCAAGATAGAGGGGGAATAATGGCAGAAAGGAAACCTGAATGGATCAAATACTGCCAGAAAGTACTGTTGCCTCAGAGCGCCAGTTTCCAGTCTTCGATGACTGTCTGATGAATTTGCATGTTCTCCCCTTGTCTGCATGGGTTTCCTTTAGGTCCTCTGGTTTCCTACTATAGTCCCAAGATATGCAGGTTAGGTGAATTGGCCATGTTAAATTGTTCATAGTGTTCAGGGATATGTAGGCGAAGTATATTAGTCAGGAGAAATGTAGAGTAATAGGATGTGGGTCTGATGGGATACTCTTCGGAGGTCAGTATGGACTTGTTAGGCCAAATGGCGTGTTTTCACACTGTCGGGATTCTATGATTACACATTCCTGAACCCAGTGAAGACACCATTGCAGGTTTATGTCTGTGATATCCCATCGAGATCAGATTGGGGGGAAAATTTCAGAAGTATCAGAGTCTGCTTTTGTTCTGGTAACTACACAAGAAAGCAGAGGATAAAACATAAAAATACATTCCAAGATTTGCGCAAAGAAGAAAAAGCTTGAAGAATTAAGGTGGATTATGCAACAGGAGATTGATTTGAAGGAAGTTGAGATGAGGTTGAATGATAGGAACAGTTTAATAATACAATGCGGCTGAGAACTGATGGGGATAAAAAGTATTAATTGCATTTATTGCCAGTTGCAACTTTACACAGAAGAAAGATCAGCCAGCAAATAAAATTTAATACTGGACTTTAACTTTTTACTAACACCTTTAAGCTTGTTTCAGAACCAAAATAGCAAAGTAAGCTAAAACACAGGAGTTATTTTTCAAACCTATAGCTGAGCCTTGAATAATTTAACCCAGGAGTAATAGCTCTATAGAATTCCATCTCACTGCTGTCAGATAGATTTAAGTGGTGGAGACAAGTGAACTAAAGATAAGGCCAAAACCCTGCTGTATTTAGTCAAGCCTCAAAGGCTCCAGAATGCAGACCTGTCAATCAAACCAGACCAAAGACAAGATTCTGGTAGATACTTGCATTCTATATTGATAAGCATTGATGTCTGGTGTCAGCACTAACAAAGAATTGCCATTGCTGACAAAATATGCACCTGATCTGCATTTATAAAATAATGCTTCTTTTCAATAGCTCACTCATTACAGACAGTTGGACAAATTTTATTAAACCAAAATCAGAATTAATAAGACAGTAATGCACTCAAAATGAATTCAGTGAACTTACTGTCACATTCACACAAACTCCAGCTGCCACCATTTTGAAAGGGGTCAACCCTTAGGGTGGTGGAAAGCATTTCTATTCTTACTGATGTCATTTAAATATGCATGTCAGGATTCAATGGCACGGTACCCCAAATGCAATTGCAAGGAACACATTGTTTCACTATTAAGTGATCTAGTTGCCAGGCTTTCAGCGAATTGCAGCTGGCTATGACAAAAACAGCTCCAAGATTTAATCAATATCATTTTCTTACTGATCAAAGAGGAGCACATGTGCTAGGCCACTTCAACTCCTTGGCTTTGCTATGCCCCAAATCATTCTAACTGAGACCTACCTATGGTTCAGCCTATCTGTCAGTTGAAAGTTCTCTGGCACTAAGACAGCAAGCTCTGTTGAGTTGCCTATTGTTTAGCAGTTTTCAGAATTGTTTTAAAAGTATAGCTCAATTCAAAATATTCAAAATTTTGAACACAATATTTCTTCGGTGTGTTACATGCAATATTATAATATGTATGGAAGGCATTTGTAACAGCAGGTACACACTTAATTTTTTTTAGGAATCATTTCTTCTCAAAATCATTTTGTCCCCACCACTACTCGAGAGATCCATTGTAGTGCAGTTTGATATTTAAAAAAATTAGAACTCTGTTTTCAGAATTTCTTTGCACATGAACAGCCTTGGTAATGCCAAATACAATCATTTGAACTCCATGTTGAAGTATACCTGTTCAGTTAATTAGAAGATTCATGCTTAAGTGGAGGGTCTCATGTGTGAAGATCATCTTTACACAAAAGAATATATTTTTCTTATCAATCATTAATATAATGTAACTGAATGTGCATCTACTGTATTTCTCTGACATTCGGCAATCATTCTACAGAAGATCCTTGCCTATCTTTTATAACTGTTGTAAAATGAAAAATAGGAGAAAGTAAGGACTGCAGATGCTGGAGAACAGAGTCGAGAGTGTGGTGCTGGACTAACACAGCCGGTCAGGCAGCATCCGAGGAGCAGGAGAATTGACCTTTTGGGCATAAGCCCTTCATAAGGAAAGATAGATTCCCCTGCTCCTCGTTGCTACCTGACCGGCTGTGCTTTTCCAGCATCACACTCTCGACTCTGAAAATTAAAATAGACTATCCATACACATAATGGGGCAAAAGCCAAATATATGTGCATCTTAGCAGCAAATTCAGGAATAAATTCAGCAAGTGGAAGTGGATTAAAACAAACTTAAACTCAAAGATCAAACTCTTCTGTTTGTACATTCTACATATAAAATGCTTTTCAGTGACCTTAGAATGAAATATTAATCAGCCTTTCTATTAAAACGTGTAATGGGTGGCCTAATACATATCACACAGAAAATGGAATTGATTTCTGGTAAAGAACAGATTGGTTTAATTTTTATGTGTATCAACATACAAAAATGAGAAATACACTCAGTGGGTGATTATTTTCTACACATTTTAAAGCTGTATAACTATCAGGCATCACAAACTGGAAAGAAAAATGTCTAAATCTTATCTAAACAGTAACTATTTTAAAAGGTGTGTATCCAGGTCATCATCCCATCACTTTAACTTCCTCCTTGAATCTTTTAAGGCAATGGTTAAAGCACCGTGCTGTGAAGAACAGAGCTTTGTTTTGCTGCTCATGTAGCTGTATTAAGATAGTAAAGACAAGTCCCATTGCCTAACAATATCAATAGCTTGACTAAAAGCAACACCAAAATAAATTCCCCCTGTAAACTGTTCTATTTTGTGAGATGATAGCACACAATCTAATTCAATTTTTTTTTGCAATCTTCTAGTTTCAGACCAGAGGAACCCAAAAGAAAGGTAATTTTGGAATCTGCAACAAAGCATAATGCCTGCAATGGCAGAAATGCACTTGACATCTGAGAGACAATGGCAGACTGACAAAGCAATGGACAGATAAGGGTCACAGACATAGATGGAAGTGATAGTAAAATGTCAGTAGGAGCTCAGAAATGCCAATCCTGCCTGTGAATTAGAGGTTTGTAAATTCACCTTGAACTCATAATCTTAGTTGGCACTTCAATGCAGTACTTCATTAATGAGGGAGTATCACATTGTCACGGATGTAGTCCTTCAGAAGTGATGTTAGACAATGGTCCTATATGCCGTTTCAGGTGACTGTAACTTACCCCACAGTTCTTTTTGGGACACTTTGAGATTAAACATTTTCTTTATAGAAAGAAAGAAGGGGAATAGGAGAGGTTGGAAGCATTATATGAAGTACATTTAAAATTATAATTTTGTGACTGATCAATTGTTACCATGGGAAAGAGAATATTAAAACAATTAAGTTGCTTAGTTTTCATTAAATTTTGTTAAGGGATGTTTATGTGTGTTCAAAAGTTTTATTTAAAGAGAAAGGTGGAAGCTGTTAATAGCTAAGCAGGTGATGGGGTTTTTGACCATAAACATGTAAAAAGGGAATATGGGGAGTTGGTGTGCAGAAGGAGCTTTAATACAAACAGTTAAGGTGTTTGTGTGTGACAACTCTTCCAAAGTCAAAGAAAATGAAGATTTGGGGTCCTGTGCCACAGTGGTGGTGTCCCTACCTCTGGGCCAAGAGGCCTGGATTCAAATCCCACCTGCTCTAGAGGTGAGTAAAAAAATCACGAAACAGGTTGGTTAGAAAATATTTCAAAAGGGCAGCACTCTTCAAAATGTCTGTTGTGATAGCGTCCTTACCTCTGAGCCAGGAGGCCTGGTTTCTGGTCCCACCTGCTCCAATGTCAATATAAGGAGTTAAGTTATCTGGTTTTGTGTGGTAACCCCTTCAGATATACAAATAATTAATACAAAGATTGGGGGCTCTTGTACCACAGTGTTAGTGTCTCTACTACCTCAAACTCAATGTCTGGGTTCAAGTTTCCTTTGCTCCATAGTTGTATAATGACATCGCTGAACAGATTGATTAAGAAAAGATCTACTTCACTAATACCAGGCTCTTATGGTGCAGTGGCTGAGCCCCTACCTTTGAGCCAGGAAGTCTGGGTTCAAGTCCCACCTGCTCTAGAGATATGACATAGCATTTCTGGATAGGTTGACTTATATAGATTAGTGCAAGAAAAGGGTGGGGGAAAATTAGAGAGGGGCAGAAAAGAACAGGGAACGGTCAAGGCGGCAGCAGAGAGGCAGAATGGAAAAACTATCAATTCTCTCAACAGACAACTAGGGTTCCAGGATATTATTTCAGGTGGGGGGCGGAGGCATGAATGGAAAGGGATAAGGAAGAGAATTAGCTCAGTTATTGTCAGGAGTCATAAAGAATGTTTGGGATGTGCTGTGCTATGAAAGAGATGTGGCTAGATGTGGTTTGTTTCTCCTTTTGACTCCTATTTTGATAAGTCTTTGGGTAACTTGTGGCCAGATACATATTAGGAAATTTTCATCCACTATAGTTTGACTCTCGTGTAACTAATTATTTTGCAGAAATCTCCTAAAGTGCAGATTATACTGTGAGGTAGTACATCTGTCCCTAGTACAGAGTATTCCTTCTCATTTTGCAGACACTGCAGCCTGTTGATCCCATTATAATTTAGATCCATCATTCTCTCACTACTATACAATTAGAATCTCAGAATTTTCAAAGTTTTTAAAAAATTTACATTCTAACTAACCAGAAGATCTAAGCTATAGCTCCTCTCTTCATCTGAAATCATGTGAAAGGGTATGGGGAAGAAACAGGAGACTGGTACTAGTTAATATCTCATTCCTGATGAAGGGCTTTTGCCCGAACGTCGATTCTCCTGCTCCTCGGATCCTGCCTGACCAGTGTGCTTTTCCAGCACCGCACTCTCGACTCTGATCTCCAGCATCATTGAATAGTTTCCTATGTGCATACTCGAGGATTAACCCTTTACCCTTCACAAACTCTCTTCTCTTCCACCATGAAATTCCATCTTAGCTGGAATGGTTGCAGAGAACTGTGCTTGTCCTACATTGGGCCCTACGCCCCAAAATCCTTTCAATTGGGGGCAGATTACTAGAAATTTATTCTCATCGCAGGGTTAACTTCAGTTCCTCTCCCAGGTTTTGACCGTGGGACAAATTAAAATGACCATAGGATTTCAAATGATGAGTCAGGGGATTGAGCAATGGCAGAAATCTACTAAACTACAGGGGCAGCATGTGGTGTTGATGGTTGGTGTTTTCTGATTTCCAGTGGCACCAGGCAGAAGATGACTAGGGAACTTTACTGAGTGAAGAGGTCAGGAAAAAGGACTAATTACACAAAACAAAAGAAGGTATATACCTAAGAGGCAAAAGCAGTGATATTACTAAGCTGGTGATTGAGGAAATGATAACCAGAATAAATTCTAAGGTGCAACTTTTACTGTCACATCTCTTTAGCTCTTACTGGGCTGATTCAGGGCCCAACTGAATAGGTCCATTCGCAATATCTGCAGCACTAACATATAATTCCAGAATTGTGCTGAAAAGAAGAGAGGTATGACCATTTATTCATTTTTAGTAACTGGCACTTTGTTTGGATGTATTCAAAGGTTACATCTTTAAATTAACTTTCAATCAGTGTCGCACTGTGCTTTAAGAAGAACATGTCACTGGGAAGATACTCATTGAGCACAGCGGGATACTGCATGCTGACTCACATCAAAACTTTACAGTTGGAGTTCCTATTCTCGAACTAATGATATTTGACAAGTTGGCATTGAAATCACCTATCAAAATGCCAAGTATTGATGTAATTTGTTCACCAAGTTTATGCTGACAAGGTAAAAATGGATTTTTGCATGACACAGCCTGACACAATGGCTTTTAATAAACTGGAATTTTGTGTCCTGCACATCTTTTTTTAATGCATAATAGATAGATGTACAAAAAAAACTCAGCACTTGGTGACAGATCAGACACAATTTACATTAAGCCCCTTCAAACACATAAGAGGAATGGAAAGGTCAGTTAGGGTTTGCTTTTCGGGCTAACACTTAAGTTTCTACTGCAATCCGGACCTGTACTGTATATACCTGTTGCTGTATCTATTGCAGTGAGTCATGTGACATGTCTATATCATGCTTTTGAGTGATGGGATACTTTATTAAATGATTCAGATTGGATTTCTTTACAGCATTGACAGGTTAGATTTCCCAAGTCTAGAGAAAGCTGGCAGCTAAAGAGAGCCAGTAGCAGCTAGAACAAGCAGGTATGTGACTTTGCAAGTACGGAGAATCAGGACTGTTTCCCCTCTCCCACCTCCAAACTGTCAAAGAAACCTTCTGCCAATAATGTTCCTCCTTCCTCATTGTCGCAACCACCTGAGGCTCCAAACCCCTTGATCTTTGTCTCCTGCCTCCCAGCTTACATGCGCTAACCCTTCAACCCCAGATATTTACTGATCATGTCAGAGCCTTCTCAGACTCAGCCTACTATCAGTTTTCTTACCCAGCAGCTAGCCAGCTTTTCAATCTGGCCGACCAAGTGGAAAATGTACTCAAAAATTACAATGAAGTTTTAGTGTTAACCTCAGAAAGATATCCACATTTCACCCCACAAGTAACTGCCCTGACCCACTCCTCCCTGTAAACATTAGGGCCATTTTGCCTTTCCAGGAATTTGATTATACAATGTCAAAACTGCAGTTTCAATAGGAATCTTATCATTACAAACTTATTATTATGATAATAGGATGATTTTTTTCCAAGCAATTCAATGATTCAAATTCCAATAAACTTACCACAGGAAGTACCGTTTTGGCAGTCACAGAAATATACATCACAAAAGGAAGTCATGTGGTCATTCAAATCTGCCACGTTTTTTGTGAAAAGCAATCCAGTTACTCCCTCTCCCCTGCTCCCACTCTTTACTCTTGATTTTTTTTCTTCTGAAGTGTTTATCAAATACCATTTTGAAGGTTAATTGAATCCACCATCACTCAGTCCATATGAATTGGCTTTAGTAAAGGTTCAAGGCTATGTGAATCAGACAATAAATGGAATACGCAAGAAAGGGGACAATACTCCTTGTACCAAGAAGAAGAAAAGCCCACAGAAATAAGGCCAAAATAGAATGTGTACAAATTGAGAGAGAAAAAAACAGTTAAGCTAACACAGATTCAGAACTCATGTGGGCCCAATCATTACTCAAGGATACAAGAACTAAAAGATTAATTTAGCTCTGCCACACACAACCACACCATCACCAACACCCCCTTCCATCATTTATCAAATGCATAGACAGCCAGCTTTGTGTCTATGTTAACTAACAACTAACAACTAACACACTCATAAAAATTTGATAGAAAACTAAATGAGGATAATTTTCTGACTTGCTCCCAGTGGGGAGCTTGGCCTGCCGTGAGAGCACATATCGTAAGTTCCAACACACATTGTGCATGATTTTACAGCCTTTCAAAATAAGGGCTGGAAAATTATACACCACGCAAGCCAAAATTTCCATTGTAGACTCTCAGTTGTCAAGACTCCCTACTAGGATGAAAAGTATGAAAATTACCTCTGACATCCCAAGATTACATTCCTTCCTCCCTTCCCCCCCCAACCAGTCAACTATTTCCTCCAATTGGGATAAATATGTAATATATTTCACCACAGCATGTTATTTAAAGGGATATCTTCATTACTGAAGTTTCCCTCTGCTATCCACACAAGAAAGTTGAATGGCATCATGCCTAGCATGATACCGCTATTCAAATCACCTACCTGTCTTTGCAAAGAAGAAAAACATTTAATTTTAATTGGCTTATAAAAATCAAATCTTGCCTTAAGAAAGCAGATTACCAAAATAATTTTCCATGAAGTTCCAACATGTGCTTTCAAAAATAATTATTTTAAGATTAATCTAGGAATTGTAAAGAATAAGCAATGTCTTTATAATACCATCGCAGTTGCTGAGCACAATTTTTCAACTTCAACACTTCAATATTGGTAACCAATACTTCAACAGTAAGCTACAGGTCTACAATAGTACGTTAAAGTACTGATATGAATTTCATGCTTATCTTCCTTCTTATCTGCATTTAATCCTTGCATATATTTAAGTAGTAACCTTATTACCTCATGGAACATACAGTAGTGTCTTGTAATATACCAATTTCGTTTTGTTTAAGACTAAAGCTTTGTGCTAGTTATTGGTGAACTGAATGACTTGCATATTAAAAGAGCAATTTAGACACACAAAAGTTCCTTGTTCATGCGGCACTTGAAGGAAATACTTTTTTTGTGGTAAAAACACCGATTTCTGGAGAGTTGAGTGGAGGTTGTACAGCTGGAGGAGGTCACAGAAACAGAGAATGGAAATGGCATGAGCTTATTTAAAACCAAAAATGAAAATATGAAATAACAGGCACTGAGAGCAACCAGAGGTCAACAAGGAGACAGGTGTTAGGGGAGTAAAGTCTGATGCAAGATAAAGAAACAAAGGGTACTGAGGGAATGTATTTTTGGAGGGCAGACATTAGGGTGTATAGAAAATATAAAGAAAGAAAAATGTCATGGAACTTTTCTTTGAGAAGTAATGGGAGGATAAACTCTATGAGTATCAGCTTTGATTAATTGAAAACACTCCCATCTCTAAGTCAGTTGACTGTAGATGTTCATTCCAGTGCAGTACCTGATCGAGTAATCGAAGTCAGCACTTCATTGCAGTAATACTGCATTCTTACAGATACTAACTCCATGGCATGTTATGTCACAAGTTGAGAGAAACTAAGTTGTCTTGGTCAACAGTCCTCCCTTATTCAAACAGATGTTTGTAGGGTTATATGTTACTTCATTTTCTCTAAAATAGTTAAATACAGAAGTCTGAAAGAAGCTTTCAATCTTAAAAGCTGTCTCAAGGCAAAGCAAGAATGTTTCTGTAAAATGACACTAAATCTATATGATTTATACCCAATTCAGGAATTCCTCACTGAATACTGATTCAATTAAAAGGCAAAACATTGTGATGCTGAAAAATCTGAAACAAAACACAGGGAAAGTTGGAGAAACTCAGTAGGCCTAGCAACATCTGTGGAGACAGAATCAGAGTTAGCATTTCTGAAGAAGACTCATACCAGAGTTGAAACATTAGCTGTTTTTCTCCACAGATGCTGACAAACTTGAGTTTCTCCATTATTTGAATGAATGCTGTTCAGTTGTACTGTTCCTGAAACAAAAAAAAATCTTTGTTATTATGTAATTTGCTAGTTGGCCGCAATAAGGAGAATTTAAGTGCATTGATGAAACCAACCTTCTTTATTTTCAGAATGATTTTAAAGCAAAGGATTTAAATAATAAATTACCATCAGTGAACAACTCTTTCTTTTATGCTTATTTATTCAGTCTCGAAGTAAGTAAAAGGAAATCATCTCCAACTGCCTAAGTAGACTGAGGACCTGACATGAATAACTACACAGGCAATATCATCAATGAAAAAACTGACCCAAAATGACAACAGCCAAATCAATCCACACTCTCCTGTCAATTGCTCTAGAGTTTGGTTCAATTCAACAGTTTATCCCTAGAAATTATTCATGTTGTTGTTTTATGCTCTCTCTCTCTCTGTCTGTCATTAGCTCTGCTCCCTCCATCCTTCATTCTACTGCCTTATCTCTAGATTTGGAATAGTCACTTTCTGTAGCCTCTTTCTGAATTCTACTTTACCCATCTGATTTTATTGTAACATGTAACCTACATTCTGTTCACCAGTCCTGCATTTGTTGATTCCATTTTTACTGCCCGTTTATTCAATTATGAAATCTTTACAAATAGTTTACATATTTCTTTTAAATTTAGAAATGTATTCACTTTAAAGATTTCATTGAGGGATGCACTGTACATGTACAGTATTTCTCATTATAATGTGTTTCTCCAGTCAAGAAATATACGAAATGACATAGATCCACTTAATATATTAATTCTCATGGAAACTGATTTGCTTAACATCCTCTCAGTTAAAATCACACTTTTTTAGGGACACAATGACATTGTTAACTGAAGAATTACTGTACACACCAAGAAAAATCATTTTCACATAATAGTTTGACCCGTGGAAATTCATTTGTTTCACTGTGGAACACATGATACCAATGATCCTCAGTACCATGGAAAATCATTGATTTGTTAATAGTTGATTTGTCCATATATAGGAGCATGACGAAAGAGGATCTCATGGACACCTCTACAACAACATTGTGGACACCAAATTTACTGACTTCTAAGATGCACTGTCCGAGGTACTGAAAGAACCCTGTGAAACAAAGATTGAGGATAGAGGTGACCTTCATTGTTGTACTACTGGTACTAAATTGCAAATACCTATGCAGAATATTTGACTCACAAGCTGCCAACTGAAGCTGAAGATCAGGATGCATTGTTCCTCCATCAGACTGAAGTAATTGACTCAAATGGAGCTGCCTGAAATAGTCTGTTCAGCAAATTCTGTCGCTCTTCAGCCTTCTGGTCACTTTAGTTGCCTAATTATTCTGTTACTGCAGCACCAAAGCTATGGGGCTGAAAACCCCTCTATTTAGGTCTCTTCCTTAATGGTATTATTTATTCATTTTACCTTTTTTTAATGAATGCATTTAAGAAGGGAGCTGACTCAACAATCTGATACAAATGATGACAGCCTTTTGTTATGTTCTGCCAGTCTTGCTTCCATGATTACATACAAATCTGCTGATTTTGGTACAAATAAATAGGCAGAGGAAAATTCATCTCCTCATTCTTTGATTTCTGAAAAGTTTGACAATTATATTACTGTGCCAGTAGCAATATGATTTATAATAGCTTTGTAATATTTTATAAAAATCTTTCCTACCTTATCACTCAATGTGTGTAATGAAATGATTCTTTGTTTAAAATTGGATTAAATGCTACATTGAAAAGGTGCTGATGAAATATGGATTGTACCCCAGAACAGTGGCTGCCCCAATAACACAGGGTCAATAAAAATACAAACGATTTCCAGAGATAATTTAAATACATGAAATCAAATGTGTTTGTTGTCACTTCTTATCATTCAATTCCTTCACCACACTTACACACTTTCAGCATTCATTATGGGTCACTTGGTAAAATCATTGTGCACCTTAGCCACACAGATCACAGGCATTCATCAATTTCTTGTCAGTGCTGAATTTCATTGGGTTATAACTGAGATATTATAACAACTGGTCTCAGCATTCACAGGCTAGACAGGAAGTCAAAAATTATCAAAGCATAACAGGTAAAAATACAAAATTAAAGACAATGTTCACATATCAACAAATACCAGAAGATTAACCAATCATATCAGTCATACACAGTTTTCCAAAATGTTTCATCTATTATTTTGATGCTTTCACCAATTGACTAAATAAACACCTCAAAGTACAAATTATGACATTAAAATTGCATCAAAACTGAAATAATGTTTTTACACTTTGCTTATTTCCAAGGATGCTGTCAGGTGCTCAGGAATTAATGAGAACCTTCCTTGTGTACAGTATATGTTTTTGCTGAGGTATGGTCCCTAATGTTTTCTGAGATTCACATAAATGCAAAATTTTTTGTTCTTCGGTGTATCTCTGGAGTCATAATTAGTGTTGGACTCCTGGTGCAACATATGAAAGCTTGATTCATACGTATATTAACAAATTATATAATTTCCTAATCAATAAGTTCACTATTCCATTGGCAAAGGCATATTATTTTCTTACAGATAGCAAGGTGTAAAGCAACAAAGATTATATGAGAAATCTAAATTACAAGGGCTGTTTATGGAAGTCAGGTTTGTTCGTACAGAATCAAACAGCCCTTTGGCTGACTGAGTTTACACCAACAAAAGAAAATACTATTTTAAATCTACACCCGTCACATTTTGCATTATGTGGCCCATTTCAAGTGCTTATCAAGTGCCTTTTAAATGTTGTGAGATTACTTGCCTCAACTACTCTCCCAGGCAGTGCACTCCAGATTCCATCACCCTGAATGAAAGAAAATCCTAAAATCCCATTCAAACCTCCTGCTTTTCACCTTGAAATTATGCTCCTTTGTTACTGACCCTTTGCTTACGGGAAACTGATGTTTTCTATCCATGTTGTCCATGCCCCTCAATCTCATACACTCAATCAGGTCCCTTCTCAGCCCTCCCTGCTCGAAAGAAGTTGCGTTTACTCCTTTTAGGAAAGCTGTATGTTCAGGGGGAGCTAATGAAAGTTTTCAAAGTTACAGAGAAGGCTGTTCAGATGAGAACACATTTTTCCAGTATGGAAGGAAGTACTACAAATGGAAACAATAGAAAATGTTCTATATTTCTTCAGAATAAGGGAATTTAAAGGCATTGGAGAAGAGTGACAAACTCAAGCTGAGTATTAAAACAGGAAGGAATTTATACATATTGTATATATTATTTATTCAACATATTCCAAAGTAATTCACAACCTACTGAATACTTTAAGGTGCAGTTACCTTTATTATAGGGGGAAACATGGCAGGCAATTTGCTTGCAGCAATACTCCACAAGCAACAGTAGGCTAAATGAGTAAGTAATTTGTTTTTTGGTGGCTCTGAAGCGTCATTCTGGATTCAAAATGTTAACTTTGCTTTTCTCTCCACAGATACTGCCAGTTCTATTACGTTTCTCCAGCACTTTGTTTCTCAGAATCACAGAAGTGTTAGGGATGGAAGAGGAACATTTCATCAATCATGTCTGTGCTGGCTCTCCAAATGACCACCATCACTTTTTACCAATTTCCTGCTTTTCCCCATACCCTATTCAAATAGTCATTCATATCACATTTCGAGGCAGTTCATTCTCAACCCTCAGTACTTACTGTATGAAAAAGGCTTTTCTTGCATCAGTTTGATCCTTTCGCACATCATTTTAAATCCATTCTGTCTACTTCCTGATCCTTTTACAAGCCGGAACAGTTTCTCCTTGCCTACTCTGTTAAAACGTGCATGATGTTGTAAACCTGTATCACATCTTCTCTTAGCCTTATTCTCTCCAAGAAAAACAGTCCCAACCTCTTCAATCTATCCTCATACTGAAGTTTCTCATCCCTGGAATCATTCTCGTAAATTACTTATTTACTGTCTCTAATTCGTTCACATCCTTCCAATATGGCATCCAGTGCTGTACACAAAAATCTGACAGATCTAAAAAGGATGGTGTCAGCTAGAACACTGGGAAAACACTACTGCTGTGTTTTTAAAACAAATCTCATTGGATCATTTAAATCCTCCTGAGCAATTACATGGCATTTCAATTTAAGATCTCTAATTTGGAAAGTGACACCCTAAGAAATGGACATATAAATTGGGAGCAACCCTCTCAAGCCTGCTCTATCATTCAATACAAGGTTTGCTTGTTAATTGATCAAATGGGATGAGGCTCTGATGTCTTAATCTCTGATCCAAAAGTGCACTCAGTGTGGTCAAAGCTCAAAAGATTAATGATCTTTTCTGTCTGAATTATTCATACCTGCTGCAAGGGATAACATTTTACTCATCTCGGTGAGATTCATAAAAGATATGAAGATATGGAGCCTGGTCTCCTCTCTTAGTTCATACTAGGGTGGAGTCAGATAGGTGACTGGCAGTCCTTCAATGTTTAACTCGTGATCTTTCTTGAGCTTACAAAGACAAGGTCGGCTTGACCTGAACAAACCTAATTCTGTTGTATCAATTCCATATTCACAAATACAGACATACCTTTCACTAAATAACAGTGAAAAACAATCAGGATAGAAACAAATTAGAGTTTCCTTCTCCCTGGCACTCAATTCAATTGTAGCATCCATTCAACATTATTGATCAAGCTGAAGATCTTCCTGGGCTGTGACAATGCAACTGTCTACTGAGTTCAACAGTCAGGCTGTAACATGCTTGTCAAACAGACACTGATGAATAACACTGGGATGGGATTAATTTAACTTTTGACACAAACAAAATGAATTGTCAAATGAGAGCTCATGAAACTTATAATCCTAGGAAGGACACTTAAATGTGAATTTCTTATTCACAGATCACAAATAGTTATTCTTTTTCCTAACCATCTAGAAATATGTACAATAATATAAATATGATTAACACCTTATTTTTAATAAAAAATGATTGTGTTGTTAATGCCATTCACTTGGAGTGTGAACTGTTTTTGAACACATTATTCTTGCTTATCCTCTGGTTTGAACTGAATTGTAGTTGTTTCTATTTTACACATTTTCATAACGTTTCTTCTGCTAAAAAGGTTTGTGCCCGCAAGACAGTTTTCTTTCAGTAGTGTATCCATTGTTTCAATATGAATTAATTTTTAACTTAGTGTTACAGTAAAATGTAGGTAGAAGAATAATCTGAGGATATTTCCATAAAATCATTAAGCAGGCACATACAAATAGCACAAATTGCTCCAATTTCTAAGCACATACAGCAACACTTGGATTCTACTAATGCTGCAAACTCAATTCTCACCAGTTATTTTTACTTTGCCAAAAGAATTAATTAAATATACAAAAAAAGCCTTGACTAAAATGCAGTTTGGTTCTTCACAGCAAGACTTGAAAGGTATGTTAAAAATTGCATTTCTACTGAAAAAAAGACACAAGGAATTCAGAGACTGCTGGAAAATCATGAAGAAAGAACAGCAGAGAGAAGGAAAGGATAAAATAAATTAAAAACAGGATCAAAAATTCTTCTGAATTCCCAACGGAATGAGTGAATTAGCAAAATCGGGTGCATCTGTTAATGAATCTCTCAAAAGGTAACAAGAGTACCTTTAATTTTGATTGCATTCTCCAATAATGCCATATATTTTTCACAGGGTAAATCCAGCTCGCACATCTAACCAGCATTTAAGTTACAATAAAATGGAGTTAACAAACTAATATATGAAGTACCTTCAGGAATTAAATTAGTTTCTGTCCTCACTAATTTCTTCATGGGTAATAAGGGGAGATGTCCTTATGAACAATAGCTTGTTGTTTTGATACAAGCAATTCATGAACTGGAGAAAGCCAAATAAATTCTGACAAAACAAATCATTAAAAAATCTTTTATTCCTTAACATAAAATGATTTGCTGAGGATTACGTTTCAATATCCAACTTAGCATTACTGAGATGTTGAAACTGAAGTGGACAATGCAATGCAAAAGAAACAAAAAAAACTACTTGTGACAGAAAATCTTGTCCTTCGCCACATCACTGATGTCAAGATGAAAGGCACAACAGAGAATACTTTTCTCTGCAGAACATCCTACATAAATGACTGTTGAGGTAATCTGTAGTTACAATTCATTTCAAGATGCCCTATACAAAAAGTTGCAACTTTTTTACTTTATTCTTTTTTTAAGATGGGGGCATTGCCAGAATTTGTTGACAATCCTTAATTGCCCTGTAACTGAGCATACAGGAAACAAGAATAGATCATTCAACCCTTTGAGTCTGCTGCACCATTCAATAATCAATCACAACTCTACATTCCCACATATCACTGTTAATCTTCCATCTACTCGATAACTACCTATTTCTGCCTTAAAAATATTTAAAGATTTTTGAGAAAGGGAATTCAAAAAAATTCTTAACTCTTTGAGGAACAAAAGATGTTTTCCCATCTCTGTCTTAAATGGGTGACACCTTACATTTAAATTATGACCTGTGGCTCTAGATTTTCATGAAAGGAAACATCCATTCAACATCCAGAACTTAGATGTTTCTGAGGCTTGCAGAGATCAGTTAATTGTCAGGCTTCTAAGGGTCTGGAGTCACATGTAGGCCAGATGTACTTCCCTAAAGGATTTTTGTGAACCTGATGGGTTTTAAAAATAATCAACAGTTGTCATGTCACCATCACTGATACCATCGGGTATTTAAGTTCCATCAGCTACCATGCTGAATTTGACCAGGTCTTCAGAGCTTTAGGCTGGGCCTTTAGATTACAACAATGCCATAGTCTCCCCTGACTTTTCAAAGAAATATTTCGAAGTGCTTTACATACAATAAATTGACTTGAAGTGCAACCATTTTGGAAATAGCAAAGAGGGTAAGTACATTCTGAACATATTGTGATTGAAGATAACAGGAATAATCTGTGTTTTCCTCAAATTTTACAAACCAACGTTTATAGGTGATTTCTCAAATTTTACTCATGGATGGCTGGTCTGGACATAACTTTGGTTGTAAAGTTTATCTGACAACATGCACCCTGAATACCTTCACTCAGGTACTGTCTTACGGAAAACAGTTCAAAACAGATCGTATGGTCAGGCAGAGTTGAATGGCTTTGCTGACAAACATTTGTTGTTTGCCAGATGCTTGAAAAATGTAAGCTTCAGGTGAGAAAAATATGACATTTTTGACACTTAAGAATCTTGTCTGGAGTATAATGGACACTTGAGAAAAACACTGTACATAATATATACATTAAAAATTCATTTATTAAAATCCTTTTGTGATATGCCTAAATCCTATCTCATGAGTATTTCAGTATATCATACTGGAGATTAATAATTAATAAGTCATGCTATTTTCAGGTAAAGTTCGTGTAAATAACAATAAATCATTTGCAATATGTTTTAAAGAAAACACATTTGGTGCTGTTGGACTTTGTGAAGGCTGCAAGGACTATTATGTAGAAAACACTCCTCAATGACATTGCTTTGATTCTCCATAAAATTAATTGTTAATCTAATATTTTTCATTTCCTTCTTCATTTTGTGCGGTGACAGTTGATTACCCTCTGAGTGATGAATATCCTTGCCAGTCTGTAGAACATGCTTTTACCAACTATTGTTAATAACACGCTGTAGAATTATAATGAAAGCCTTAGGAAGCAGTACCAGAGCTGTGCAAGGTATATTTTTCAAATTAAGTAGCTTGTTTTACAGAGAATGATAAACTGTAATACGTATAATAAATGAGCCTTCTGCATTATAAATAATTTAAAACATGATTCATGTGAACGTTGGATGAATTTGATACCACAGATTTAGAAGAGCAAAAATAAACACGTTTCTTAGATATTAGTTTTATGGATAGTTTATGACATAAAACAATCTGACGAACCTAACGTTCAGCCATTAATGTATAATGAAGAGCTGTATTTTTGGAATGAGCTTAGCAAACAAAATAATCAAGGTTCACCCGTTACTGGTTACTCAAACTTGATTTTATCTTCTTTATAAAGAATAAAAACAAAACACTTTAAAATCATAGGTTTTCAAATGCAGCCACCTGATCCTGGAGGGACAGTATCTGCAGACCCATATCTTGATATGATTTGTTGAATTATCAATAGATTTTCCCCCATGTTTGTACAGTAATAAATATTTCAGCAACTGTACCATTATCCTTCATGTAACTTTCAAAAGACATTATCAGGAGTGTATATTTACAGAGCTTCCTTAATAGAGAGACATTTTAAAACCACTGCTTTGATTATCCTAAGATACATCCCAGAGTACTGAAGGAGGTGGCTCGAGAAATCGTGGTCGCGTTGGTGATTATTTTCCAGAGTTCGATAGATTCGGGATCAGTTCCTGCAGATTGGAGGGTGGCTAATGTTGTACCACGTTTTAAGAAAGGTGGGAGAGAGAAAGCAGGAAATTATAGACCAGTTAGTCTGACCTCAGTGGTGGAAAAGATGCTGGAGTCAATTATAAAGGATGAAATTACGACACATCTGGCTAGTAGTAACAGGATAGGTCAGAGACAGCATGGAGTTATGAAGGGGAAATCATGCTTGACTAATCTTCTTGAATTTTTTGAGGATGTAACTCTGAAGATAGATGAGGGAGATCCAGTGGATGCAGTGTACCTGGACTTTCAGAAAGCTTTTGACAAAATCCCACATAGGAGGTTAGTGAGCAAAATTAGGGCATGGTATTGGGGGAAAAGTACTAACTTGGATTGAAAGTTGGTTGGCTGATAGGAAACAACGAGTAGTGATAAATGGCTCAATTTCAGAATGGCAGGCAGTGACTAGTGGGGTACCACAGGGATCAGTACTGGGACCGCAGCTTTTTACAATATATGTTAATGATATAGAAGATGGTATTAGTAATAACATTAGCACATTTGCTGATGATACTAAGCTGGGTGGCAGGGTGAAATGTGAGGAGGATGTTAGGACATTACAGGGTGACCTGGACAGGTTAGGTGAGTGGTCAGATGCATGGCAGATGCAGTTTAATGTGGATAAATGTATGGTTATCCACTTTGGTGGCAAGAACAGGAAGGCAGATTACTACCTAAATGGAATCAATTTAGGTAAAGGGGCAGTACAAAGAGATCTGGGTGTTCTTGTACACCAGTCAATGAAGGTAAGCATGCAGGTACAGCAGGTAGTGAAGAAGGCTAATAGCATGCTGGCCTTCATAACAAGAGGGATTGAGTATAGAAGCAAAGAGGAGAAAGTGAGGTCTGCAGATGCTGGAGATCAGAGCTGAAAATGTGTTGCTGGAACAGCGCAGCAGATCAGGCAGCATCCAGGGAACAGGAGAATCGACGTTTCGGGAATAAGCTCTTCTTCAACATTGATTCTCCTGTTCCCTGGATGCTGCCTGACCTGCTGTGCTATAGAAGCAAAGAGTTCTTCTGCAGCTGTACAGGGCCCTGGTGAGACCACACCTGGAGTACTGTGTGCAGTTCTGGTCTCCAAATTTGAGGAAAGACATTCTGGCTCTTGAGGGAGTGCAGCGTAGGTTCACGAGGTCAATTCCTGGAATGGCGGGACTACCTTACGCTGAAAGACTGGAACGACTGGGCTTGTATACCCTTGAGTTTAGAAGACTGAGAGGGGATCTGATTGAGACGTATAAGATTATTAAAGGGTTGGACACTCTGGAGGCAGGAAACATGTTTCCGCTGATGGGGGAGTGCCGAACCAGAGGACACAGCTTAAAAATACGGGGTAGACCATTTAGGACAGAGATGAGGAGAAACTTCTTCACCCAGAGAGTGGTGGCTGTGTGGAATGCTCTTCCCCATAGGGCAGTGGAGGCCCAGTTTCTGGATTCATTTAAGAAAGAGTTGGATAGAGCTCTTAAGGATAGTGAAATCAAGGGTTATGGAGATAAGGCAGGAACAGGATACTAATTAAGGATTCATATTGAATGATGGTGCAGGCTCGAAGGGCAGAATGGCCTACTCCTGCACCTATTGTCTTTTGTCTATTTAACAGGGGACGAAACGTCTGCAACACAAATTCCCAGCTCGGCGAACAGAACAACAATGAGCACCCGAGCTACAAATCTTCTCACAAACTTTGAATATTTTATTTAAGCAAAAGAGGAGTATAGGGTCAATTTTAACCAACCCAACTGACATGATGCTGTCAACTATCCATTTCAAACCCAGGTCCATTTTGACTTCAATGGAAAATAAATCAAGTAGGATTAAAATTAATGGGTGGATGAAGTCTTCTCCAAGATATTGCTGATCACCTGTCAAACAGTGGTAGCTTTCTCTGTGAAAAGGAATGCTTTGTACAGCAGCCTCTCACCTAGCTGTTTTTGGAGATTTTCAATGTAATTGATCAAAGACTTTCTAAGTTGTCAATTTCATTAAGGACATTCTTTCCAAGTGCACCCACCATGGTAACCCTGGACAGGTGCACATGCAAAATGGAACTTGTATATTGTTGGGAAAAAAAGAACCCAGGGTTCAAAAGGCTTTTTATGATGCCTTTTACATCAGCTCAATTGCCTTCTCACCAGACTCAAAAACTATCTCTCTATTAAAGAAGCTCTGTCAATATACACTCCTGGGTCAACTGATAATGTTCTGTGAAAGTTGGATGAGGGATAATGGTGGTACAGTTACTGAATCTTTTATTCAGTAATAGATGAGGGGCATGCCAGGAGATTATGGTAACATCAATCTCAGGAGGTTTAACTTCCACCTGCTAAAATCTGCCTCCACGTGGCTGAGAAAAATGCTGCTGTTAGTTTCAAAATTTGGGTTTCTAAGTCTTATTCCACTGTTCTAGCAGAGTGGCAATCAAACATGATCTATCAAGCTTTGATTCTGCAGTAATTAGATGATAACTTCCTATTTTTATAGAAAAAAATTTGTGTTGGTAAAGAACAAGATCAACAGATAGTGGAAAGGGAGGGTCATAGATGGAAATGATATTTATATGTGGACTCTGAATGAAACGTCTTACTTCACTATAGACACTATGAACTGGTGAAAAAGCTTATCTCCAACAATTGATAATAAACTGTATTTTGTTTTGTGCAAGAACTCTGAAGGAAACCATTAAGGAAACTTCATTCATTAATGCAAATTAATGTCAGCTTTAGTAGGAAAGAAATTTTTATTATCCATATGTAGCCAATCAGTGTCCTTTTTTGCTCTTTCCATTCATTCAACAAAAGATGGAAGTAACTTGCAAGCAGGTTTCTGTTAATTTTGCATTATAATTGGCATTTATGAGTTTTCCACAACAAATCTCAGATGACTGTTGATTGATTGATGGATTGATTGATTTATTGTCACCAGTACCAAGGTACAGTGAAAAGCTTCGTTTACGAGCAGCACAAGCAGATCATAGTAAGCAAGACTATACACATCAACAAAGACTTAGATAGAGGCATACACGTTAAGTTGCACAGGGTGTGCACTAGGCAAGATCAGCAATTATTTGAGGTTAGAGAGTCCATTCATCAGTCTAATAACGACCAGGAAGAAGCTGTTCCTGAATCTGCTGGTGCGTGTGTTCAGGTGTCTATATTGTCTCCTGACAGAAGAGGTTGTCGGAGGTCATTACCAGGGTACATTGAATGTTTGGTGATTTTGGCAGCCTTTCAACGGCAGTGAGCCATATAAATGGAGTCCGTGGATGGAAGGTTCACGTCCATAATGATCTGGGCTGTGCACACCACCTTCTGTCGTTTCTTATGGTCCTGGGCAGAGCAGTTGTCATGACCCTGTTGCTGCATTCTTTCCTTGGTAAGAGCCTGAACAAAATACTGTTCTTGCCCCACTGATTATGTTGAATGTTTAGGATGCAAAGTTCAACCTATGGATTGAAGACGATCCGCAATGCCCCAAAGTTTGAAACTACTAGTTTTTTTTACGTTTCCACAGAATGCACATAACTCAATTGGACTATGGAATTGTGAGATAATAAGATACGTATTTAAGAAGGAAAAATGGCTTCATTACCATCACTTTCTTTAGTTAGATGCACAATTAATGGAACATTGTGCATTTCATCCATATTTATTCATGCATTGATCTGAAACCATATTGTGGGTCACCTTAATAAACATTCTAATTCATTTATTAAGCAGTTAAAGAAATTATTAAAGTAGAAGAGAAACAAATTGCATACTATTGCATTAACAAGTCTGTTTGCTAATATCACCTAATGCGATTTTACTCTGTGCACTAACTGCAAGAAATGATAATAATCGAACTGTTAAAATATATTCAGCTCCTAATATTACACAGCATGATTTCAAGCCAATAATTTTGCAAAGAGTACAATAGGTCAATGGGTGTGGGGTTGGAGGTGATAGGTCAGAGGAGAGGTTGGAGCGGATAGGTGGGAAGGGAGATTGGCAGGTAGGACAGGTCATGAGGACTTTCATATTCATGACTAGTTAGAGAGATCTAGAATGGGGCAGAAGCTCTAACCTCATGTCAACGTTCAATGTATGTATATATATTGCTATAAATAAAATGTTTTTGCTTAAAAGACCACAACCAAGCAGCATACTTTGGGAGACAAGACATCCCCAAATGACCTTCGATAGTTTGAGCAGCTAACAACAAACTGATCTCTTAATTGAAACGCCAAACCCCTCCTCCTCCACACTTACCTGATTCTAGAATATCTTGCAATCCCAATCCTGACCACTGCTGCAATTGAGATTGCTAAGACTAGAGCTGCCAGATGATCAGACTGTCTGGCAGCAATCTGAGCCAAGACTTCAGTTTGGATGAGGGGAAGAGGACCTGACTCCTATCAAAAATAATTCTTACAATGTTAAATGCCTGTTGGCTGTAAATGAATGGTGGGATGTATTCACCACCAACTCTTTCAGTGAACTGGGGTAACATCACTATCTGTCCTCGGATTTACATTTCATGACCAGCGGATATTTTAAAAATCTTTGCAATTAATGAAATACTTTTGAAGTATAGTCACTGTTATAAGAACACAGTTTACATCCACCAGATAGGGTGTTTAGCATCCCATCCAATAGATTGCACCTGAAAAAGTGCAGCACTTTTCTTAATAATGCACTGGAGCGTTAACCTAGATCTTTGTGCTCAAGTCCTGGAGAGGGCCTCATAACTACAATGTGATTGCTGAGAAAGACGAGTGTCGTAAACATGCCACAAATAATACACAAGCAATGAGATGCCACAGTTGTAATACTTAATTTTCTGCGTCAGAGGATTTTGCAGTAGCTAATAATTATCAAATTATTAAACAGCTCTTAGACTGAAAAAGACAAGATTCTTATAAGTTTTGCTCCTGTCTATCATGTAAATACCAGCAACAATGTGCCATTTAACTAATAAGATCTGGAACTCAATGTCAATCTCAGTAATGGTGACCATGAAATGATCATTGACTGTCATGGAAAGCCATCTGGTTCATTAATGCTTTTCAGAGAAGGAAACTACCATCCTTACCTGATCTGATTTACATATGATTCCACATTTAGAGTAATGTGGTTGTCTTTTAACTGCCATCTGAAATGACCTGGTACACCACTCAGGTCATGGACAACTAGAGATTGGCAATTTTTGCTGGTCTTGCCAGCAGCACCTACAACCCAAGAGAGTTTAAAACAATTATTCTAATTATGAGACAGACAATGAGAAGCTGATAGCATAGAGGCACAGTTAGTCAGTTGATTTTGAATTCACGCTGAACTTAACCATTCATCTACTCTTTGCCTGAAGTTGCCGTCACAATAAATAATGGTGAAGTATTTCATCATGAGTTTGTTGGGAAAACTTGGATCATAGTGTTAGAAAAAACCTAAATCACAAAACAAAACATTTTGAGCCTATTGTGACACAATTGGTACAAAGATTTGTCAGAAGTGAAATGGCTAAAGTGGGAATGGGGAGGTCACTTAATTTAAATGATACTTTTTTTTTTAAGGATTTCCTTATATTTCTAGACATAGTTAAGCAAACCTCTACAGACAATGATAACCAGGAATTGTGATGTAAGAATATTTCTTATCTCAAAGTTTATCACTAAGATCATCACGAGTAGCTTGTTGAGTTTCATATTGACGATAACTGTTGCCACCAATTCTATTCACATCTTTTATTTCCTGTTCAATAAATTTATTTGGCCAATAACATCCAAATCTGGTTGTGACATTCCACTGCCTTTGTCAGTCAAACAAGGTCACCCAAAAGGCACTGAGAAAGGAAAAACAACAACTAAAGAAGGTTTATGTTTGATTCTTGAAAACATTAAATTTGCCTGGATACCTATGGAATTTAGAATGTTGGCTTTCTTTGTGACAAAGGGAGAACACTTTCAACTACAAAATAGTTTGTAATACAGAAACTAAAAACAAATACATAACAAAAAGGCAGTAGATCTCAGACCCATGTTATGTTCCTCTTGCTCAATGTGGGAGCTCGTGGACACAGCTAATGTTCTTAACCCTTCACGTGCAAGGAGTGCATCCAGTTGCAGCTCTTGTTAGACTGCATGACAGCAATGGAGCTGTGAATGAACTCATTTTGGAGCATACATGATGCTGATGGGAGCGTGGATAGCACATTTACTGAATTGGTCACATCACAATTCAGGATTGCTGAGAGAGAAAGGGAATGAGTGACCAAAAGGCAGAGAAAGAGCAGGAAGGCAGTGCAGGTGTCCCCTGTGGTCATCTCCCTCCGAAACAGGTGTATTGTATTGGATACTGTTAGGGGAGATAGTTCACCAGGAGAAGGCAGCAGTAGCCAAGTTCATGGCACCGTGGCTGGCTCTGCTGTTCAGAAGGGCAGGAAAAAGAGGGAAGGGCTGCAGTTATAGGACATTCAATCATAATGGAAATAGATAGGTATATCTGTGGTCAAAAAAGAGACTCCCGAATAGCATGTTGCCTCCCAGGTGCACAAGTCAGGGATGTTGCAGATCGACTGCAGAAAATTCTCAAGTGGGAGGGTGAACAGCCAGTTGTTGTGGTGCATGTTGGTACCAATGATATAGGTAAAAAACAGAATGAGGTCCGATACGAAGATTTAGGGAGTTAGGAACCAAGTTAAAAAGTAAGACCTTAGAGGTAGTAATCTCAGGATTGCTACCAGTGCCACGTGCTAGTCCGAGTGGGAATGAAAGAATATTCAGGATCAATGCGTGGCTTGAGAGATGACGCAGGAGGGAACGTTTCAGATTTTTGGGACATTGGGACTGGTTCTGGGGGAGGTGGGACTATTACAAATTGGATGATCTACACCTGGGCTGGACTGGAACTAATGGCCTTGGGGGTGCTTTTGCTAATCCTGTTGGGGAGGGTTTAAACTAATGTGGCAGGGGGATGGGAACCAAATGAGGAGGTCAGTGGATAGTAAGGAGGTAGTAACTAAAGCCTGTAAGGAACTAGATAATGAAGTCAGTGTGACTAAGGGGAAGAATAAGCAGGAAGTGGAGGGTGAACACAGAGGGACTGGTGGTCTGAGGTGCATTTGTTTTAATGCAAGAAGTATAGTAGTAAGGCAGATGAACTTAGGGCTTGGATTAGTACATAGCAGTATGACGTGATTGCTATTACTGAGAATCGGTTGAGGGAAGAGCAGGATTGGCAACTAAATACCCCAGATATTAATGCTTTAGGCAGGATAGAGAGGGAGGTATAAGGGGTGGAGGTGTTGCATTACTAGTCAAAGAAAATATCACAGCTGTGCTGAAGGAGGGCACAATGGAGGACTCATGCAGTGAGGCAATATGGGCAAAGTTCAGAAATAGGAAGATTGCGGTAACAATGTTGGAATTGTACTACAGGCCTCCCAACAGATAGGAGGTACAAATATGTGGAGAAATCATAGAAAGATGAAGGAGCAACAAGGTGGTGGTGATAGGAAATTTTAGCTTTCCCAACATTGACTGGAATTCACTTAGTATAAGAGGTCAGGATGGAGCAGAATTTGAGAGGAGCATCCAAGAGGGTTTTCTAGAGCAGTATGTAAGTAATCCAACTCGGGAAGGGGCCATACTGCATGTGGTGTTAGAAATGAGCCCGGCCAGGTGAGCGAAGTTTCAGTGGGGGATTACTTTGGGAATAGTGATGTTAAGTTTTAGAACACTCGTAGATAAAGATGAAAGTGGTCCTAAAGGAAGACATTTCTAAATTGGGGGAAGACCAACTACACCAAAATTCAGCAGTTCATGGGGAATATCGATTGTGAGCAGCCATTTGAAGGGAAATCCACATTTGAAAAGTGGGAGGCTTTTAAAGAGAGGTTAATTAGAGTTCAGGAGAAATATGTTCCTGTGAAAATGAGGGATTGAAATGGCAAGATTAGGGAACCATGGATGACAGGTGAAATTGTGAGATTAGCTAAGAGGAAAAAGGATGCGTACATAAGGTCTAGGTGACTGAAGAAGACAAAGCTTTGCATGAATATCAGGAATGTAGTACCAATCTGAAACAAGGAATTAAGAGGGCTAAAAGGGAGCATGAGATATCATTAGCGAGCAGGGTTAAGAGAAACCCGAAAGCCTTTCATTCATATATAAGGAGCAAGAGGATTACTAGGGAAAAGGTTGGCCGATTCAAGGGCAAAGGAGGAACGATATGAGTGGAGTCAGAGAAAATGAGTGAGATTCTTGATGTACTTTGCATCGGTATTCACTGAGGAGAGGGAAATGGCAGATGTTGAGGTTAGGGATAGATCTTGGAGTCCTCTAGGTTGAGTCAGCATAAGGAGGGAGGAAGTGTTGTGTATTCTAAAAGGCATTAAGGCAGACAAGTCCCAGGTCCAGATAGAATCTATCCTAGCTTACGGAGGGAAGCAAGAGGAAATAGCTGGGGCTTTAACAGATATCTTTGCAGCATCCTTGAAAACTGGGGAGGTCCCAGAGGACTGGAGAATTGCTAATGTTGTCCCCTTGTTTAAGAAGGGTAGCAGGGATAATCCAGGTAATTACAGACCTGTGAGCCTGACGTCAGTAGTCAGAAAGCTGACTGGATAAGATAGTAAGGGATAGCATATATACCCATTTGGAAGAAAATGCACTTATCAGTAATGGGCAGCATCATTTTGTGCAGGGAAGGTCATGTTTTACAAACCTAATAGAAGTCTTTGAAGAGGTGACAAAGTTGATTGATGAAGGAAGGGATGTAGATATCATATACATGGACTTTAGTAAGGCATTTGATAAGGTTCCCCATGGTAGGCTGATGGAGAAAGTGAAGATTCATGGTGTGCAGGGTGTTCTAGCTAGATGGATAGAGAACTGGTTGGGCAACAGGAGACAGAGAATAGTAGTGGAAGGCAGTTTCTCAAAATGTAGACCTGTGACCAGTGGTGGGACCACTGTTGTTTGTGATATACATAAATGATTTGGGGGAAGGTGCAGGTTGCCTCATTAGCAAGTTTGTAGATGACACTAAGATTAGTGGAGTAGCAGATCGTGAAGGGGACTGTCAGAGAATACAGCAGAATATAGATAGATTGGAGAGTTGGGCAGAGAAATTGCAGATAGAGTTCAATCTGGACAAATGCAAGGTGATGCATTTTGGAAGATGCAATTCCAGAGAGTACTATACAGTAAATGGAAAAGTCCTGGGGAAAATTGATGTACAGAGAGATCTGGATATTCAGGTCCATTGTTCCCTGAAGGTGGCAACGCAGATCTATAGAGTGATCAAGAAAACATACAGCATGCTTTCCTTCATCGGATGAGGTATTGAGCACAAGTGTTGGCAGTCATGTTACAGTTGTATAAGACTTTGGTTCGGCCACATTTAGAATACTGCATACAGTTCTAGTCACCACATTACCAAAAGGATGTGGATACTTTGGAGAGAGTGCAGAGGATGTTCATCAGGATGTTGCCTGGTATGGACAGTGCTAACTATGAGGAGAGGTTGATTAGATTAGGATTATTTCATTGGAAAGAAGGATGCTGAGGGGGGAATCTGATCGAGGCCTACAAAATCATTAGAGGTGTAGACAGGGTGGATACCCAGGTGGACAACTCAAATACTAGGGGTCACGAGTTCAAAGTGAGAGGGGAAAAGTTTAGGGGAGATATACGTAGAAAGATCTTCACACAGTGGATGGTGGGTGCTTGGAGTGCACTGCCAGCGGAGGTGGTAGGGGCAGGAACGATAGCGTCATTTAAGATGTACCCAGACAGATACATGAATGGGCAGGGAGCAAAAGGATACAGATTCTTAGAAAATAGATGGCTGACTTAGATAGAGAATCTGGATCGGCGCAGGCTTGGAGGGCTGAAGGGCCTGTTCCTGTGATGTAATGTTCTTTGTTCCAAAATGTAAAGTACAATAGCCTAAAAAAAACCCGAGGTAGCATACATAAATTCAAAGGTTTGATAGGAAATTTGTGAATTAATAAAATTTCAACCAATTATGGTAAATAACTTGAAACAAAAGAGGAACCTAGTCACACAGTAGACACGAATACCTATAAGCTATAAACATATGCATGGATATCAACCTTCTTCCATAGATAGCCTGCTTCATGGTATCAATATTTACAGACAAATGAAGCGGGGTGCTCAACATTTTATTATTAAGCAATGATATACAGGTATGCAGGTAATGCCTGACTTTAACATAAAATTGCAATGTTCCATCCTGCTTTTAAGAACATTTGCTTTCAATTTTTGTCTATATAAATCACAAATTTGTTACCTGAATCAAGATTTATTTCCACAAAAGTATCTTCAAATCCAACATCAATAAAACTTACATTGCAACATTTTACTAAAAATACAGATTTTAGAACTTAAAGCTTAATTAGATTGCAAATGATCAACAATACTGTCCATTTATGAAATGTACTGTATCCTAACACTGAATTCTCTCAAACCAAGAAGTGATACACTTTAATGTTAAATTATCATAGACAATTTGGAATGCATAATCTAAAATGACAATCCATTACAGTACAGGATGACTATTTTTTAGTGCTGTACTTCAGACAATATTAAAAACATCAAAAGTATTTCACTTTATGCAAAGCACTTTGAGATGTTTCAAAAGGTATAAGATATCGTATTATCACAAGTCTTTGTTGCTGATCTTTTCTGATATACAATACATTGCTGTGATGTGCTTGAAAAATGAAATTGAGGATATAATGGAGGAGCTTGTGTGCCCATAAGCATGATTTATTTCATGCTTTATATACATATTTTAAATGAGCTTTAAGTTACCTCACACGTTTAATTAAAGAATATACTGGATTAGGTTTAATGTTAGAAACAAGAATGTCCAAATATCACAAAATGTTGTCAAAATATGAGCAGAGGTAATATACTGGATTAGGTTTAATGTTAGAAACAAGAATGTCCAAATATCACAAAATGTTGTCAAAATATGAGCAGAGGTAAAAGTATCAATAGAAACTAACAGGTGTAATGAGCTCAAATTCATTTTTAATCTTCCAGTACAAGAAATATTTTTGAAACAAAATATATTTTTATTTACTATTTGAGTTGCAACTGTATCATCTTTGATGATTCAATTGATAAGTTAGACGAGGAAATTGTACTGTTCATGGCTAAATACATGATGCGTAATGTATCTTCAATTCAGAACATGTTTTCAAGTTTGGAAAAATAACAGTATAATATTTTAAATTATTGACGTGACACTAATTTGGAGGAAGCTAAATATATGAATGCGTGTGATTTCCATTAAGCTCAGTTCTGAAAGCTATAAGAAGCTTGACTAGCAGAATTCATTAAACAGGTTGAAGAAAATCCACCCCCACCTCCCCCCCCCAA